>NC_046169.1:21430620-21785620 GCF_011064425.1 Rattus rattus
TGTGATAGTCCTGGCTGTCCTGAAACTCATTCAGGAGAAGTAGGGGGGAATCTCTGAGTTCAAGTCCAGCCCGATCTGCGGATTAAAGACCTGTGTGACACCACACTGCCTGTGGTGAAATCTCTCTTAAAACTTGCAGACAATAGGCTGGAGAGATGGCTCCCTTAGCCGCAGGGCACTCACTGTCCAATCAGAAGAAGCCAAAATCTCAAGCTCCTATTGAAAAAGCGAAATACGGTCACGCCCACCTTTAATCTCAATCCCGCTGAGGACGGGAAAAGAAGATCGTTGGGGTTTGGCTGGTTGTCAGTCTAACTCCACATTCGGTGAGAGAATCCATCTCAAAGACATTAGATGGAAAGTGACAGAATGGGACATCTGGCATTCTTCTTTGAAGTGTCCATGTATTCTGGAAGGTATGCACCTGCATGTGTGTGTGTGTGTGTGTGTACATGTGTATGTGTGTGCATACCCTGCCCCCACACATACTCATATATAAACTCATACACACAAAAAAAACCCCAAAAATTCTGAGAATTAATTGAGATATTATTTTAATACCCTTGGAACAGTGCCACGCAAGTAATTGCTTAGCTTATCATGCAGCATTATTAATCATTCATTAGTGATCAAAACAGATGAGGTGGAGATTTAGAGACAAATAAGGGTAATATAACCCATAAATAATTTCAATTCTCCGAGGGAAGAATACGATGAAATTCTGACCCCCAAAAGCCATTACCAATTCTAGTGAGCGCTACACTTGGACCCTGAAAGAAAAAATCATTTAAACATTATCCCAAAATACGTTTGCAAATTACTCTTGCCGGAGGCAAGGTTCTTGGACACAGTATATTATGATCCACTCCCCCCCATCCCACAACTAGATATGACTCTTTAAAGACATGACAGCCAAGGGCTGCTCTGAAAAGTCACCCCTATAATGCCTTTTTATTACATTTGACAATTTCACACTTTTCAAAACCCAATCTCCAAAGTTTGTGGGAAGTGACTCCACTTTCGATGTTACTTCCTGGTTTTTTTTTGTTTTTTTTTTTTCTTCTGGAATCTCCTATCCGAGACAGTTTTTTACCTCTGTCCCAGTTCGCTTCAGCTGTCAACTTGACACACCCCAGAGTCGTGTGAGGGAGTCTCGGTTTGGGGATGGCCCAGATCACTGGTCTTTTGCCAAGTGTGTAGGGGAATTGGCTTGTGGATGGACGTGGGAGGGGCCAGGCCTCTGTAGGTAGTGCCATCCCTGGGCAGGTGATCAGGGGTGGTGTAAGAAAGCTAGAAGAGGGTAGAGAGTGCCAGAGACTGAGCCACTAAGCAGCATTCCTCCATGGTCTCTGCCAGGTTCCCGTCCTGACTTCCCTCAGCGATAGACATATAAGCCAAATAAACTCTCTGCTCCTCAAAAATGTTCTCATTTAGAGAGGTTTTTTTAATTTTTATGTTTTTAAATCACAGCAACAAAAAGAAAATTAGGATATCCTGGAAATAAACCCTGTAAATGAGCCCAAGTCCCCTGCTATGAATGACAAGGAACCTGCCTCTCTTTTGAGGAATTGGCTTGATAGCCTCAGAGTGGGTTCCAGCCACCGCAGGGAACAGCACCCTAGAAGTTAACACAGGGAGGCTCAGTAAGGAAGACTGAATTTAAGTGACTGCTCCAGGGGCAGCAACAGTCAGTATAGCTAAGTAATTTTGGAAGGTGCCACTCTGCTCCCTAATAAATTCAGACATCACACAACACCATTCTCAAGGGGGGGAAAAAAAAAGCACAGGATGTACTAAAAAAAGATGCTATGTTTTCAAGAAGGCCTTCGGAGACTTGAAAGGGAACTTTTTGAACATTTAATTGAACTTCTTTGATTTACAAGATGAGAAAATTAGTCATTTGAAAGTCTTGCCTAAGGTTAAATGGTTTGTTCCCCTGGACAGACTGTCATATTCACACTTCACTTGATTTCTTCTGTCTCATTGTCTCCCACTACCCATATGCTCCCAGACCTGGGTTCCTAAAACAGCAAAGCTGGAGTGTGACTTAAAAACAAAGTATTGAGAAACCAACCACTAAGTCTGGAAGTGTTAAGACCAAGAGACTCACTTGCTAGGAAATAAGATTCAAGCACTTCTCTGTTTGGGGTACCACTGTATTCCCTTAACCCACAGTTGTGAAGCCCTAATCTCTGTTGATCGCAAGAGGAAAAAAGCATCCATCTGAGAAACGTTCGTTTTTTCCCTCTTCCACGGCTTCTGACCTTCTAGTTCTGTTATGGGCAGACTGGGATTCAGAACAGTAGAAATCACATACAAAGCATTGTAACATGGTGCCTGGCTCGTTGTAAGCAATTAATGTCAGTTTGTTTTCTTTTCCTTCATGCCAAGTGTGGATTGCTAGGGGTGAGGGGTGATGTGCTACGGTGTTTATGTGCTTGGACAGAAAGCGAAGCAACTAAGAGATTGCTGAGGGAAGACTGTCGGTGAGTATAGATCAATTCCAAGTGCCCTGAAAAAAAAACAAAACAAAACAAAAAAAAAAACGCACAGCTATTTTATCCAGAAAGGCTGGTCGCTTTGGTTGATCGATTCTGGGCTGTAGTCAGCTCTTTAATACAACTTTTTATAAGCATCAGTTACATCGTGCAGGAAAACGCAGGGAAGCCACCTCTGCTCCATCCTCCTGCAGCTAAACAGTAAGTGAAGTCTGCAGTGAGGGGGGAATCTGAAGTGTCCTCAGGCTGGGATGGTCCCTTGCTCCAGGTTCAAGTTCGCCGGTGTCTGGATGTTCCAAAGCCGCTAGGCTAGCGTCTTCTCAAAGTGTCTCCCTTAGGGAGACCAAAGGTGCAGGGCGAGCGTCATCTGGGTTCAGGGGCACTGGGCATTCAGTGTTCCATCAGGCAGAGCGGAGAAAAGTTTCCAGCTCTTGCCTGTTGGCTGTCTCGGTGCTACTGGACTCAGCACTAGGACACTCTTCTTGTCCCCAAAGTGCACCCTCTTTGGGTCCATGCTTTGCACCTCCTCGCGCTGCACGCACTTTTTATTTTTTTTTTTTTATTTTTGCACCGAGCGCGCGCGTGCGCGCAGGCCAAACACCTCGAGGTACTTGAGAGTAGTTGAACCAGCAAGAGCTTCAGGAGTGGAGGAGATAAGGCTCTCCGGGAGCAAGTGTCCGGAGAAAGGTGCCTGCTACGCGTGCGCGCGCGAGTCCTCCGTGCGTTTGGCGGGATGTTGGGGCAGCCTCCACGCCCTCGAACTTCAACTCCACACGGGCCCGTGACCGACCCCTCCAACATACCCCACAGCCTCTGGAGACCCCTTCCGCCCCCAAGTGCGCAGGCCCGGCCGCCCCAGCGCGCATGCCCTGGGCTCGTGGAGCGGTGGCCAGCCCCTCAGCCTTTTTGCTTTCTACACACTCTACAACTAGGGGAGGGGGGCGGGTCACGTGATCCAGCCGGGCCCGAGGCGCGCGGGAGGAGACGTGGGGGGGGTAGGACGGGAACGCGCGTGGGAGAGAGGGAGAGAGAGGCGCGAGGGGAGGGGCTCTTCTCGGGAGCGCGCAGCCAGTGGTGCATGAGTGGAAGGGGCGGCCCTCGGGAGCGCGCCCCGTGGTGCCGGGGGTGGTGGTGGGGGGATGGGGGGGGGGGAGAGAACGAGGCGTGAGAGATTCTCAGGGGCCCGCGAAGGGGGAAGGGGCGGCCCTCGGGAGCGCGCCGAGTGAGGCGTGAGGGGAGGGGGAGCCTCAGGAGCGCGTGGAGAGCCAGGAGGGCGGTCCTCGGGAGCGCGCGCAGAGCGAGGCGCGAAGAGGGCGGTCTTCCAGAGCGCTCGCCGGCGAGCGAGCTCGAGCGCGCGTGCAAGAGAGAGAGAGAGAGAGAGAGAGAGGGAGAGAGAGAGAGACGGCAAGCGGGCGGGCGTGGGGCTGGGCCGAGGCGGGCGGCGGCGGTGGGCCGGCCAGAGGGGGAGGAGCGGGCGCTGTGTGAGCGAGGCGGGCGGAGGATGAGGCCGTGCCCGGGCTCTGGCTGCAGCCGCCCGGGGACACGCCGTGCACCGTCGGGCTCGGGGCTCCGGCGGCGGCGGCTGAGGCAGCGTTAGCTGCGAGCGAGCGAGCGAGTGAGCGAGCGGCATCTCCCAGCGCTTCTTCCTCAGGCGGGGCGACGCGAAGAAGAAGAGGCGGCGGCGGCGGCGGCGGCACACCGGTGTATCTCGGGTTGGAGACTGCTCTTTGCTTTCCTCATTGACTGACTCACCCCCCTCCCCCTTTATAATTTTTTTTTTTTTTGAGGAAGGGTGACCTCTGGAACTGGGGGTGGGGGGAGACAATTTGTGTGTGTGCGTGCGTGCATGTGTATGTGAGGAGGGGGTCGGTGGCACGCGCCAGGCTTTGCAATTCTTCTCTTCTTTCATCTTTTTCTCCTCCCCCCCCTCGAAGACCGAAAAAAGAAAGGGAAAAAAAAAATCCCCAACTGCTTTCAGCGTCCTCCTCCTTCCTTCCTCCTTTCCTCAGGCAACCTCTGTCTCCGCTCGTGATTGCGTGGTTATGCTCCCCTCTCTGGGGGGTCTCGCCCCTCTCAGCTCGCTCTCTAGCCCTGGCTTCCCTTGGATACATTTCTTAAAAAAAGACTAGGAGCCCGGGAGTGAGTTTTTCTGCGAGACGACTGTGTGAGAGAGGCGGAGGTGTGGGTGTTTTCCTGCACGAGGGGGCGGGTGAAGTTCATTGCCACCCACCCCTCACTTCACCGTGACCTTTTCGGACCTCGGGCTTTTTTTTTTTTTTTTTTTTTTAATTTTTTTTTTGGGGGGGTCTCTAGGAAAAGCGAGAAGCCAAGCGATTTCAGTGGTGGGGAGAGAGCATGGCCGCGGGGAGGGCTTCCCCAGTCTCTTGATCAAAGCATTCCGCTATTCTGATTTATTGCCTGCTTGGTGAGTTATTTTTTTCCCCCTTTCCTCTGTAAAGGAGACCTGTGTGTTCAGCCATTACTTTGCTCGGCGCTGTTCGCAGGCATCTCCGACCCTCGGTGCAGAGGGGAGCCCCACACTTCGCCCTCTCGCTTCCCCGTCCCTCCCTCCCCGTCTCCCCGCCCCTTCCCCCTTTTTTCTTTCTCTTTTTCCCCCTGCCCTCCCTTCTTGTTCTTCTTCGGCTTCTTTTTTTTTTTTTTTTTTATTCCTCCCAGCCGCCTTCTCCCCGCGCCTTCCTCGCGGCTGGAGGGAAAAGCCCGTGCAGGAGGAGGGGGGCTCGGTGTCAATTTTTTTTCTTCTTGGGGTGTGTGTGTGTGTGTGTGTGTGTGTGTGTGGCCGCGGCCCGAGCCTGTGGCGCGCGGGTAGGCGAACGGGGAAGATCCCCGGCGCGGTTAAAAGAACCATGGATGGCCCGACGCGGGGACATGGACTCCGGAAAAAGCGGAGGTCGCGATCACAGCGAGACCGGGAGAGACGCTCCCGGGCCGGCTTAGGAACCGGTGCGGCGGGTGGTATAGGAACCGGCCGGACCCGGGCTCCCTCGCTGGCTTCATCGTCGGGCTCCGACAAGGAAGACAATGGAAAGCCCCCATCCTCCGCCCCGTCCCGGCCCAGACCCCCGCGGAGGAAGCGCAGAGAGTCCACCTCAGCCGAAGAGGACATCATTGATGGATTTGCCATGACCAGCTTTGTTACTTTTGAAGCGCTGGAGGTAAGGGGGGGACCCCCTCTCCTGTTCCCCCCATGGTTTCCTTTTATGCATGACACCCCCACTAGGCTGCACCCCGGTTTTCTTGCCTCCCCCGCCGCACTCGAAGCTGTCTGTCTCGGCCGAGGTCTTATTGTTGGGTGTGGGGTTGTGTGTTGGGGGAGCTGGGGGCAGATAGGCAGCGAGGAGGGAATCGCCGAGCGGTATGCCTGGTCTGGTCTTCCACTGGTTTCGTTCTTGTCCAGCTCGCCTTTCCCCTGCGCCCCCTTCCTGTACCCCCACCTCCCACCATAGCAGATGGGTGGAAAGAAAGGGGTTCGGGCATCACAACAATGCGCCCCCCCTTCTCCACGGGTGGCTCTGCCCCCACTCCTTTCCTCCTCTTCTCCCTCCCCAATCATGGCTTCTTGGCTGGTGGAAGTCTTTGCTTGGGTTTGGGGCGCCTGTGGACTGTTTTCTGTGTGCTTTCTCCAGAGCCATATGTTCCCGTGTGTGTGTGTGTGTGTGTGTGTGTGTGTGTGTGTGTGTGTGTTAGTCTGTCTAGTATATGCCTTTTCTGGATGTCCTGGGGACAAGAGGCTGCTAGGGTTTTGTGGCTTTTCTGTACCCCCTCCCCCTTTTTTGGTGAAGCTGGGGAAGGGGGCGTTTTCTCCTTGTTGGGAGAAAGGAGGAGGAGGGGAGAAGGGGAAAGGATGGGATATCTCTCTCTATTTTGCACCACGGGGCTGTATTGCAGAAAGGGTTAATGACAATATTATCCACACACTACATTTGCGTGTGGGGTGTGTGTGTGTGTGTGTGTGTGTGTGTGTGTGTGTATGTGTGCGATTTAGTGGTCAGACGGGAGGTACACCAGGGAGAGCTGGCGAGAGGCAAGAATAAAATCCTAGCTGGCTGCTGAAGGGCTTGTCACCAATTGTCCCTCTTCTCCTTGTTGTACGTGCCCCCCCCCACCATGATTGGCTTTGTGTATGTGTTTGTGTGTCTGTCTTTATTCCTTAGGCACCTGCAGGCAGCCTTGGCTTTTCAAATGCACATTTTCCTGCCTGCTGAGAGGGTCCTGGGTGTGTGTGTGTGTGTGTGCGTGTGTGTGTGTGTGTGTGTGTGTGTGTTTATGTGTTTGTGTATTTGTTGGAAGGGGCTGGAGGGAGACAGTCCAGGGGTCACAGAAAAGTATCTTTGCCTGGGCAGATCTGATTTGGTGCTAGGATTGGTGGTTGGTTTGAATACATTTAACTGCTTTCTTTCCTCTTCCACCTCCCTTTCCCCACCCTAAACACATACAACCACACACAGGAGCTTCTGGGGTTCTCCTGAGTTGATCCAGCACAAAACCAAACTGTGGTCCGTTGGTAGCCTCTCAGTGGCACCTGACATAATGGCGTGAGGAAACTTTTCCCTTTCCTTTATTTATTTATTTTTGCTCTTGTTGGTGGTATTGTTTCAGAGGTGCCAAAGTGAGGAGCTTTGTTAATGAGAGCTTAAGCCTTCCATTCACTGACTGTGCAGGCGTAGATTGTTGGTTCTAGACCTGCGTTTGGATTCCAAGTTTGGGTTTTGAAAAGGCAGTCTTCCTGTCTGTCAGACTTGCTCATTTTTGTAAAGTGCTTCGGATGGGGGTGATGGCGGTGGCCAGTGGCCAGTAGCTAGTGGCTGGGGAGGAAGGAAGAGAGGGTGCTGATACCGGCATTGGTGGTGACCAGAGATTTTGTTACTGGTACTTGACTTCATCATTGGTTTTCCAGTTGGTGTTCTCGGCTTTAAGTGAGTGCCATCATTCGGGATGCTTACAGCTGTGTTTCTTAACTTTGCAAAGGTGGATGGGTACTGCAGGGTGACCTCTTTCTTGCTTTAAAATGGGCATCGAAATGACATCCTGTGTCCTGAGATAGAACGCTGCCTGGGATTTGGCTCAGCGTGGCTGCCTGTGGTTTGGTGAAGGAAAGAACTTGAAAAAAGCTGCTTACAAGTGGTTCTGCTCTCTGGGTAGTTGTCATGCCCTGCTGGGTGGCCCCACTTAGTCATCAAGGGGAGGGACCTGTGTCTTCTCGTTGTCGAAGGCCAGGTGGAGATGGAAGTTTTGCACTTGTTCTGCATTTAGTGTTAAGTAACTGCTTGACTTTATCTTTTTTTGCTAGGAAATGTGCCTGTTCCGGTTTTGTTTTAAGCCTCAAAATGTATAATTTTAAAAGAAGATCGAGTTCAAAATGTACACTTCTTTCTGCAATGCAATTTACTTCTCAGCTACTTTTCTAGACCTAAAACCCCAGGATGCTTTGGTTAGCTGAGTGCTGTGACACTTTTACGTTCGCCACGATACCACATAACTAGTGGTGCATTGGTATAAAGGACCTAACTTTTAAAAAAAATCAAATAAATTTCGCATGTGAAAGTAGACAGAGCAATAGAACTCCAAGGTACTCAATACCCCCGGACTCGACAACTTACAGTTCACACCTTGCTTCTTCTGTAGTTCACTGAGCTCCCTCTCACCTTTCAGACGTGCTGTGATGACATCTGTAAATATTTCTGCATTAACCTCTGAAGTATATATAAATGACTCAGATGACTTTAGAAATCCTCACGGTACCATCATCTCTCCTCAGTAAACTGACAGTTCGCTAGTATTTCTGTCCGGCCATATTTTCAGAAGTTCAGATTTTTTTTTTTTTAGAAAACCTGTTAATAAACCTGTTAAAACCATGTATTGGAAGATAAAAATAATCATGTTTACCCTTTTTTTGGGTGTATGTGTGGGGTAGTTGTGGTGAGCAAAATGTAGATATATTGGCTGTTAACACGCTGTGTCCATATCGGATGGTCAGAACCCAAGTTCGAAGTGACTGCTAGAGTCTCTGATGCTCACGACACTAAATTTGAAAGATTTACTGAACTGTCACCAAGAAATATGAAGGCTTATGAGGAAGCAGGCAATTCAGCCATGAACTTGGATAGAAATGTGTGTTAGGAACGTGTGTTTGTGTGTGTGTGTGTGTGTGTGTGTGTGTGTGTGTGTGTGTTTGGAATTACCCTAAATACATACTTGTGCTTGTAAATGAAAATATCCTTTGCTATGAATCATAAAGAGGACTTAGGTATTGGCTTGGACAGTTAGGCTTATAAATTACACCAGTTTAGAGCCTTTTCTGGCTGAGTTAGGAATCCCATGCTTAGGCTTGTGAATGGACAAACTGACTTTAAGATTTTGTCCTTAGGGACTTCTTGGTGGCTGAGACTGACTGACTGCCTGCCTTTTTCCTCCCCCTCCCTCCCTCCCTCCCTCCCTCCCTCCCTTCCTTCCTTCCTTCCTTCCTTCCTTCCTTCCAAAAACTCCTAAGTGATAATGGAATATTTTGTTATAAATACTTCCAAGCCAGCTATGGTTTTACAGATTCTAGCCTGCAGTTTCACACTCTTTAAGAAGGCGGGAAGCTCAGAGGGCAGTTTGGCGTCCCCTCCCCACATGTCACAAGCAGGGAAACTGGCTGGGGTGGTTGCATATTCTGCAGGGACACTTGTCTTGAGTAATTGTGCCCTGAAGTTCAAGTGCGTGATTACAAAGAGTCTCATGATAGGAGATAAGAGGGGAGGTGAGGAGGCTAAAGTTGAACGCCGCGTTCTCATTACACAGTTGAGGAGCAGAAGTGCCGTTTAGACACAGTATTGCGTGTTTGGGAACTCTTTGGATGTTAGGGTGAGGGCAAGTAGCTCTGAATGGGTTGTTTCTTTTAGTTGTTTTTGGGGGAGTGGGCAGGGTCCTGTTATGTTGCACAGGCTAGTCCTGCACGTTCAGCAAAATCCTTCTGCTTCAGCCTCCAGAATGCTGGGCTTATAGGCACATGCTATCCCACTTGGCATATATATATATATATATATATATATATATATACACACACACACACACACACACACACACACACACACACACACACACACACACACACACACACACACATATATATATAAACAAAACAACAACAAACCCAAAACAGAGTGCCTTCTAGCAACCCTGGTAGTAACAGGATGTACCGGTGTATCAGCTAAGGTGCTTTTCCCAATTCTTCAGGTTTCTATTAGGAAGCCAGGAGTAGTGTCGTGGCTGAACATTTGACTTTGCGAATACGTTATTTCTCCCACTATTCTTCTGTTGTGATTTGGATGTTTCTTTTGGTACAGCTGACCACAGGGAAAGGAGGATGACACTGGTAGATTTGTCAGACAAGCACTGTAGTGGTTTGTTTTGTTTTGTTTTGTTTTTAAAAAGAAGGAAGACTCAATTCTGGTGTGCAGAGGATCAAACACAGGCTTTCCTGTGACCGCCACTTCCTGGTTCTGCTTCAGAGCTCACCTACCTATCAGTGGTCTGTTAAGCCTTTTATATGGAATCTGACACATAGACTTTAGAGGAGAGAGCAAGATAAGGTATTGCGTGGACGTGTGTGTTTTGAGACATGATCTCATGCTCCCTAGGCTGGGTTCAGACTTACTGAGGGTGACAATGAACTTGTGATCTCCCTCCCTCCACCTTTTGAGTTCTGGGAAGACAGGTATCTACCCCATCTCCTATTTTGGCTGTGCTGGGGCTTTGTGGGTATGTAAGAAAGCAGCCTACTAACTGAATTCCATCCCGAGCCCTTGAGAAGTTCTTCCTGGAAAAGATGGGCACTAGAAGGGTGTAGTGATTGGTAGATAAGATAGTAAGTGAAAAATGGGAGAGCCTTGTGAAGAAATAATGAAGGCAACGCAGGAAGAAGGCCAACAAGAAGTCATTGGGCAGTTAAGACCAGGGGCCAAGAAGGCTGGTAGGGAGGAGTACAGTAGTATCAAAGGAGTTCTTCTTAGGGGACCAGGAGACCACCAGCCAGACTTTGCTTTTCTAAGTAGTCGTATGAGCCTCCTTGGGACGTCACCTTCTTAAAGCATCCTTTCCCTCAGTCCTCTGTTAGTGGAAAGATTGACATGAAGTTATAGCGACTGGTCTCAGGCTGGAACAGAACATGGCTTTGTGCAGGTTCCTCATAGATTGTGTTTTGGGCTTGGAGTGGAACGATCAGTCCTCAAATACGTTTTAGAATGACTTGTTCTGCCAGAATTAAAATTCTTTATTATCGGAGTGTGAATTTTGGTTATCAGAGGAGGAAATAGCGCGTGCCTTATCTCTTAAACCTGTCTGGCCACAGAACGTTTTAATTCTCAGCACTATCAGCAGGGACTATGGGTCGAGGTGTCAAAGAACCCATTCCAGATCTTGGTGTTTGGTGATCTCTGAGAATTGGGAGGTGGGTGGTGGGGACACTGACGGTAGGGTGTGTAAAAGCAGTTGTACCAGGGGCTGCTGCAGGAATGGCAGGTGGGGTCTGCGATGATATTAATAGAGAGATGTCCACTTACCTTTCTGCCTCGCGTCACCTGTTTTCCTGATTTCTTTTTCCCTAACCCCACCAAGAGGTGAGCGTTGGTGAAGCCTTCTCACTAATGGCTCTTTCTCAGTGTGACAGCTGCTTGATTCTGACGCCACCAAGTTGCCCTCCAGCCAATGCTTTTATCTTCCCTCAGTCCCTTCTAGTTTTATGTATTGCTGCCTTTTAGCAACCTGGAAGAGAAGGTTGGGATGAGAAAGGAGTTTGACGTTGGCGTTACAAGAAAGGTTTTTGGTTATCTGGCTCTTGACTTGCAGCGCGTGGAGTGGTAATTCACAGAGGGTGAGAGCATCTGCAGTACTGTTGTAGAGCCAGGGAGATTGTAGAGCCAGGAGATTGCTGAAAGAGGTCGAGCCTCAGCATATTTCAATTCTGAGAAGTGTGCATAACTCCAGGTTCTGAGGACTTTCTGAGTGAGTGAGTGAGTGTGTGTGTGTGTGTGTGTGTGTGTGTGTGAGAGAGAGAGAGAGAGTGTGTGTGTGTGTGTGTGTGTGTGAGAGAGAGTGTGTGTGTGTGAGAGAGAGTGTGTGTGTGTGTGTGTGTGAGAGAGAGAGAGAGAGAGAGAGAGAGAGAGAGAGAGAGCTGTATGTGGCTTGTGTATGTGGAGAGAGAAAGCACATGCATATGTGCGGCTTGTGTGTGTGTGTATGAGAGAGAGGGCACATGTATATGTGAGGCTTGTGTGTGTGTGTATGTGTGAGAGAGAGAGAGCACATGTGTATATGTGGCGTGTGTGTGTGTGTGAGAGAGAGAGAGAGACAGAGAGAGAGACAAAGACACAGAGACACAGAGAGAGACAGAGACTGAGCGCACATGCGTATGCATATGTGTGGCGTGTGTGTGTGTGTGTGTGTGTGAGAGAGAGAGAGAGTGTGTGTGAGAGAGTGTGTGTGTGAGAGAGAGAGAGAGAGAGAGAGAGAGAGAGAGAGAGAGAGAGAGAGTGTGTCTGAATTGCATGTGTGCATGAACTCAAGCTTTTTACCATACTCTCTGAACTTCTGTGTTTCACTCTGTGAAGCAGGATTCGCTGGAGGAGTCTTTTATGTAGGATGAGTCCCTGTGGCTCTTGTTAGCTGTGGAAATTAACTGCTTTAGCTATGTTGGGTAAGATACAAATTAGTCAGTAGATTTAAAGAGTGGACCATGAAGTCAGTGATCGGCTCTGAGAGAGGTGTTCTCTCAACACTTATTGGGAAAAGGTTAATAAATGTTTTTTTTGTTTGTTTGTTTGTTTAGGGATTTTGGGGGTTTTTTTGGGGGGGGGGAGTGTAGCTCAGTGGTAAAGTACTTGCCTAGCATGCACGAGGCTCTGGGTTCAGTCTTCCAGCGCCATTCTAAAGTTCAAAGGGAGTAATGTGTTGTGGTAGAGATTCTGGGATGCTTGTATATAAAGCTATACTTTTTAAAAACACTGTCCAAAATAAACGGTGGTTATTTAGTTTGAGAGATTGTTAAGACTAGAAAGTCCTTAAGCACAGAGAACAACTGTTGGGATTACTGTGGAATAATCTAGGTCTCCAGGATGAGACGATTAATAGGGCTGCCTGATGAAAGGGCTGTGTGTGTGTGCATGCGTGTGTGTGCGTGCACGTGCAGTTCCTGATGATAAGCGTGCGTGTGCGCATGTGTGCGCATTGGTGCTGAGAGTGGATTTCAGTCATTTTACCCAGTTCTGAATAGGTATGTATTTACAACACACTCCGTGTAGTTTCACTCCGTCGAAGTGAAGAGGCAGCAGCTTCCCTTTAACACTTCCCCTGCACTCCAGGGTTGGGATTACACCCCATATGCTGTAGATTTAGGAAAACCACCTGGGGAAAGGATAGCAGTGTCTTATTTGAAGACAGTCTGCAAAATTTGAGGAGATAGAGGACTCCTTTGAAGGCGGAAAGAGGACTGCAGTTGTTAGTTAGGTAACAATCAAGACAGGAGAAGCTCAAAACAGTTTGGGAGATGACCGTCAGCTAGGGCAGAGGTACTTCTAACCCACAACACACTGTTCTGTGACTGCAGGTCTCTTGTTGGTCCACCCGCTTCAGCTAGAGAGAGAGGCTCAAGGTGCGTGGTCTTTCCTCATCTGGTGTGAGCTATTTCTTCACATCCTCTGTTTCTCATGCAGAACAAGGAGTAGTATCTTGTTTTCTCGTGTCTTGGTATCAGTCAGGGTCACAAAGGATAGGTCTTTTTTATTTCTATTGCTGTTTCCCATTTTTATTAAATTGGGTATTTCTTATTTACATTTCTTTTTTTTCCTATTTTTTAAAAACTAGATAGATTTCTTTACTTACATTTCAAATGTTACTCCCTTTCCCGGTTTCCTATCCATAAGGCCCCCCATCCTCTCCCCATCCCCCATATGGGTATTCCTTCCATCTATTCCCCCTTACTGCCCCCCCCATATTCCCCTGCACTGGGGGGTCCAACCTTGGCAGGACCAAGGGCTTCCCCTTCCACGGGTGCCCCAACAAGGCTATTCTCTGCTTTCAGTAACTGCAGGTGGGAATGCCTGTTTCATACCACCTGACAGCTTCTGCTTCCTCAGGAAGGGACTGTGTCAGCCCAGGCTTCTGCGTCCGTTCTGGATGATCCGAGGCACAATGGCACTGTTCACTCTGGGTTAGAGGATGGCTTGTGCTCTTCAGGATCTCCCGCTTCATAGCTGAATGGTGGTTAGCGTGTACTCAGACTAATACACGCTCAATAAGTACACACATTTGTTTAATACTTTACTGTCATTTTGGCTTGTTGGTATACCTCATAGTGGTTTCCGCTCTTGGTGTCAGAACGTGGTAAAACCTGGGCGTAGTAAGAAAGAGAGCCATAGAGGACAAGGAGGAGTTTATAGTGTACGTGAGTGACACTGACGGCTAGTACGGGTAAGGATTAAGTTGCGTCAGAAGAGCTTTTAAAAGTCCCTTAGAGTAGCTACTAACTGGACCACTGCCTGCAAACACACTGTGACCACCCCTGGTTGTGTGGGTGAGACTTGATACTAACAACTGCAGCTACATTTTGAATTCTAAAATAAACCATTGCCATGGTCAAGTTGTAGTGATAAGTGAGAAATGTCATTTCCTTTGTTGTCCCTGCACTTAACCTTTTCGGCTACAAAGCAACCCTTACATGAGGGATTTGTAGTTTCTGCCGGTTGTGATATTTTAGAACTTAAGGAAATTAAGAGACCCATTATCCAGAACTGCCACTATCCCTCAGTTGTTATACTGAAACAACGATTGTTATTCTTCCCTTTTCTCTCCATCCTTCTCTTCCTTCTCCCTTCCTCCCTTCTTCCCCTGGAGACAGGATCTTGACCCCTGGTCCTGGCAAGTCTGTAACTCACATAGAGCAGATTGGCCTGGAACTCACAGGGAATTACTTGACCCTGCTTATCAGGTGCTGGGATCAAAGTCATCCCTGTGATCTTCTTTCTTTTTGACTTTTGGTGTCTGTTCATTTGCTCCTTCCCCCGCCTCCCATTGGCTAAAGGTAACTAGTGAAGCATCCTCCGGCGAACTATTTATTGTAGTTAGAAATGAAAGGGAATACAAGGAAATGAAGGTGCAAAGACAGTAGCCTGTCATTAGAATATTGCTTGCTTCCATTTCCATGATGGAGAAGACAGTGACTTCCACTCACTTTTTCCATACCATTGAAAACAATCACAAGGGTCTTCAGCTGAACTAAGAAATGCTCCAATATATTTTAAATGAAAGTAAGCCTTCTCTGGGGCAAAAGAGGGAGACGAGAATTTGGTAATTGTGTGTGTAGATTCCTTACTTCTTGATACAGTGTTCTCTGAGGTTACTTGAGAAAATTAGTTTTAAGATTAACTTGAGGAATTCAGTCTTTAAGGAGGGATTTATCCTTAAATTCAGACCTGAACTTCTCCGGAATCGTCTTCAGATCCGTTTCACTACACATCTGGAGGCTATGCTTTTGAAGCCACCATCTTGGTGTTCTTTGCACAGATGTTGTGCCGGGCAGAGCAGTTCTTTCTACCCCCCTCAGTTTGCAAATGGCAATAGTTCTCGAGGATGAACTGATCTGTTCCAGATCGTACTGGGGTTTTCAGGTTCCGACTATTACCCGATGAAAGTAGGAGACTATTTTCCCTTAGGGCTGGTGAGTACAAGGATGGGGGGGGGCGTCATGGAAAAAAATCTGTTAAATTTTAAGTCATTCCCTGCCCTTCCCATCCCCCCACCCCTTGCCCCAGCCTCGGAACTTCTGTGTAGCTGTGTAGTCTAGGATGACCTTGAACTCCTGACCCTCTTACATCTACTGAGTTCTGGGGTTATAGGTGTGTGTCACCAGCTCTAGTTTATATACTGTTGGAGATTGAACCCAGGGCTGTGGTCAACCTAGGGAAACTCTCCACTCACTGAGGTACATCTGTAGCCCAGAAGGAAGGTTTTAAAAACAAAAATCAAGAGGAACACACCCATAGAAGCTTCCTATTTTTTTTCCTTAATAGTGTTCCGTTGGTTACTTAATATCAAGAAACTTTGAAAACATTCTTCCCCCATCCCCCGTGTTCCCCAAGTAGTACACTGCCTGGCATTCATTGCTCCTTCCTACAGGTGTGTTGGTTTAAATCCCCTTTCCCACCTTTCTGTCACGAGAGTATTGGCTTCTCATTCTCGGATGTCCAGTGGAAAGATAATTACTTGGATATAAGATATTACTGTGGCCTGATTAACAGTTTTTTTTTTTTAACTTTTCTTAAGAGGGGATTAAGTTATTTTCTTCAGAATGGTAACCTGGGGAAATCTAGAGCAATGCCATCAATACCGATGGCAGCATATATGCACCAGAGGAACTTTGGCCTGTGTTGAGGTGAATATTCAAACTTTTCTTCTGAAGGACTCAAAACACAAGATTCACATGATTGTGCTGGCTAAGGCATTTGTCTGTTTATTGCTGAGTGAGGAAATTTATAGCAACTGTTTGTCATGCGTGTGTGTGTGTATAACCATTCATATAGTGGGAAGAAGTTTTTCGTGGGATTGTAATAACATATCAAGATGGATGCAATTAGAACAGAAGCAGATTGACACCCTGAATTACATGCAAACCAGAATCCAGGATACCTGTGCTTTGCCATTTCGTGTTTTGCTGCAGGGGCAGTCAGCCAGATATGCAAATAAAAAGACATTGACGAATCTCTGTGTGTGTGTGTGTGTGTGGTTGCAGAGAGCCCAACTATTTTATTAATCTTTTTACCAACCATTGTTTAGATTCGCAGCAATGATGGAATGTATTAATTTGGCAGACCGAATAGCCTAGGACCAGAATGGAGGAAATAATCAGAGGAAGGCATGATTGATAGGTCGTCCCATAAATAACACATGCGACTGACAAAGGGGCTGAGTAATCTTTAGATCTGTGCTTAATGTCATTAATGGAGCTGTTAAACCAGGATGTTTGAGTTTGAACTTCAATCAGAGAGGCCTTGCCTCCCATTTGAAATGTAGACCTATCTCTAGTTATGCTCCCTGGGCAAATGTGTTGACAAAGTTGGTATAAATCGAATTTTTGTAAATTGGATCAGATGTCGGGGGAATCTTGCTGTGAAAAATGAGTCCTTTTTACCAAGTGCCGTACTCTTCTCTGCAGGGAAGCTGGGATTTGGGTAGTCATGTGTTCCAGTTTTATTTCTGTTGCTGTGATGAAACACCCTGTCCAAAAACAACTTAGGGGACAGGAGAGGTGGCTCAGCCGTTAAAGGCTAGGCTCACAACCAAAATGTCCAAGAGCAGCTTAGAGAGGAAAGGATTTACTTAGCTTACAGTTCCAGGTTACGGTCTTATCATCACGGGAGTCACAGTGGCATGAGTTTCAGAGAGCCAATCACTCCACATCTACAGCCAAGCAGAGAGAAACGGTTGCACCCACGCTACCTGCTTGCTGTTATTCTGCCAGCTCTCTTGACTCTCGCTACCGAGGACTCCGAGCCTAGGGAATGATGCCGCCCACATTCAAAGTGAGCCCCCATCCCGATCTAGATAATTTCTCAGTGGAGGAAACAGAAGGAAAGTGCTATTCTGCTTGCTGCTGATTCTAGCCTGCAGCAAGTTAGTTGACTGTTCAAAACTAACCCTGAAGAGATGGCTCAGTGGTTAAGAGCACCAACTGCTCTTCCAGAGGTCCTGAGTTCAAATCCCAGCAACCATGTGGTGGCTCACAAACCATCTATAATGAGATCTGATGCCTTCTTCCGGTGTGTCTGAAGACAGCTACAATGTACTTACATATAATAAATAAATAAATAAATAAATTAATTAAAAAGAATCTGAGTTCAGTTCCCAGTACTCGTTGTACAGCTTAGAACTGCTGCAGCTGCAGCTCCAGGGGACAGGACACCTATGGTCTCTGAAAGAGCTGTGCTCATATGGATAGACCCAGACACATAGATACACCCAGTTAAAAGTCGTAAGAACAAACCTTAAAAGAACAAACAACAAAATAACTAGCCATCAAGTCCTGTTTGGTGGGCGTGGCTTTCTGTGCTTCCCATCTTCTTGTGTCTCCTGGAAGGAAATGACCGTGAGAAATTTCATGTTTCTCTTCAGGTTTCATACCTTACTTGGCCTTCCAGCAGTAATCGATGGCGACTGGACTAAGCCCTTGTCATTCAGATCTCAGAGCTTGGTTTTCAGGTGCACGCTGAGGAGGGCTTGTGGCTATGATTAGGGAATATGATTTCCATATCTGTTCCATTGGGGAGTCCAGGCATGTCATAACCACTTCAGAGTCAGGATTGTACAGAGACACCCTAGCTGTAATTTTTCTATATGACAGTTCAGCTTGAAAACTGTAAGGGTGCCAGCAGCAGGGCTGTATTGTTATTGGGAAAGTCGAGGACATCTGTTACATCTTGTTAAACAGGGAAGGAAAACGCTCCAATCAAACCGTCTAATTATGCCCTCTCGACTGAAAGAAAATATCCTTTACTGAATTTTTGGGATTGGTCGAGATGGAGGAAGCTGGCCTCTAGGAGAACCGTGATGTAAATTTACTCCATTAAGAAAAAATTACCCTTAACCGAGATGACATGAGGGTTTCATAATACCAATTTATTTTTTGTACCCCGTGTGTCAATAAAGGCATTTTCAGAAATCGTCTACACTAGCATGAAGCTCTTGTTTTTCTTCTCCCTCTCTCTCCCAAAGCATAGGAGGCCCCCAGAGGGAGTTTTTATTTCCAGATGTGAGAGCCTCAGAGGATATGTGGTAGCTGAGAGCTACCTGGGGGAGGGAGCAAAGGATAATTACAGGCGAGAGGCAAGGGGATAATTCAGCCAGAGTGCTGGGAGGTGAGATTTCACACCTGAGTGTTGAAACTTGCTCCGTCAGACAGTTGGTTGTTTCATTTAAAACGTTTCATTAGTCTAACACCGGGATGGCTCAGATTGTTCCAGGTGACCTCCTGTGCAGGGAAAACAATGGTTTTTGAAATCCTGCAGTGTGTCATTTCCCCGTGTTTGAAAGTTGCCTTACGTAGTATCTGAAAGCATCAGATATCCTCTCCCTTGACCACTGACTCGATAATATGAATTGTGTATGTATTTGCGTGTGGCCATTGGTCTCCTTGCTTGATTGTGCACACAAGAGGTTAAGAGGACAAACTTCAGGAGTCATTTTCTTTCCACCCTGTGCATCCTAGGGGTGGAGTTCAGGTCAGCAAGCTTGACAGCAAGTGCCTTTCCCTCTGCTTCTTGTCTTTTGGTCTGTGTTTCAAACTGTGATTAGTTTAAGTGAACTGCATTCAGAATCACAGATGATGATGATGATGATGATGATGATAATAATAATAATAGCGGCACCATATTCCTGATAATCTGAAGATTGGGACGTGGATTAAGTCCAAGAGGTGTATTCATTTAGCTTTGGTAACCTTCATTTCACCTTTTTGTAATGCTGCTCTCACGGATTGCAATCTTGGGCCCTAGTCTAAAGGAATCTTTGAAGTGTTAACTATGACAAGGCATGGTTTGTGTTTCCTTTGGGAGCCACTGGGAAGGTCCAAGTGCTCCTCGGTCCCCCCTCCCCCCCCTCGGACTGTTCTGTGTGTTGTAACGGCTTACTGGGTACCACACTGGATGTAGTACTGGAAACGTGGAAAAAGAGCGAGACAGCATTTTCTCCCTTTATTTTTAATGTCATGTTTCACGTCTCTGTGTTCTCTGACTTAAGTCCCTGCACTCTCCCTCTGTAGATCCTTTAAGAGATATTTTAAAGCTCTTACGATTGTTGCTTTCTCTAGTCGGTCATCTATAAAGTAGGCGTTCAGACAGCCCTTATTTATTGCTGACCTATTTCTTAAAACAAAACAAAACAAAACAAAACAAAAAACAGAACAAAAACTCTGAAAAGAAGACATGTTTGAAAAAGGATCTTCTGTGGCGCTTGCCCTGGGCCAGCTTTGTGCTTCTCATTCACTGTGCCTTGGAAGGGTGCTGTGGACAAAGGAATGGAGTCTGCTTTAACAGTTGGTGCAAGGAAAGCTTGGAGAGGTGGTCCGCTCATCCAGGACCAAACACTGCAGCGGCTTGGGGCAGGCTTGAAGGCTTCGGCTTCCCACTCTTTAAAAAAAAAAATATGGACTTGTTTCTGAGCGCCTCAGATGGGTCGCTGGTAGAGACCACATTTGGTTCTCTTGCTGCTGATGAAAACTATCCTGGTCGTAAAGGATTTTCTATTTATAGTAATAGGATCTGGGGGCTGGGCAAGTACCATACCGAATTGTTCCAGAAAGTTGTTTTCTTTCTGTCTTCTTGCCTTCCTTACCGCTCGTACCCCCTTCCTGAGCTAATGGGGGAATCCAGGGCCTGCTGGATGCTAGGAAACCCCTGGGTCACTGAGCATCTCCTGTTTTCCTTTTAAACCCTGAAGCTTATGGGCTGGGGATGTAGCTCACTTGAGAACTGAGTACTTGGCTGGCATGCAGAGGCCCTGGCTTGGGTCCACATAAACTGGCATAATCGTATACATGGTACTCCCAAGTACTCTGGAGCTGGAAGCCGGGGGTTGAAGTACTGTGACGTCCTTAACCACAGAGCAAGTTCAAGACCAGCCCGGAGTACAGGGGATTCTGTGTTAGACAAACTTGGAAAACAACACAGTAGCAGCAGTCTTACTGAGACGGCTTCATTATAGTTTGCTTGGAGTCTAGTTGGTGGGCAGTTCCCTCTCCGTGTGCATGAAAATCTGGCCTTATCTTGAATAACATGAACAGGCAGATATTTAAGCCTTCCCAAACGCAAGAGGTCAGGCTCTGGAGGCTGGAGCGGCTGCGGTGTGACTAAGCCATTGTATCTTCTGTCACTTTAACAGACCAGTGAGATCCGAGAAGGAACCGGCAGCCTGTCCTAGGTTCCCCGTGCACATAAACTTATTTTACTAACAGATGCCTATGCTATTTTGTCCGCTCTCAAACTACTGTAGGAAGTGGCACTTACTCCTCTTGAGGAGATAGTCCACAATAAAAGAGATCTTATTACTGGTGCTAGGTTTTATTTTATTTTATTTATTTATTTTTAAACTACAGGCACTCCATTCTTCCCCGGTGAAAAGAGCGTACTAAATAGCTCTTGCTTTTCTTGGTGTCTATTTCTGGAAGATACCTGGTGACAGAGTCCATTATTTCCTTGCCATTGTTTCCTTCCTTTATTCCGAGCGCATTTTCAAATTGTTCGCTCTCCACCCACTTGAGGTTTGTTTATACTACAAAGAGTATGCTAATGGCCCTGGCTGTTAGATTGATTCTTATGGAAATCCCAACTGCCTTTAAAGTAAGGCACAGTATCCAGAGTCCCCTTCCTCAGCTCCCCTGGGCTCGGATGCGCTTCCCCGTGGTTCATTTTCTAGGATTAAAGGGTTCACACCCGGTTAAGGACCATCAGGTTAGGGACAGGTAGAGTTCAAAGACATCCTCGCCTCATTATTCTCCCGGGACCTGAGTTTTCAGAAGAGTATTTCTCTTTGATAAGAAGAAGCTGTTTTCTTCAGTCCTGTTCCCAGCCGGCTGTCTTACCTACCCTCTCCCGCTTCCTCAGTAAGCATTTATCTCTTTTCATCTCTAAAATTGGGGAAACAGTGGAATTCCTTCCTTAGACATTGTAATTGCAAGGAATACCTAAGCCAACCCATACCTTCTGAAATGTAACTACTGGTAAAATATGGTCTAATGGGAGCCACACCTTTAGGTCCAGGGTTTAAAGATTTCATACTCTTTGATTCTGCGTCTGCGCAAACCGCGAATCCTGTCTTACCGCTACAGTCTGATTCAGATTTAAAAGTGTGGAATCCTTTGCTTCTCGTTGTGCCCTGCTTAGACTCTTGGGGGTGTGTCCAATTAAGGAGACTGAAGATGGCCGGTAGAGATGGGTGTCACTGTCTTAGGGCAGTGGGTATTCGCTGATCATAGGTGAACATTGTGTAACTCTATGTCGGATTCCCACATCTGCCACCCGTATTTCAGGTACACGTTAATTTCATTTGGTATGTTGTACCTGGGATTAGGGACAGAGAGAAGTATGTACGCTTTCCCCGACTGGAAATTATGTTGTTGAAACACAGTCCATATGGCCGTTGTAAAATGCTTACTACTGCATATAATTGCTTTCCTAACGACGTGCTTTGTCGTTACCTCCATTTTCCAAGAAGTGCCCCCATAGCATGCCGAGAGCAGCAGCAGCATTAGAAAACATGGCGTGCAAAAACACTCAGTCGTCTTTCCTTTAAGGATTAGATTCCAGTGTCAGAGGATAGGTCACCTGCTTTGTATCCTTGGCTCTTCTTTGGGTCAGCTCAGTGCTAGACTGGGTGACAGATTTGAAAGATAGGTCCTGCTCACCTTTTTCCTGAGTGTATTTCTATAGCTTTGCTCCAATTATGAGCAGGATGGTGCCTCAGGAGTGCTTCCCCCTGCCCCCAGTTGTTCATGTCTCGTGTAGAGTTATTTTTCTGGGATACTCGCTCAGCCTCTGTTTTCCTGAGTGTGAGCTCAAAGCTGGGTTAGCGTTGGGATGATTTCATTTGGGGTCACTTAGATGAGAGTCAAAGGAGAAAGGAGGGGCAGGAGAGGAAGAGAGAGGCTGGGGAACAGAGAAAGAGACAGAGAGAGATAGGGAGAGAGACACACACAGGCACAGAGACACACAGACAGACAGACAGACACACACACACACACACAGAGAGAGAGAGAGAGAGAGAGAGAGAGAGAGAGAGAGAGAGAGAGAGAGAGAGAGAGAGACAGAGACAGACTGACTAAATAGTAAAACGAGAGAAGGCCATATGTATATAGTGCTTGGCTCCACATGGGTCTGAATCTCTACTTCTTTCTTACTAAGAGGAGTGAGTGTGAGAGAGGGGGTGGCGAGGATCACCACATGTAGGGGTCAGAGGACAACCTTCCTGTCATTCTCCACCTTCCACCTTGTGGAAGACACCTGGGTCTTTTTTTGTTTTCTGCTATGTAAACCAGGGTTGGTGGCCTGTGAACTTCTGGGATTGTCCCGTCTCTGGCTTTCCATCTCCTGGTAGTAGCGCTGGGATTCTAGACACTGGCACTTTGTGCATGCACACGCATTCAGCTTTTAAACGGGACCAGGGGATCTGAACTCAGGCCCTCAAGCCTCCGTGGCCAGCCTTTTACATCAAGCCATCGCTCTAGCCTTGGGGATGAGTTATTTATTGCATAAGAGCCTCCGTGTCAGAGGCTAGGAAGACGGATGTGATGTGGGACATGGCAGGATAAAGACGTACCAAGTCTGTCGCAGATGTCTTAGGGATCCAGCAGTGATGGGCTCTGTGGTCTTCGTCCAGTTTTCAGGGTCCGTTTGAGAGCTGCCAAGTCAGGAGGAGGTAGAACCGCAGATTGGAGTCTTTTTTTTTTTTTTTTAAATCAAATCGAGACTCATAGACGTAATGGGACGTGGGGATATTCTGAGGGTTTTTATTACAAATAATTTCAGTGGAGTTTTCTTCAAAAGAAGCTAAGCACGGGGCCGTAGAGCTTGCAAGGACTTCTGGAACTGGTTGAATTTTATGTTGTCATGACAGTTAAGGTCCAGGCTGAGGGAAGATGCTGAAGAAATAATGACATTTGATTCCCTGCACAGTACAATTTCAGAATCCACCTGCATGCTCAGGAGATTTGAGGCAGAGGAGCGCAGAGAGTGAAAGTTTGTTGGGCTCTCTCCTCCGGGCAAGGCTGTTAGGTTATTTTCATTGGGAAGACTTAATGAGAAGGGATGCTTACCTCTGTTCCAGCCTTCTACAAGCAGCCAGGGAAATTGGGTACCAATGAATGAATGCCTCTGCAAGGCTGAGCAGAGGGATGCCTGTAAGGTGATGCTTCAGTCTAGTGGACGATGGGAAGAAAGCAGAAAGTAAGGAATAGATAGCAACTGATAGAATTTTCTTTCTGGATTCATTCAGACGTGGTGGCTTTGCTGCTGCTACTGCTGCTGCTGCTGGTGGTGCGTGTGTGTCTGTGTGTAGGTCAGAGGTCAACATCAGCTATCCTTTCTCAGATCTTCCCGTTTGTTTCCACCTCCCCAGTACTGGGATCACAAGTATGCACAGTTTTTTAAAATGTGGTTCTGGAGATCGAACTCAGGTCCCCATGCTTGCAAGGCGGGCACTTTACCATCAGAACCATCTCCCCAGCTCTCGTTGGCCAAACAGGAAAGACGAACTTTAATAGAAATGCAAAAATGCATTGTTGTTTTTATCAGCTTTTGGATTCCTGAAGCAGCTTTTGAATTCAGGATGTGGTAAAAGAGAGGGTGCAAAACCCCTTGTTTTCATGATTTAAAGCAGTGGTTCTTAGCCTGTGGGCTGCAACCCTTATGGGGTCCCGTATCAGATACCCCACATAGGAGATATTTACATTACAATTCGTTAACAGTAGCAAAATTAGAGTTGTGAAGCAGCAACGAAATAACACGAAGGGACGGAAGGAACTGTACTAAAGTGTCGCAGAGTTGGGAAGGCTGAGAACCACTGATTTAAAGGGATGAACACTTTCTGTTTTTCTAGTTTAGGCTTTCCCAGTGGGTTTAGAAATCTGTGAATCCTAAGGGACTGTGTATGCAGCTGGACAGAGTCCAGTAGTTGTACTAACACCTGAATCAACAGGCTTGGGAATAAGGGGAAGGAGTCTTGGGATTCATGGAAGAGAGGATTGCACCAGAGTTCACATTTAGAAATAAATGTCTGTTTCCCCCTTTGCTCATGAGGAATAGGATATGAAAGCACTGGGCTGTCTTTTCTCTTTGCCCTCAGCCCAGAGTAGATGTACCTATGCTAATAACAATAACTAGAAGTGGTTGGGCATTTGCTGAGGACCAGGTATCACTCTTAAGTGGAGATTTCAACCCATGTCGTCCTTACACTGAACTCATGTGTATGGGAAGAGAAACAAGTCGGTCTGCAAAGTTTACACCTAAGCCAAAAAGTGCCCAGCACATTGATGCCGGAGACCATACATTTTGGCTACAGAGCCTGATTGGAATGTTTATGCTGTATAATGGAATTTAAATGAAGCAAAGCCTTAAAAGGTTTTGTCCTGATTAAAACCAACAACCAAAGCTTTACCAGCACTCCCTAGGTTTAAAGGTGGTAACACCCTTCAGCTTGGCACTTCGATGCTGTATTGTTGGAAGGGAAACTTGTCTAGAAAATTATGCTCTCTAATGGCTGTGGATGACCTCGTGAGTTACTGGTGGGGGTAGGGCAGAGCTGCAGAGGCCAGTCCTCCTAATATATAGGCCACCGCGTTTCCCACTGGGCTGGGCTGCTGCCATTTAAAAATATTTCAGACTTATAACCTAAGCTTAATTTTATAAACCTAATTTGTGTCACTTGTACCCTTGTGGATGCCCTAGATTAAAATAGTGCTCCCTCCCCCCACCTCCCCTTTCTCTCTGACACGGGGAAGGAGAGGTGCTAGAAATTCGGTGTTTTGATCTCCGGAGGTGTCTTTCCTAGCCTTTAATAGGATTTTTTAAAAGCAGGTAAAAGGTATTTAGGTGAAATAAAGGACTCACCTCAGGATTGAATTTTGCATGGGCTCATCACAGTGATTGCAATTTTATGTTTCACTTGAACCTCCATTAGGATACAACTAGTTTAAATGAAAAAGAATACCCTGGCAGCCATTTGCAAGCTCCAGTTAGAGATTGTCCGTCTACTAAGACTGAAAAGAGGGGAGAACCATCCTCATTTCTGGGGTGTTTTAGAGTCTCCCACGTTCTCAGTTGGTTTGTTTGTTTTTGTTTTTGTTTGTTTGGTTTTTTTTTCCCTTTGATTCCTTTTGTCATGACCTCTTTTCTGGGCTAATGTTTTGTTTAAAAACAAGTGCTTTGGTATTGTAAAACAAATTACCCTGGTTTAGCGATTGTGTTATCAGATAAAAGGCCCCAGGGTAGGGCTCTTTCTGCCTTTGAATCCTAGTAGCCTAGGTCTGCCTGAGAGCAAAATCCAGTTTGCCACGCTGCTGCTTCCCATTCCAGGGTAGTGAGCGTGGTTATCTAAACCAAAGAGTCTGAATCTGAAAGGGAGAGTGTTGGATTGGACTTAACTCTACCCGGGGGCCTTACTGGGAACTCCTGCTTATTGTGGATTTGAGTTTCGCCTCGGGTTAGAAAGAACCGTCTGCCCGTTTCTTCCTGAGTTTTGTCGCCAGTCTGGAAATCAGAACCCTCCACCACGCAGTATGATAATGAAAACGGGAACAGGCTTCCAGGCTATGTTGTGGGGGAGCACATGCTCAGGATTTTGCCAATGACCCAGAATCCCATGTGGCCACAGACAAGTAATGTGATTTCACAGTTTCTATTCTTAAATTTGCAGGAGGGGGTTCCTGCAGGAGTTACATAGTGATTATAACTTAGCAGCTTCCTTTTAGGGTAGATGTAATTGTGAGACAAATATTGCCTGAAAGCCGTAGCCGGGCATTTTGTGTCGGGCGGGAGAATACCCTTTCAGTTGTTGAAGACGCTGGAAAACTTTCCCACACCGTTTTGCGCCCTGTTTCCCATTTGGGGCATGGAGAATCTGGGTGGGATGGTTTCCACACGGTTGCAACTCACGGTTTTGCTTTGTGCCGTGATCCTCAAAGGAGTCTGTACCCCGGCATATTAAGTATACAGGTGTCCCATCCCAGGACCTCCCTCACGGTAGTCAGAAGCTCTTGCTTCTCTCAAGACTGCTTTCCTAGCGAGCCTCTGTACAGCGGAGTCATTGTTTGTTCTGTAACCATTACTGTAGAAGATAATTTTGAGTGTTTTTTCGGACAGTGGTAATGGTAGTGCTTTAAAGTGACATTTGTGTGTGCGGTGTGCATGACTGCTTACGAGCGCGTGTAGAAGTTGATTTGGACTGTCTTCCTCAGTTGATTCTCTTACCGAACCCAAGCTTGATGGCTCTGTCCAGACCCCCACCCCACCCCACCCCACATCTTTCTTTATCCACTCCCCAGGGATGAGTTATGTGCCCAGCTTTTATATGTTGCTGGGGAGATAAACTTATATTGTCGTGTGTGTGTGTGTGTGTGTGTGTGTGTGTGTGTGTGTGTGTACAGCAAGCACTTTATTCAGAATAATCAGCTATCCCCAGTCTCTCAATAACTTCTATGTAAACCTCAATAATTTTTATGGAAAAAAATCACACAGATTAGTTTAAAAATTTTTTTTTGCGAGCATGAGGTAAACACACCTTGAAAAAAATTGTTCATACCCAGCACAGTGAATTACTCTGAACTCAACACTTGAGAAACTAGTGCCCATAGAAAGATGCAGAATCGGTCGGGTCTGGAACGTGAGTTCGGTGGATGGGAGAGTTGCAGCTCAGGTATGAGGGAGTAAATTTGCATCTCCAGCACTCGTGTAAGAATCCAGGCAAAGCTGCGTGTGTCTGTATCACAGGGCTGTGGTGGGCAGAGACAGGGGGATCATTAGACGGTAGACTGCCAGCTCAGCTCCAGTTCCAGTGAGAGGCCCTGTCTAGAGGGAGTAAGGTGGTGTGTGATAAAGCAGGATACCCCATGCTCTTATCTCTGTCCTTTGCTCAGGCTTGCACAGGCTCACTCCTCCAGACAGACAGACAGACACACACACACAGATACACACACACAGATACACACAGACACACACAGACACACAGACACAGACACACACAGACACACAGACACACAAAGACACACACAGACACAGACACACAGACACACATAGACACAGACACACAAAGACACACACACACAGACACACACACAGACACACACACAGACACACACAGACACAGACACACACACAGACACACACAGACACACACACAGACACACACAAACACGCGCACACACACACACACACACACACACACACACACACAGACACACACTTCAAAAGCATCTTGGATATTTACTATACTCCTCAGATTTTCTCTTCTGCTCCTCACCTTCCAAGAACCCAGGACTATATTTAAACACTGATAATGCAGTAAAGCACAATAAAGCACGGATGACAGAGACATTTCCTTTTCTGTACTTGGTACTTAATCACTCTTGTGAGTTCGGGTGATAGAAAGTTTCTGTGGTTTATGTTTTTCTCCCGCCTTCAATTTGATCCTGACAGTGACTTGTCTGTTAACGCTCAGAGCGTATATCAAATTTTTACTCTATGATTTGTCCTTTTAGAAATCTAATTCACTGAAAATATACACATAATAGCTTTGAGAAATATGTAAAGACAGACGACCAGCCACGGCAGCTGTGGCTCTATTAAGTAAATGAATCTTATCTTTGCTGCCTGGGTAACTTAGTAAACATGTCTCATCAGTCAAGTGTCTTTATCTGCTACACGATGAAAGGTAGATTCCTGACTAACGAGAATGAAAGGATTTCTTCTTCTTCTCCGTCCGTCCCCGAGTAATCTCCTTCTTTCAATCCCACTTGGAGCACTTAAAGCCAAAGGTAATGGCATTTGCTTGGATTTCCTTCCCAGTTTGATTTTTCCTCCCCACGGCTGAAGAGTCACCGGGTCCTCAGAGGAAGCAGTTGTGGGTGTTATTTAAATCCGTTGCTTGTTTGATTTCTTGGGAGAGGGATGCTTTCTGTAAAGGAATCAGGACTTAAAGGACGCGCTTGAGGGGTGTGCAAATTCAGGGAGAGGACTGGCTGCAGCGTCTGGCTGTGGTGACATGGGACTTGCTGGCAGGCCTGGGAACTCTTGTCAGTGTTACCAGCTCTTCCCCTCTACTCTACCCCCAATGTGGTTATGGCCACTGTTCGCTAAACAGGTGACGCTCCCCCGATCACCCCTATCCAGAATGGCCTTCTGTCTTCCCAGAAGTACACTGGAGGCTTGTTTTTGTTGTAGTCCATTGGTCAAATAAATATTCCTGTGTGCACAAAGGAACTGGAACCGGTTATAGCACCGGGCACTTAGCTACTTGTCCATTAGTATCAGAGCAACTACTGCCTGTACCCCAGTCCCCATTCTTTTCTCTCCAGCGTGAAGGTGGATAGATTGTCTGAAGTTGTCCGCTTTCAGGCACGTGTGGGGCAGGCGTGGCCTTTGCTGCTGTTCTCAGGCTCTGAGGCCAAGTCCAAGGTGTGGAGATGACTGGAGAGGTGGAGTAATTTACAAGATTCTTTCTTGCTTTGGGGTTGCCAGACCTTTGTCTTTCCCTTCACCTCTTAGCACAGTCAGGCTGAGGAACACCTCTCATGTTAGTTTGCCTCCCTTATAAAGGAAAAGGGGTGCTTCTGACCCGGAAGTGCTGTGCCTTCCTGGAAGTGTTGCTGTCAGGCATGGAGACCACTGTGGCCATACTGGTGCCTATTTATAGATTCCATTCGAGAGGCAGAATCAAGAGAGACCTCCATAAATGTGACAGAAAGACGGGATTTCTAGTCATGCTCTTCTGATTTTTTTTTTCTTCCCCTCTCTCTCTACTTGGAAGAGTTTTTCTAACTGTGCTAGGGATTGAACCCGGGTTTTGCACATGCTAAAGTGAGCTATACTTCCCAGCTCTTCCCTGGTTTTAGTTGAGGGTGGAGGGCTGGTTGTAGTGTTAGATAAAAAAAAAAAAAAAAAAAAAAAAGTGATTTACAGAGCGTTCCTGTAATTCTTCACATGCTGGCCACTAAGTATGTCAGCCTTAAGGATGGATTTACTAGGCAAGCGTTCTACCACTGAGCTAAATCCCCAACCCCAAGGATGGATTTACATGTCGAGTGTGAAGTGAGCAAAATTCTCCAGGATATTAGAGCGGGGTGGGCGGGGCGTCATACTGGGGCAGAGTGGTAAGTGGGGGAGGGGGAAAGAGAGGATGAAGGAGAGCATTAGTGTGGTGAGAAGGATGCTTTAGTCACATTATTTTGGTGTTAAGGAAGCGACTTGTATGGAAGTGGGAGCAAGGGAGGTGTTGAGATCTTAGTCACTCCTAACGTCCCCTGCTCAAGAGGAGGGGGGTGGGGGACCCTTTTGATGACCTGAAAAACAGAATCCTGGGATCCTTGTGGCTGTGAGGACTGCGGCCCCAGGAGGACTGCCGCAGTAGTAAAGAGAATCTCTCAGTGCGTGTCTCTTCCAACTGACTGTGGGTAATTAGTTGGAAATGACATTAACCTGAGCTTAATTGTAATTTTGCATCGTAACAACATACCAGCTGTTCACTGTATTCTTTCCTGGCGGTGTGATTTAATTATTTTTTTTTTCCTACGCTATCTCTTAAGCTCTAATTTTCAGTTGTGTTTCCTTTTAACCCTTCCTCGTGGCTGTATGTCCGCGGCCCACACAGTTTGGCAGGCATGTCATTTTTTTTTTTCTTTCTGTGACGAGGGCTGGTTGCGATTGGGTTTGTTAATGACTCGCCTGTTTAAATGAGGCCACTTAGGAAAGGCACCGAGATACGCCTGGATGACTGGAAACCTTGCTGCTCCTCCACCAGGTTTTAGCTTATTATATAAATAATATGGGCAATCGTAGGTCTATCAAAGGTGCTGGAAATACCAACTGAACAGGCCCAAAGAGAAGTTAATTACTGAACAGCGATTGCTCTGATATAACCAATTATTGGATCATTAAATGTTTATTACCTTTTATATGCTCTTTCCCCCCCATAAGAGCAGTTTCTTTTTTTAAGTCATTAAAATAGAAATGGGATCTTAAAAAAAAAATTCTGCTTAAAAATTTCCACAAGACCGAAGTATTAAAAAGGCCTTGTGTGATCTGACAGCCGAATAGCCGATTTTCCTTTGGTCTGTTGAATTAGTAATTAATGAAATGTGTTGCTTGAGCAGAGAAAATAAGATTAATTTTGCTTAGGAAATAAACAGAAGCAAAGCGCTACTCTCCACCCAGGTGCAGGTTGGCGTTAAAGAGCAATATAAGACGTGTAAAGAGTCTGGTGTGCGTTGGGAGTTGGAGGACAGCCTGAGGTACGCAGAGAGCAAGCACACTTAATAAAATTCTTGTCAGGTCCCTCTGCAGGGTAAGATGCTCCATATTCTCCTCCTCCCCCCCCTCCCTCCTCCCCTCTCCTCCTCTCCCCTGCCCCCTGCCCTCCCTCCCCCCCCTGCCCTCCCTCCCCCTTCCTCTTCCCCCCACCTCCTCCCCTCCCTTCCCCCCCCCCCTGTGTGTGTGTGTGTGTGTGTGTGTGTGCACGCAAGCTGCGTGAGCGCCTCATGCGTGCCTGCAGGTCTCTGTGTATAAGTGTATGTACCATAGTGGGGCAAGGAGGTTGATGCTGTCTTTATCATATCTGCCTTATCTTTTGAGACAGAGCCTCTCATTATACCTTAAGCACACCCATTCTGTTAGTCTGGCCCGCCAGTGAGTTCCAGGACCTTGCCTGCCCCTGCTTCCTCCCAGTAGGGTTGTGGGGATGCATAGCACACAGCGTTGCTGCTTGGCTTCTTAACTTGTGTTCTGGAGATCTAAACTCAGGTCCTGATACTGACAGCTATGTTCCCAGCACACTTAAACTAATTTATTCGTTATTTTCTTGGGCCATCAGCCTTAACTCTAGGAAGGACTTGGCGTCCTCAAAGGAACTGCGTTTGAAGAGCAGCTATGCCAGCCAGTAGTTTTAGTAACCGCTAGTAGAATGTAGGGAGTGATAGTCCTAGCGCTGGCTGTCTCTGCGGGGGGGGGGGGGGTTGGGGAGTATGAAGGTAGAGTTGGGCATGGTGGTTCTCCAGAGGATGATTCAGTACCAGGTTAATTAGGACTGCATGGAGAGACTCTAAATCAAAGACTAAAACCAAGGTATCCTGCAGATTTAAGATTTACTGCGGGGTGAGTGTTGTGATGAAGAAAAATTCTGCTTTTGGAGGTCACTGTGACATTCCCCAGCTTTGCCACTTGTTGGCCGTGCGACGTGTTAAAGTCTTTGTTTCCCCGCGTATAAAACAGTAGCCCACTTTTCTTAGGCTCGTGAGGGCTAAGGACGTATTAAACTGCTGTGGCAGTGTATAGCATGCAGCAAACTGTGTAATTGGTTGTTCATTTTTGAGAGATAATGCAGCAGAATTCTCCCTTACGGGAGACAGTGTTTGACTGGGTGTGGAGGGTGAGAGACTTGTTTCTGATACTGGGAAAAAAAAGAGGTTCCCCCCCATCCCCACCCCTGCCTCTGGGTGATGAAGGGGACAGAAAAGGGTCCCCTGGAACCAGAGTTAGAGGAGGTGGTGAGCCTCCCCTCCCCCAAGATAGGTGCTCGGACACAAAACTAACAATCCTTTTAGCTGCTGAGCCCAATTCTGGCCCTTCATGACATCCTATGGTGGAATCACTTAATTTATAACGCCTACATGGCGTGTGCTTCTGTAGCCACTGCCAGCCGACTGCAGAGGGGGTGCGTGCCTTCCTCACAGTAGTCTTTCGGAGCAAGAACACTGTTTATGCACATTCTGTGGTTGCGGGAAGAGGTTTGTCTGCTGCTGGTAATCGCGTTCATCGACGTGTGCCCGGAGTCTAAGTTTCTGGAGAGTAAATTAGCCTGGTGAGGGAAAAGAACTTTTTAAACGTTGTAAATTCTATTTTTAAGTCTTAGTAAGAAGAAAAAAAAATGCAATTACCCCCATATGTGAGAAGTCATTTTTCTCCGGTTTCTAGCAGTAATGGGGCTTGTTTATTTTAAGGTAGCTACCAGGTCACTGACAACTGGGTTTATAAGCACTTGAGAAGAAATATGACAGTAATGCACATTTCTTGAGCCCTTGTTGTGAATCGTCACAGCTTTGCGGTTGCCTGGAAGATCTTGAAGTCAGTGGCAGGGGAGATCAAAGGCTTGAGTTTTCTAACTTTGTTTGAGGCAAGGCCTCATCTAGCTGAGGTCAAACTGGATTTGAATTCTTGGTCATCCTGTCTCTACCTCTCCAGTGATGGGATTGCAGGTGGCCACTACTGTGCTCAGCCAAGAGCCCCAGTTCTTAATCGCACTGTATATCCTATTTCGTTTAGCTCTGTGTGTCTGTGAGGAGAGGAAGAAGTAGTGTATGGGGAAGCTGATGTGAGTTGGGTTTTGAGTGAAAACCCTTTTACTATAGGAAGGAAGAGGGGAGCGAGAAAGTAAGAGAAGGGAGGTACGAAATGAAGAAGGAACGACCCTTAGTTGCAGAAAATAGGAATAGAAGAGAAACAAGAAAATGTGGTTTTGTTAGTTGGTTTTTAACCCAAGTCTCTTTATGTGCTTAGGCTAGCCTCTGATTTCTGTGCTCATCTGAACCTCTTGTGTCAGCCTTGTGGGATTACAAGTGTCAGGGATGTAACACATGATCCCTGGCTGGGGGAGCAGAATTCTAAATATTTCAGCTGTGTGAGAAAGATGCACTAATTGGGCAGGTTAGGCCTAGTCTCATAAAGGTCTGGTAAAGAGGGCACACTTTTGTACTCTTGGAGTGTTGCACGACAGTGCTTCCTGATAGCATTCCTACCCCCAAGACAGTCTCACTGAGTATTCATTCCTGTGTGGACTTCAGAACCTGCTCTGTTTTACACCTGCCAGGCCTGGAAACTTACATATGTCCTCCTGCCTCTGCCTCCTGAATGCACCACGGCGTACAGTGAGAACATGACTTTATTGTGATGAAACATTTCATTCAGGTCCAGAATTTCTTTTGGGTTAAGAGTATGTATCCATTCCTGTTTGGTGATGGAATCTGTGGATCGAGTGGCCGTCAGGAAGTTGTGAAGCTGAGTTTCTGACAGCGTAGACGTCTCACAGGCTGCTGTGCTAAGCCCCTTGCTGTAGATGTCTGCTTTCACTCATCGTGACCTTTCGCAGGGGGGGGGGATAAAATGGGCAAACTATGGAAATGCGTGGACAAGTCTCGCTTTACTCTCGGAACTGTAAACTCCAGTACTCAGCGATCTCTCCAGCCCACGTGAGAGCCGGTGAGATAGATCACTTTACCAGCTTCTGTTGGGGCGGCTTGGACGCGTTATTTCCTCTCTCGGCAGCACGTCAGGAGAGGAGTTGTGGAGTTTTTCGTCCTCTCCGTTAATCTTGGCTTTCATTCTAATCCTGAGGAAACTTGATAAAAAAAAGTTGGGGTGAGGAAGTGGGAAGACAGGCTCAGTGGAGTAAGCATGGAGACCTAAGTTAGGTCCATCAGAGCCCATGTAAAAGGCAGGGTGTCTGTATGAATGTAATTCTGGTGCGGGAGCGGATTCCTAGGGCTCGCTGGACAGGCCAGCTAGTCTGTCCAAACTGGTGCGTTAGTTCCAGGCTCAGTGAAACATCCTGTCTTTAAAAAAAAAAACAAACAAAAAAACCCCCAAAAAACGTGAAGAGCTATTGAGGAAGATATTGCATGTTGACCTTTGGCCTCTCCATGCATACATATATGCTCATAGAGGAACACGCATAATTAGATTCTTGGATACAACTCATGACTTTACTAAATAGAAATCTCTTGGTAGCGACACCCAGAAATCTGTTCTAAGGAGCACCTAATTTTAGGATTGAGTTGATTAGAATTGGTTGCCCATCATTCAATGGTCATTTAGTAACTGGCTGAAGAAATGATCTGAGAACAACCCGTGCCCCATGGGGGTTCACAGGCAGGCTGAGCCGTCTTTAACTCGGCGTTGGTTTTTAAAGGATTCACAGGCCTTCCAGGCTTCATGGGAAGGAGGTTTGTGTATGCAGGTTTTTCTAGCTTTCATCAGATTCTCTTAGGGGTCAGCGACCCATAAAAGGTTAAGAAGCAAGGTCTCCAGCGCGCACAGCTGTTCAGGGAAATGTGTTTCCGTTGCCACTTAGCATGCCTTTTGACCTTCTGAGAGCCCATCGCAGTTTGAGGGTTGCGTCTGTTTTCTGACCCACTTAGCATACTTTGAAGAGAAGGAAATACAGTTTAACAGTGGGGTTACGGTCGGAGTAAAGCACCTGCTTGGAGAATTGCGTCGGATCTAATGCTGCAGAGCTGCCCGTCACGAGGCAGCCCAGCGGTCAGCCTGATGGAGGGACTGCTTAAGCAGGTCGGCGTAGGTAAGGTTCACTCCGGCTTTCGTGCGGTGTATAATTAGCCAAATTGTGGATAATAGTTTTCACTCCATGGATAGACATAAAGACTAATTGTCTTATTTTTGTCGCATTCCAGCCCCAGCATGTCTGTTGAATTACTTAATTCCAAAATAACTTTGCCAGCTGTACTTCTGCTGTTCTTCCTTATCTCCCCAAATCCTCAAAGAACAACATTCATCATAGGACAGAATGGAGGATTGGGGGACGTCCATCTTTAATTGTTACCAAGGATTCCCTCAGTAAAGCTGGAGCCAGATATATATATATATATATATATATATATATGTATATGTATATGTATATGTATATGTATATGTATATGTATATGTATATGTATATGTATATGTATATGTATATGTATATGTATATGTATATGTATATGTATATGTATATGTATATGTATGCACACACATACATATACACACACATATATACATACATATATACACATACATATATATACACATATATATTATTGTTCTTGCTTATTTTGTGTGCATGTATGTGCTTCTGCATGCATGTGGAGGCCAATGGGCACTTAAAGCCCTCTTCCCCTCTCTGTGATGCTCCTAGAGAATGCATGTTTTCTTTGGGGAATACAAATTCTCTAACTATGGTAGGGTTAATAATTGTTGCTACACTTGAGGACTGCCTAGGCGTATAGCTACTTTTCTAGTTGTGTGATCAAATAGCAGACAAGAAGCTACCCAGGGAAGGAAGGGCAGTTTGAGGATACACTCCATCCAGGAGCGGGTGGTGGGAGGTACAGCAGCGGGAATGGGCGACCGTTTGCTCGCGTCTGTGGTGCGGCAGGGAAGTGGGAAATGGGGAGTAACGATGCTCTGCTGCCTGTCTCCTGCTTCCATTTCTATTCAGTGTGAGACCGTAGCCCGTAGAATGGTGCCACTTGCATTCAGGGTGAGGGATAGCCTCGCACACATGCTTGGTGGTATTTGTGATTCTAAACCTAGTAGGGTTGACACTAAAGATTGTCCCAGTAAGTTTGGAAGATGTGAAAGTATTTGAATGTATAGATTTTTTTTCCCCCCGAGATAGGGTTTCTCTGTGTAGCCCTGATTGTCCTAGAACTCTCTCTGTAGACCAGTCTGGCCTTGAGCCCACAGAGATCTGCCTGCCTCTTGCCTCCTGAGTGCTGGGATTAAGGGAGTGCATGGCCACTGACTGGCCGATTTAAGCGTTATTAATAGGTACAATCTTTCATCTTTTGAAACAATAACTTGGAGCTGGTTGGGAATTAGAAGTTTACATTATTACTGAGATCTTGCCATATCTGTTTAGAGGCTCAAATGTCCGATCCACTTATTTTGAATTTATAAGAGTCTATGGAATTGGGGTTGGGATTTAGCTCAGTGGTAGAGCGCTTGCCTAGGAAGCGCAAAGGCCCTGGGGGTTCGGTCCCCAACTCCGGAAAAAAGAACCAAAAAAAAAAAAAAAAAAAGAGTCTATGGAATTTAGTTTGTAACCTATATTTTAAATTTATATCATAAATTTATTTTTAGAAAAATCTATGGACTTTAGTCTGTAGTCCATTTAGTTTTACTTTTCGAAGCTTGAGTTCGCGTTGTCATATTAAAACCAAAGACTAGAAACGTTAACATCAGGGAGCTTTTTCTTTCAGGAGTTTCTGGTTGCCTGCTATTTTTCCTCCTCTTTTAAAGGAAGGAGATCTTGCAGAAGATGTGTTCATAGATTACACATCTGCTAATTACATAGGTGTCAGCTTTAATCAGTCCTAATCCAAAACTGTTTTATCAATTGTATTAATTTTTCGGGAGTATTGTATGCCTTTAATGAGACAGTAGACCTTCAAGGGATCAGGCCTGTTAAACATTCCCTTTGGTACTCACCAAGGCTGTTTGCCCCCAGTGGTTTGTGTAGGAGGTAAATAGTCAAGAGTAGGTCAGACTGAGGGCAGGCCATTTAGAACCTCACTTGCTTACACTTTCTGTTTCGTTCACGGGGATTTCTTGAGTTTTGCGGCTTTTCCTGAGTCGGCCATGTTGTATGTGTATGTGCATGAATCTTCAGTAGTGTAGTTTTCTGTTAAGTTGTCCATGGAGATTCCAGCCTGTGGGGCAGCTTTTCCTGACGTGCCCATCCTATGGTGGCACATCTAGTTTTTCTTTCATGAGTCCCTCATGGCATACTTCTGTGGTTGGCTCTCAGAAGTTGTCCAGGAGGAGGCTTCTCCGTACTGTAGTTACCTTTCGATTGCCATGGTCCTTTAGGTAACCTCAGTAAATGGGACGGCTCACCAAGCTGGATTGTCGGTGCCTTTGTTTAAAGTGATGCACACTGGCAATCTGAGTATTTACAGAATTGATTTCAGGGAGCGATGAGACCCAGCTTGGCTCTTTTATGCCTGTTGGGGACACAGTTTGGTGCAGTGAAAAGAGCATAGTTTTCCAGTAGTGCTGTCTCAGGGTCTAGACTTCCAATTCCAATCAAACCCACTAAGTATGCTCCTAGGTTACTGTTATTGGGGCAAATAACACCGCCAGTAGTGACTGCTGGTTACTCTCCATCCCGAAGAGAGTACATACATGGACGGCTTTTCAGGGGAGAGTGTTTTGAGTGATCTGAAGGCAGTTAAAAGTTCAGTGCTGCTTCTTGTAAATTTATCTCTTTCTTTTTAAACTGGTTGGTTTTTGTCACCGTGACTCAAACCTCTACATACCTGGGAAGAGGAAATCTTAATAGAGAAAATGCCTCCATTGGCCTGTAGGCAAGTCTTGGTGATATTATCTTGATAGATGATTGATGTGGAGGGTGCAGACCATTTGGACCAGTGCCTGTCCAGGGCAGGTAGTCTTGGGTTGAATGAGCTTTAGTCCTTCTCAGAAGATGGATGAAAATACTCACAGGAGGTAGAGGGTGGGAGGGAATTGAGGGGAAGAGAGGAGGGGGAGGGAGAAAGGGGAGTCAAGATCAGGTATGGGAGGAGACAGGGATGATATACAGAGGGTCAGGAATTTGAACAGAGGTGTGTAGCAATGGGGCATGGGGAACTGGGGATAGCCACCAGCAAGTCCCAGATGCCAGGAAAGCAAGAGGTTCTCAGGACCCAACAGGGATGAGAGTAACTGAAATGCCCTACAAAGGGGAGGGAGAACCTATAGAGACCATTATCCAGAGGCTAGGCAAGGCCCCCAGTTGGGGATGGGGCCATCCATTCATCTCCGAAATTTTAACCCAGAATGACTCCTGTCTAAAAGAAATATGGGGACAAAGTGTGGAGCAGAGACTGAAGTAAAGGCCATCCAGAGACTGCCCCACCTGGGAATCCATCCCATATACAGACATCAAACCCAGACACTATTGCAGACGCCAAGAAGGAGCCTGTTATAGCTGTCTCCTGAGAGGCTTTGCTAGAGCCTGACAAATATAGAGATGGCTGCTCCTATCAACCATTGGACTGAACACGGGGACCCCAGTGGAGGAGTTAGAGAAAGGACTGAAGGAGCTGAAGGGGTTTGCAACCCCATAGGAAGAACAACAATATCAACCAACCAGACCCCCCCCCCCCAACCCAGAGCCCCCAGGGACTAACTAAGCCACCAACCAAAGAGTACACATGGAGGGACCCGTGACTCCAGCCACATATGTAACAGAGGATGGCCTCGTCTGGCATCAATAGGAGAGGCCCTTGGCTATTGTGAAGGCTCCATTCCCCAGTGTAGGGGAATGCCAGGTTGGTGAGGTGGGAGTGGGTGGTTAGGAGGGGGCCCACCCTCATAGAAGCAGGGGGAGGAGGGATGGGATAGGGGGGTTCCGGATGGGAAACTGGGAAAGGGGATAACATTTGAAATGTAAATACATAAAATATCCAATAAAAATAAAAACAAAACAAATACTTTTATCTAAAACAAAAACAAAAACAAACAAAAAAACCCCAAACAGGTTGAGCAGTCCAGGGGGAACAAGGCAGTAAATAGTGTTTCTCGATGATTTCTGCCTCAGTTTCTGCCTACATTTTTCTGCCTTGAATTCCTGTCCTGACTTCCTCTTGTGATAGACTGTAATACGACGTAAATGTAAATGAAATGAATTCTTTTCTCTTTGAGTTGCTTCTGACCATGCTGTTCCTCACAGCACTCGAGACTCTAAGGCACTTGTGTTTAAAGGGCTACCCTTGTTTGGTCTTCCGGGTCTCCTTTGATTGTCTGCTCTCTCTGAGTTCAGGTGAATTACCGGCAGCACCTCGCCATTTTCCTTGCAGTGTGCTTATGGGTCTGCAGCTCAAAATGGGAACTCAGTTCAGATATTTGGAACATACAAATTTTTTTTGTTGGAAGTCGCTTACGTGATGCCCATGCTGACACAGTCATGTTTCGTATACAGGGGCCTTTGCAAATATTTTTACTTAAAAATAAAACCTTTGGGCTGACAAGATGGCTCAGTGGATAAAGGCATAGGTTGCTAAGCCCAGCCACCTGAGAGTCTGATTTCCGATTTCCCGAATCTATGTAGGACAATTCCCTCCAGTTGTCCTTTGACCTCTACACAAGTGTGGCAGAGTGCCACCCGAAATACTTACTAAAAGGAGAAGTTGAATAATAAGCAGGACCTTAAATAGCGTGTTCATTTTAAGAATCCGAAAAGGTGTTTCGGGATAGCTGAACGTCTATGCGAGACTAGTGACAGACTCTCTAGAAACAGAATCACACTAGATCAATCGCATCTTGTTACAGTAAGAAGATTTTGGAGGTAGGAATGGGGGAGGAGGTGTAGATGGTGGGGGTCAGTTGTACTGGAATGAGAGTTTAATTTTCTAGCCCTCTATCTAGTACCGGAGGACATGGCGGATTAACGTTCCTGGTTTTAGCTCAGTGTTTTTGTCTTAAGACACTTGGTCCTTACTGGTTCATCTCAGAAGTCTTGGGATTAAGAGGAGAGAGAATGGAAATGTGTGGAAAAAAAACCTCCTCTCTGCCAGAGGAGGTACTTAAACTAGAAGGAGGAGGGGATGCTAACAAATCAGGCCTTGGCAGGGAAATCTGTCCTGAATCAGCAATGCCTTGTTGCTGTGTTTCTACAAAACCAAACATTTGTGCTGCTGCTGGAGTGTTCTTCTTGCTTCCTCTTAGGATCAGCTTAAGGTTGCACTATAAAAGAGACGGCCCCACCCCCACCCCCATTTTGACCTTAGGTGGTTAATTTACAAATAGCTCAATTAGACTCCAGTCCATACAGTGCGAGCAGGCCCCTCTTGAAGTGCCTTTGTTTTGACGCTAATTGAACTGGTTGTAGTGGCAGAGAGGGCCAGAGCATTTACGTTCATCTTTGGAGGACAGAGGGCTCTCCCTTGGTAGGGATGACCCTCTTTTCTTTCCCTTACACCAAGCACAGCATTTAAAAGATGCCTCGTGCCGTTTTAAACCGCATAGGAGAGCTTTGAAAAGTGACCGAAGTCACATTATTTCAGGTTATCAGGCTTGGCGGCTTAAAGCGCCTTTAGCGGCTATACCACAAGTTCGTAGATATTAAATTATCTGGCTAGAGCTTATTTTGAAAAGTTTTGATGTATACTGCCAGATTAAAATCACTTTCCACCTTCTGTAGCTGCGTATGAGAGCCTTATAGCTACCCTACCCCAAGGCCCTTCCCTCCCCTCCCCCGCCCTTTCCGTCTGAGACAGGGTCTTGCTTTGTAGCCCACACTGGCCTTGAATTCACTCTGTGGCTGGGAATGACCTTGTACACCTGCTGTCCCAGTGCAGAGATTTCTGGTGTGCACCACCATGCCCCCTTTTGCCTCTCACTGAAGATAGATCCTAAGACTTCCTGCATGGGGTTGAGTTAGATCCCCCCCCAGCCCAAGTAACCACTCTTTAAAGAGAAAAGCGCCTCTGTGTGTGTGTGTCTGTGTGTGTGTCCTGATGTCCCCACTGCCTTCTACTTCCCAGGTGCAGAGATTTCTGGTGTGTACCACCATGCCCCCTTTTGCCTCTGACTGGAGATGGGTCCTAAGACTTCCTGCATGGGGTTGAGTTAGATCCCCCAACCCCCCCCCCAGCCCAAGTAACCACTCTTTAAAGAGAAAAGTGCCTTTGTGTGTGTGTGTGTGTGTGTGTGTGTTTCTCCAGGAATGATTCAGAAATGTAGCTTTTCAAACGAATATGGATCAACTTCAAGAAATACACTGGGATGAAAGCAAGAAGCGTATTTTTTGCCTACTGTATGAATAAAGGAATGTCTGGGCTTTCTTGAGGTGGGAAAATCAGTACCTATAGGCACAAGGCGAACTGATGTTTTCATCAAGGGTAGCCCGAGAGAGAGGCTGGCACACACCTGCCTGAGCTGCTTTTAGAATCCCCACTTTGTTCTATAATTCCCTTTACCTGCTAAAACGCTTGTCTAGAAGTCTGATGTGCGGCTGTTTCATCTGCTCCGTTTGCCGTGTCAGAACGTTCATGTATATTCAGACCGGAAGCAAGTACTCGTGCGTGGCTGAATGAATGGGTAGCACAGACCGTGCTTCTGAATGAGAGAGAGAGAAGGTCTTCTGGTCAAGTAGGATCCACCCACCGATAGCCTTTTCGGAGCTAAGGAAATTGGAGTTCAGACAGATCGAGTGACATCCTGCTCTAGAGCAGATTAATTATTCCCAGCAGATGTTGAGCTGCTCTTTATCAACGAATTTTGTTTGGGAGATTCTTGTGTAGAAAGGGTAGAGTGCGTTTTCCTTGCGAGTACATTCCAAAGCACAAAAGAACTTCTCATTTCATAGGCAGCAGTTCCCTGATGTCTCTCTTCCCCCTTTGTGTTTGTATGGAAATAGCCTCAGTTTTTGTTACAGTTCAACAGGCTTTAAGCTCATTTCTCATCTACCCCTTCCCTTCCTACAGTATTTTCACCTATCTAGCTTGTTTTTCTGTCAATGGAGGCTTTGGTTGGCTCCAGGTAGCATTGCCATGTGCATGTGGGAATATAGTGAATTGACTTCCAGTCTGAAGATTTAACTCAAGGCTTCCCCAGCCCAGGAAGCAGGGGCTGAGCTGAGGCAGGCAACACAGAGGCCACCAGGAAGGCCCAGGTGCTGCTGCCTCTCTCCTCTCTCCTTTTGATTGACAGTAGGGTGCAGATGTGTCCACTTTCCTCCAGAGGCTGGCTTCTGAATACAGTTTCTGTTTGGGACATTTCAGTGTGCTAGTGCCGTTTCCAGTTTGCCGTGAGAGTATATTTAGGGTAAACGTGGAGGACAGGGGGTGGGGGGTTCACGAGTAGTTTTAACGGTTCTGTGTTTTAATTTTTCACACGTCTTTTAGCCTTTCCCCCTTTCTTAGCGAATTATGTTTCTTTTTTTTTTTTCTTTCGGAGCTGGGGACCGAACCCAGGGCCTTGCGCTTGTTAGGCAAGCGCTCTACCACTGAGCTAAATCCCCAACCCCTCTTAGCGAATTATGGCAGGGTTTTATTAAAGCGTAAGTTCTGGAGCGTAGACACCATGGTAGTTGGAAAAACATGGGGTACTGCGCTCGTAGGTTCCATAATATTTCATACTGATGCTCTTTCCTATACGTTAAATGATAGGGAAGTGTGATAAAATCTGCCTAGAGAGCCCTTACGTATTTTATGTCCTGTAACATTCAGTACCTGATACAAGTCTAGCCGATCTGCACTTCAGACAGCAGCCAAAGTGGTTTTATCCCAGGAGAAAGGACACAGGCTCATCAGTGGAAAGTTCCTTGCTGGTGGCGTGCGTTCAGCAAAATCGCAGAACGTGAAAGCTTTCAGGGTGTTCATAGGACCTCCACCAACCTTTTATTTTACAGGTAGGAAAGGACGAGTCACTGGTCTAGGGTCCTTGAAGAGGGTAAAGGGAAAGAACTTTGGGTAGAACCTAGGATTTAAAGCTTGCTGGAATACGCCTTTTCATGCTGGAATCTTAGCTGAAGACTTAGCTCTTCTGTCTGATCTCTGTATAAAACAGTGTACCGTATAATGTTCTGCCAGCTGGAAACCTGGTGATACGGCACGTGGCACATCAAGCCTTCTTTCGGCTCCCTTTGCCTTGTCTGTTCTGTTGTGCTTCTCTTGTCCCAGGGAGGTCGGCCGTGCATGAGGAGAAAGCTGCGTTATGACCTGTTTAGAGAGAATTACTTGATAACAGAACTCCTCTCATCACTAAGTCAGGAAGAGACGTGAGACGGCTTGAAGAAGCCTGGGTGGTAGATGGTCACAAGCATCTATAGTTGCATGTGATTTGTGTAGCTGTAGACAGGGTGACCGGCTGTGATTCTTAATCTTGGTGTCAATTCCTGGGTTTACCGTATTAGCTTGGTCTAAAGCTTGACTTCTCCAGGACTTGCTCTCTTCTCAGGAGCTTCAGGGGTTTATTATAAACGAACGATTCCTAAGGTACTTACCTTCCAGGTCCTGGATTGTTTATATAACAGTTTTTCCATGTCATCAAATGACGGGGCATGGAGTTTTACTACTGTTTTGATTGGTATGTGTGGGAATTTGGAAAATGCCTCCTGACTCCCGTGAGCAAACTGCTAAGCGGTTTATTTACAGATCTCCACCAGGTGCTAAAGGTCTGTAAAAGAAACAGTGTTTCAGAGCCTGGGGAGACCAGAAAGACTTCTTTATCTTCCCAGCTGGAGGCGGGGCTTTCTTTCCTTCCAAGGGATAAAGCCCTGTGAGTGAAGGGGCTTTGTCCCTCTTAAGTAGTGTAGTTATGGAAAAGTGTTGGTTGTCAAAATGTAAGAGCCAATCTCCTTGTCAGCCTTGCCTAATAGTTACAGATGTACCACTGAGATCTCTCATTTTTTGTCCATTGTTAAAAATGCCATCAACACGAATAAGTCTCTCAGAAAGTAAGTGTTCATCACCTTCCTTAGAAGAAGGGAACTAAAACATTTTGGTGGGGGACAGAAAGATCACTCTGCTAGTCCCTTCTTGGAAATTTGCTTTGATATTCTCATGTTTCAAGATGTGTGTTCAAATGACACGTTTTAACCCACATTTCCCAAACTTACCTGATCTCAAAATACTATCCCTTTCACTCTTTCATGGAGTAGGTATTCACATTGCTCAGAACCTGGGCTTAAGAAATAATGGCCAGTAGAAAGAGTAGTAATACGGACGAAACAGAAGGACTGACATTAGCCAATGATAATTAGATTTAACATTGAGGTAGCATCGTTTCCTGGTATGAAATTGTGGTAGACTTACATCTCCCCCCCACCCCCCTAAAAATGACAGTCGGTTATTCTGCATGTAAAAGGATGACCTGGCTGCCTCATATTTTATAGTATAATGGTGTTTGTATATCTAATAGTATATGGTGGGAACGTATACACACATACACGATATATACACATACACGTAGCACGCACACATACAGAAGCTGGCTGTCCAGTGCAGGGGGCAGAAATGTAAGCGATTTTAGCAACGAAGTTCTCAGATATGCATACAGCCAAAAGAGAACAAAGGAAGAAACATTATCTGTGTAGACCAGGCTGGGTTTACCGTCATAGATCTACCTGCCTCTGCCTTCCAAGTGCTAGGCATGAAGATGTGTGCAGTCAGACTCAGCCTTGCCCCCAGTTCAATTGCTGTTTATATGACAAGCTACTGTTACATTAGATCCTCCAAGAAACATTTTATGCATACAGTAGGAGTCCAGTCTTTCCCTGCCAGAAGGTGTCCCGGTGGTTAGCGTAATTGTTAGCCCGACACAGCCTGAGCCACCTGTGAAGGGAGTCTCCGTGGAGAGATTTTCCACATCGTTCTGGCCTGTGATCATGTCTGTGGGGGGATTGCTTGGATTGTTTCTTGGGATTGGAGAGCCCAGTACACTGTAGGTGATACTGTTTCCTAAGTACGTGGTCCTAGAATGAGTCTGAGCAAACCAGATTGCAGCATGCCTCTCTGGTTTCATGGGCTGTGAATGAGCTTCTCTGGTCAAAGGTAATACTGTGTGGAATTCTAAGCAGGTCTGTCTTCAGGTCTCGGCCTTGATGTCCTGCCCTGATTGCCCTCGGTGGGCTGTAACGAGGAAGTAAGGGATGAAATAAATTCTGTACTTCCCTAAGTTGCTTTTGGCCATGATAATTTGTCAAAGCGGCAGAATAAAGCTAGAATAGAGAGTGCTACAATATTCTTATTCCAGCACACAGTCCACATCTGTGTGTTCTGCTTGAGGGCAGGGTGGTTGTCCTTGTTATGTCAGTGGACAAGGCATTGGAGTTTGAAAGCTCTCTTTAGGCAAATTCAGCAAACAAAAATCACATTTTATGGGAAATATAGTTAGGGAACGAGGTCGTATTATTGATATTTTTTTTCCTCTTCAGTGCTTACATATGATTTATATCAAGATTTAAGTTACAGGGACTGGAGGAATAGCTCACTGGTACCAAGCTTGCTGTTGGCACAGGGCTCTGGTTTCCACCCTCAGCCCTGAAAAAAAAAATCAGTTGTTCTTTTTTTGGAAGGAAGTAAAGAATTCTATATCATGAAATACACATTCATTCATGTGCAACGCTCTTTAACACATGCATTAGCCTTTATAGTTCCCCTTCCTCGTATCTGGTAATGCCTTTGGAATGCCGTAAGAACATGGCTGCTCCCATTGGCTGCGCCTGTCGGAGTTCTGTAGTTAGGCACTAACTGATGGCGTTTTCTTTGATAGATTTGGTATCTATTGCTACATTTCTGGACGTTGCAGGCAGTAACTAAACTGGAAAACAGTCCGACTTGCCACTGTAATTAAATTCCATGGTGACCTTGGTCAGCCACTTAGCCGTCCAATAACCAAGGAGGTTGGACTTGAATTCCTGCAGTCCCTCGGAAGGTATATGTTCCTCCATTCTATAAGGAGCATTCCCTTCAAGAGAGAGTTTAAAAGTGGTATTTTTCAAGGTTAAATGGCTCTGTTAACTAATGCTCGGCCCTCACTCCCCAACCCATTTTGAAGCAAAAAGGCTTGCTTATTATGAAGTAAAAACCAACTCAGAAGGCTACAGTTTGTCTATTTTTTTCATGCTGCAGGGAACGGCAACAAAGCAAGCTTGCCTTTACCCGTGAACCAGGGTAGAGCCATCCCCACCCCCACTTTTTTTGCATACTGTATATAATTAGATTAAGTTAGTTGAAGAGGGAGAATTGGGTTTGGTTTACCATCCTGGATCTAGAGAAAATTGTTTTGGTAGGCACATTTTCATTAAAAAAAAAATGAAATAAGGTGGCTTCGAAGTTAAGAGAGTACGTATTGCTCCTCTAGAAGACCTGAGTTTTGTTCTTGGCCCCCATCTTGAGGGGGATGCATACACGTACGTTGGTGGTATTTTTGCTGGGCTCAGATAGTTGTTCTAGGCAACAGTTATTTTCTGTGGTGTAGAGCAAGAAATGACAGCTTTGTGTTTCACCGCACTACTTTCCCCACCCCTTCTTTCTTTTCATAGAGTTGGAAATTGAACTCAGGGCCTCACCTACAAGCAGCCGCTCTACCACTGAGTTGTACCTCAGCCCCACCATTCCCCCTTTACCTGAGATTTAGCTATAACTGGTAGCGGAGGGTTGGGGGGAGGTAGGAGAAGGGGCAGAGGGCGAGGGAGAAGAGAGGCTGGAGAAGGGGGAGGAGACACAGGACGAGAACAAATGATTATTCAAAGCATACTACTGGTTTCGATGGAAAAAATGTGTATTTGTTTTTATGGAAAGGAGGGTATATGTGCACATGAGGATGTATGTGCACATGAGGGGGTATGTGCACATGAGGGGATAGATATACACATGAGTTTTGATGCCCATGGAAGTCAGATGAGGGCATTGGAGCCTCTAGAATAGGACTTACAGGAAGCTGTGAGCTAGCTGCCTGACATAGGTACTGGAAATGGAGCACTTGTTCTCAACAGGAGCTCTTAACTGCACAGCTCTCTCTCCAGCCCTAACTGGCTTTCATCTTCAACAGCTCACCTTAACCAAACATGTTGAAGGCTAATAAGATGTTGCTGTTGGACCCTTGACGGTGGGGGAATTATACACAGAACTCATTATTGCCTCTTAATTCTGACCTGTTTCTAACAACTAACTAGATTTCATTGATTTTGATTAACTCAGAAATCAGTTGGTGGGCACAGTTGCCTCCTTGTCATTTTTTTTTTTTTTTTTTTTTTCCTACCTGACTTTGTTGGAATCTTCACGGGCTTCTCTAACAGTAAAACTGGGACATACATGATTACTTAAGAATTGTGTGGTTAAAGTTGCTAACGAGAGGTAGGAATTCATTGAGTGGTTCACCTCGTCAGCTGTAGAGAATGGCTGGGACTGACTCCAGCCACGCCCACCTCAGCAGGGGCGTGGTGTGTGTTGCGAGGGGAGGGAGTGGTGAAAAGGAACAAGAAAAACAACAGAAGCCTCAACCTTTCTTTTCACCTGAAATCACTCCTTGAGTTCTTGAACAGCGCTTACAAAACATTCTTTTAAAGATACATGTAATCTACTTTTAAAAACTGTAATCGGAATTTTCAAGACATGTGGGCCATTTTTGACCTGACATTATTTGCTGTGGTAAATGCCTATCACCCAGGGGAGGACCCGAAAGCCAAGTATTGACATGAGGGGGAGGGCTCTCATATTTGGGAATACATCCCTTTCATTTCACAGGGCTCCCTGCCTAGAAAAAAAAAAACACACACACACACACACACACACACACACACACACACACACACACACACACACACACACACTCTTATCTCCACATGGAAGAGAGGAAAAGAAGGGTCATAAATCTTAATTTTATATATAGTCATCGTTTTAGTAACTACATTGAAAACAAGCATTGCACATGTTTAGAACTGTGAAACCCACGGCCCGGGCTGCGCATAGCCACGTGCTATCTTAATACCCGGATGCCCGTGGAGATAGACGCCTCAGCTGTTTCGGAAGTCCTAGAGTGACACCTCCTCTGTGTTTGAAACTCGGTTCCCGAGTGAAAGGTGGATCGTGTGGGGCTGGGAGGTGCTGGGGCTGGGGGAGGGGAGGAGCCGAAGAGAGGCTTCCAGCTGGTCCCTTGGGGGATTTAGAGCCTGTAAAAACACTTTTAGGTTCCTGAATGGCAACAGATAAATAGCCATGGCCCTTAATTGAAAGGGAGGAGACCACACAGAGCAGAGGTCAGAGCTTTCCCAGATGACTGGTGTCCTGGGGGTGTCAGCTGAAAAGGTCTAAGGCTTTCTCTCCTTCCTCCTCCCACTTTCCACTGGCAATCCAGCCAGGGTAGGTGGAGGGACCATTAGCTAAGCTGTGTTGTTTGGATAGCTGATGAGAATGGCCCCTGGGTGGGCTGACATTCTAGGTTGGGGGAAGGGCCCCTGATTCTTTTCTTAACTGATATATTACAATCTGACTGTTACCTCCAGTTTGCCAATTACACAATTTTGTACTTTTTTTTTTTAAAAAGTAGGCTTGCTCCCATTCTTCCTTATACAAGGATTTTAGTCATTGTACATCTTGTGTCTTTAAATAATGTATTAGGAACATTTTCAAGTCTGTAAGTGCTTTTTTAATGAGAGTGTGAAGATTTTAATGGGACTAGATTGCTTTTCATGACATTTCAGAGTGACTTAATTGTAACAATGTTGAGAGGCTGTATTTTAAAGTTTGCTAAGTATGTCTGTGTGGATTGTAGTCAGACACTTAAAAGGATGGATGGTCGGATAGTGGATTCAGATAGCTCTCGCCTTAGTGATTCCCTCTAAATATTAGCTCTTTGTAAATATCGGTCCAGCAAATCAGATGCATGCGAGGGTTCTCTTGAACCTTTTAATTTTCAAACAGGAACAGAAGGTAATAATTGAGGATAATTTGCAGGGGCAAATTCTTCTAAACTGTAACCCAGGCACTTGGGAGCCTGAGGTAGGAGAACTGTCACAGTTAGAGGCGGGTCAGAACTCCCTAGAGAGTACAGACTGGCCAGCTATGCAGCAAGATCCCGTCTCGGAGAGCCCCACCACACCCCCAAACAAAACAGACAACCCGTCCCCCAAAACCTCAAACCTACGAAGCTGGCTTGGGCAGTGATGTTGTTTTTGGGGTGTTTATTTCCTCTGCTGCTGCAGAGCCAGGAGGCCAGGCCTTCTGTTCGCCGACACGCAGAGCCTTTCGCTGCTTGCCCACAGCCGTCGCCTGCATTCACGTCAGGTGCTCTGGTGATTTTAGTTAGCGTTTCTCAGGTTTTCGTTGCATTACTCGTTCCCGTTTGTCTTTTTAATGAATGCAATTTCACACTTGACATGAAATTATTTTTGTACTTTTTCTTATTTCCTTTTTTTTTTTTTTTTGCTTTTTTAAAGACAGGATCTCCATCTCATGTGTAGACCAGGAAGAGGGACTCTCAGTTTCGGAATTGCCTAGATGAGTTTGGCCTGTCAGCTTGTCTGTGAAAGACTGTCTGGATTATTAATTGGTGTTGGAGGACTGGGCACCCTGTGAACGGCACCGTCCTCAGGACAGGTGGTCCTGGGCTGCTGAGGGAAGCATGAGCCTCTGTGTCATTCAGCAAGTAGTGTTCCTCCTCCTTGGTGTCTGCTTCTCGTCCATGATCAAGTTCCTGCCCCAACTTTCCTCAGTGATACAAATGTAAACCAGATAAGCCCTTTCTCCCACAAGCTGCGTTTGGTCAGAGTATAAGAAACTAGAATAGTTAGGATGTCCACATACATTGGAGAAACTCAGTTCAGCCTGTGATCGCTATCGTGTTGACTTTTTCTGAGGTGACAGGACAGATGTCTATCCCATCCCAGATAAGGCACCCGTGACAGGTCAAAGTGTACTTTCACCAGAGGTTTATTTGACAAACCAAGCTATTGGGTTTATTTACAGAGCACAGCAGAGAGGTTACTTACAGGAGTATGGGTGACCCCAGGGCAGCGCTATCAACACAGAGTCCCACTTGATCATGGAGAACGATCTCGTGGATGCTGCATCGTGGAGTCCTCTTTTCAGTAACCTTCCATGGGGTATACAGTCCATCATCTCCTCAAATCGCTTGCAGACAGTGGAAGACAGGGATGCATAATGGCTTTCATGTGAGGGTCTTTTGAAGCCCACACTAGCTACTAGAGAACGTCAGTGCCTCCATTCTGACAACCATAGACTTGGCTACCACTGTATTGCTCTGTTCCAGTTACTGTGGCTACTGGGCCAGGTCCAGGGAGGCATCCATCTTATTATGTCCTGCCATAAAACAGCCATACAACAATCGAGTAATACTTTAAAAAAAGTACCCAGGAGATTCTGATGTAGGATGCATGTGTTCCTGAAGCATGGTTCCTGGAAGACAGGTGTGTATGAATCTATGAACAGGGTTAGTTTAAAGAGGATGAGGGATTCATAACCTCACACGGTCAAACTGCTAGCTTAAAAAGTAAAAGGTGGCCAGGCCCAGTGGTGCTTGTCTTTGTTTCTGTTTATTTGTTTCTAACCCACCCGAGATATTCCAGACCTTTCACTGGACGTCTTGGTGTCGTGTAACTAGCTAGCGAGTGGCTAATTCTCCAACCCCCAGCTTGGCAAATGCTAGTGGAATGGACTGAGCGCCGGAAGAAGACCCCCCTCACTTACTCCAGCGTGCGTTCCAGCCTGAGTGCTGATCCCACCTATGGATTTAACCGTCTCTGAGTGATTTAAACCTTTTCCCAGCCACGGACTTAAATAGCACAAGTTCTTAATTAAAACGCACCGTAAAAAAGCGATGAGCAGCCAGACTCAGTTGCTGCATAATTTATTTACACTTACGTGGCGGCTTCCCTCTCGGAACTCAAGGCATTTTGAAACTTAAAATTATCTAGTGCATGTTAATCTTTCCAAAATTCCCAGGGGAAGGACACCAGTGTAAGGTGTAGGATCAACAACGGGTTCCTTCTCTTTGCACAGGCGAGTCTTCCTCCCACAGAGCTGACCGTGTAGCGGCGCTCTAGATCTCTGTGGACTGCAGATCTAAAACTACTCTAGAAAATCCTACCAAGTAGAGGGAGTTGTTTTCTCAAGGAAGCCTCTTATAGAAACAGAGCTAACAAATGTTTCAGACGCTGACAGAGAGAAGTTAGCAAACCTTTCATTTTGTGTGTGTGTGTGTGTGTGTGTGTGTGTGTGTGTGTGTATTGCATTTAAAACAAAAATCTTACCCTATTTTCAACTAAAAAACAATTACAAAAGGTACTTTAAAAAATGCACCTTGCACGTTTAATCGAATTAGAAATTTTTCAAACCTAATTCTAATGTGCATTGTTCTTACATCTCTCAGGCCTCGTCAAAATAATCTGCTTTTAGCAGATTCTCTGGGCTTTCCAGGGTCTTGGTAATGTTTTGGTCTTTTTGGTTGGGTAGGGGAGATGGGAGTGAGAGGTAGCTTTTGTTGGGGGTGGGGTAGGGGGTGCTTCTATGGCCCAGTGAGCTGGATCCCAGAACCACTCGGCTTGGCATTCCAATAGTCCAACAGACTAGTGAGGGGTGGGTAACACAGTTGCTTACATCTAGGAGTTCAGTCCGGCTGTGCCTCTGTTCTGTGTGTCCCCGTATCTTCTGGTTCTTTCTATCTTTTAGAGATAAGAAAGAGTTAACGTTCGTTACCTTTTAGACAGTTCTGAAACTCCTGACCTCTGGATTGCCAAGCGGCTCCTCGAACATGCACTTTGTATCCCAGTCAAGCTTGCTGAACAAGACTCTTAGCTGTGGGACCCCTGACCACTACTAAGATCACTACTGAGAGACCCCGCCAAGAAGGCGCAGGCTGCCATGGGTCATTGAGAGGACGCTGTCACTCTTCAGTCCTACTTGATTTCCCACCATGCTAGCTCTTTATTTGTATGTGACTTGACACAAAGCTGTAGTCGTCCGAGAGGCGGGAACCTTCATTGCAAAAATGGACTGTAAGCAGACACACCTGTGGGGCATTTTCTTAGTGGTTGATGGAGGAGGGCCCAGCCCACTCTAGGTGGTGCTGTCCCTGGGCTGGTGGTCCTGGGTTCCGTGAGAAAGCAGCAGGCTGACCTGGTCATAAGGAGCAAGCCAGTAAGCAGCACTCCTCCATGGCCTGCATCAGCTCCTGCCTCCAGGTTCCTTCTGTGTTTGAGTTCCTGCCCTGACTTCCTTCAGCAATGGATTATTATAGACGTATAAGCCAAACAGATCCTTTTCTCCCCAAGTTGCTTTTCGTCATGGTGTTTCATCATAGCGGTAGTAACCCTGAGAGAGCCACCTTCACTAGCCACCAGGTCCAGTTAGTTACAGAGCCTTGTGGAGTGAGAAGAGTGAGGCTCTTAATTGCATATAATTAGGAGCACCTAGATGGTGACAGCAGAGCATTTAACAAAATGTGGGGCACTGTGGTGGCTTAAGTGTTGTAGAGCACTGTCCTCTCATTGTTACAGCCACCATTTTCATCACAGAAGCTGCAGCTGTTTGCAAGAGATCCTTTTTTTTTTCTTTATTAACTCGAGTATTTATTTACATTTTGATTGTTATTCCCTTTCCCCGTTTCCGGGCCAACATCCCCCTACCCCCTCCCCCTCCCCTTCTATATGGGTGTTCCCCTCCCCATCCTCCCCCCATTACCGCCCTCCCCCCAACAATCACGTTCACTGGGGGTTCAGTCTTAGCAGGACCAAGGGCTTCCCCTTCCACGGGTTTGCAAGAGATCCTTAAGCTTGGACCCATTGACCGTCTGGGAAGGCTCACTGGACTCTCACCTCGTCACAGTTCCTCCCTCCTGTACCTTGGGCCATTAATCCTTTGTGGTCTCTGGGTTTCTAGATAGGAGGTGCTCCGTATATATAGACTGGAAAGTTTACAGAACAAGGGACTCCCATCTGTGTGACTCTGAGGAAGTCATCACCCATTCTGGGGTGACACTCTGGTGATGGAGTTGCTTTGGGGGGGGTAATCACTCTGCTCTGAGAATAACTTTTCACCCCGCCTTGTAAGCCAGTCCAATAAATTGGTTCCCCACGTTTGACTTTGGTGGTTTGGTACTTTGTGGTGGGGACCTGTGTGGAGAGAGCAGATATTCGCATCTCAGCAAGAAAAGAGGTCACCTCTTGCTTCTCACCTGGGCTTACCTCAGTCTTTCTGTACTACACTGTGTTAGGTCGCCATGGCAGGACCTCATGCGTCGAGGGCCCAGGGCTTCTCTGCCTCATCTTTGTTTTCCCTCATGAGTCATGACATCCCCTCATAAGCATTGAGTAAATACTTTAAAATGTTTCTTTTAAGCCCTGGTTTAGGAGGTTAGGGGCCGATGTGAATGCAGATTTGTTTCAGCAAATGTTTGTAGGAAGTCCCAGAGGCGCCTTGGCTTGACTGGCATGAGACAGTGGGAAGGAGGCACGTTCGGTGGACTTAGAACATCTGTGGCGTATTGTTCCTCCATCCTTCACGGTTGACACCTCTGCTAGCTGTTATTCTCTCTCAGAACCCATGTGCTCTGTTTGGATGTCTCACTGACCTCTCAGCTCTTGGGAGTAATGCCCTTTTCTGAGCCACATGTTTAAACATGCTAGGGTCAGAACCCGGGAAAACGCTTCTCAGGGCGGGAGTATGGTCATTTTGCTCAGTGGTTAGTATCTGTAAACCAGTTAGTCCTGGCTTGTTTGAACTGGTATCTCCTGGACAATTCCCCAAAGCTAGACGTCCTCCATAGGAGGAGCTGTGGTCCCGTGAACTAAGAATCAGTCTTTTCTCAGTGAATGTGAAAGGTTCGGTCCTGGTGCACTTCTGCCTTGGGATAATTGGAGCTACCTGTGAGTCGGACACAGCAAGGCCTATGAAACCTTTCCCTCCCACGATGGATGGGTGCACAGCTAAATGTGGAGAGGAAAAGTAAACAGGGCTGTCGAGGTTGCTTCAGTGACGGAGTGAGTCTTCCTCAAGTAAGCTTGAGTAAGTAAGCATTGTTTGCAGATGGATGGTTCTGTCCTTAACGTAGTGGTGTTGAGACATATGTAAGTGCCTTACTTTGAAACTGAAGTGGGCAGGATGTCTAAGGACCGGTGTGGAATTGGAATGTATATTTACTAGTCGATAATAGCAAAGAAATTAAAAAGCACCTCGACTTCAACAGACTTTGGTATCTAAATTGTAAGAGCTGTGGATGTAGCTCACGGTACAGTGTTTGCTGAGGTGCGCTGGTGCTGCGCTCCGTCTCCGACGTACCAAAAAAACCCCCAAAAGACCCAAAACCAAAGCAAGACGAAACGAATTTAAAACACTAGTATGGGACCTACTTCCCTTCGTAACTCTTGTCCTGGGCAGTGAGGTTCTAGAGCGTGCCAGCCAATATACTTCATTTTTCTCTCTTTTCCTTTTGAGGTTGCTTTAGAGCACGTCAGCATGGCGATTGGTGGGATGGGGAATGGAGGGTATAGGGTGAGAGCTGGTTTCCGTGACTCGGTGTGACTGGCTGAAGGGGTCAGGCGAGGTCAGATCCCTCCCACAAAGATGCGCTGTGGACACCTGCTTTGTGCTGAGCATCTGGCTGTCAGTGGAGGAGACTTTCTCTCTGTCGAGTCAGCCTTGGCTTTGACCCTGTTTGTGTGGAGAGAGAGAGAGCGAGAGAGAGCTTGCTGCTGACTGAGATCCTTGCTCTCTCTGGAGTCGGTTTAGAAAGGAGGGTGTGGGTTTTGAGTGAGATGATTAATCAACCTGTGAGATACTCCTCGTGACATTTAATTACAATTTAAGTATCAAGTGCAGTCATTTATTAGCCTAGTAGATCACAGAAACTAGCAGGGTAAGGCGGCCCTTCCCTCTCCTCCCACGTTAATAGCCAGATCTGAACTAATCTGTAGATAAAGGCTAGTATATGTCTGCCTTTCCTTCATTTTTTAGACCACTGCTCTGAGTCCCTGACAGAACGCAAGGAGACAGCCTTGATTCGATTAGGCCAGATTACGTTAAAGGGAACCGTTAAAGCCTTTGGAGCCTCTGGTTTGTAGGAGACACCATAATGGCCTGCCTAGCATCCCCAAATCCTATTAGGTGAGTTAATCTCACTGAAGATTTTACATCTGCATAAAGAGCCTTGCCCCCCAGGTGGGCTCTGGCTACCAAGGTAAGCTGGTGGACCAACTTTCTTGGTTGGTTTTGTTGGCTTGAAGTGGGGGAAAAAAAAAAAAAAGACACCAGTAACCGAAGAACACAAATAATGCCCAGGGAAAGAATCTTAAGACTGGACTTTGACTTGATGGGTGCAAGTGGCTGGGATGGGATTTTTCTTTCTTTTTCTTTTTATCACCTCTTCATATTTTTAAATCATTGAGCAAGCAAGCAAGCAGTCAGTCACAATGTATCCGGGGTTGGGCTCAAACTTATTATGCAGTGCAGGATGACCTTGAACTGTTGACTCTCTTGTTCCTGTCTCCCTGGTCCTGGGATTTTAGGGAGTCACCGTCAACCCTGGTTTATGCAGTGCTGGGAATGGAACCCAGGGCTTTGTGCACGCTAGGCACGTGGTTCTGCCAGCTGGAGCACACCCCGAGCTCTCCAGTTTCTCTTTAATAATCTCAGGGTTTGTAGAAAAGAGAGTGAGGAGAGAGACACACCATAGCTGCGAAATTGGCTGTTGGGTATTTATGGCAGATGCAGACGGATGACAGGGAGCTCCGTTTTTAAGTTTCGTGAAATCATCCCTTGTAGCCTCTGTCCGGTTTAGGGGTTGTCATTAAGAGTCATGGATTGGATCTGGAGTACGGCTGAGATGTTTTGCTAGATGCTGTGAATAAAAAAAAAAATGTTGGCACTCTGGAGTTGGAACGTCGTTGGTTGTGATTTTCTGGGCATGCGTGTGGCTTTATTGTAGAGGCTAGCTGGCGCTTGCCTGCTCATACATGTGCCGTGGCCATTTGTTTCCTTCTGAAGCAACACATACTATTGTCACAGGCTTTCCCCTGATTCTGAACTTTATAGGTGACTAAGGTTTAGCAAAGGCATTTTAGTTAACATTTCAGTTTTTATTATAGGTCTGCCTTTTGGCAAAAGGAAACTAAGACTTAAGCAATCAGACCAGGCCACCTTGAAGTGTGCTTGCTGTATCCACGGTAAAGGTTTAAAAGCTGTAAAAGATAATGGTGACTCTGATTGGTCGTTGTCAAAGGAGAGTCTGGTTGGGTGACTTGAAGGTTCATAAGTGACTATTACCTGGGGGCTTGTCTCTCAGAGATGAAGGGAATTTCTTTCAGGGCATCTTTAAAAGTTAGACTCCTTAGTGCCTCAACTAGGAGCGAGTGCCCACCACTGTCCTGTGACTCACAGTGAGCCATGCCTGGAACAGCTGGTTACTCTGTGCATCCAGAAGACCAAAATGGATGTTGGAGGTGACGTTTAATTAGATTTATGGCACTTTGACCTGGGGACTTTCAGTGCCTTCTAGAGTGGAGGCCTTGAGCACACATAGGGCACTTGCTGGTACTTGTTTTAGGCAACCTGGATCGTACATCTGGACCTGCCTTTTACTTTTCTTGAGCCGAGGAGGAGGGGATTAACCACAGTTGCTGTCCCCCTCTCTCTTCACCAATCCCCTTTCTCTCTCTGTGTCTTTGACAGAATCTTATGCAGCCTCTGCTGGCTTTGAACTTGCTGTGAGGCCGAGGATGACCTTGAACTGAGTCTCTCGTCTTTACCTCTGGAATACTGGGAGTACAGTTTTACTCACTGTGCTCTGGTTTATGTCATTAATACAGGGCTTTTGTGCATGCTACGCCCACACCTTACCATCTGAGAGACACCCCAAGTCTTCACCTCAGTTCTTCGCTAAAGAAAATTACATTTATATCTTTTTTTCATTGTGTGTGCAGGTGCAGCAGACACACACACACACACACACACACACACACACACACACACACACACACTCATGCCAGAGTGTGTATGTGGACATAGAGGACAATTTGCAGGAGTCGGTTCTCTCCTTCTACTGCGTGAGTCTGAGCATCCGAGTCAGGGCCTCAGGCTTGGCAGCAGGTGCCTTACTCTGATGAGTCATTTCCCTGGCCCCAAATTCAGGTCTTTATTTAGCCTTTGTATCAGGGCAGCCCTAGACCTGTTCTGTCTCCGAAGATGAGAGAGCATTTCTGGTATGGGCCAGAGCGGGAGCAGGGACAGTTATGATTGATTAATAATGGCTTTGATTTGCTTTCAGGAAGGAGAGTGTAACTAGCCCCCTGGATGAAGAGAGATCGTATCTCTCTAGCGCTCCACTGTATCAAGTGTTCGGTGTTCTGTGCCTGTAGAGCACTTGTCTTTTCAAGAGCTGGGGTCATTGACAGCGCACTTCTTACTCTTGAGTTTCAGAGCCTAGTGGAGTGCATGTTTGAAGTCGGGAATGTAATTTCCCCTAAGTATAGTAAGATCCACCGTCATCCTTACATGCGTGCACACGCTCGCTCACACAATTGTGGGCTTTTATTCTGCCTCCTCGAGGAGCCGCGGGCCCCCTTCTGCTTTCACCGATTCTCGGTTGCACACTTCCCAGAGTTACCTTTGTTCGGCGGCAGCCGTGGGAAGAACGCGTGCTTATTTCGTCCCTGTGACCTTTACTCCTGCAGTCCCTCTGACCTGGGGCTCACCTCCTCTTCCTCAGCCCCAGCTTTGCCCTTCTTTGGGCCGCACGTGCACACTCCCATCAAAATGACCCCCTTGCTTCTTCCCGTCTCGGCTTAGGAATTATTTCAGCTAAAGACGTTCTAGGCTTGTGGAGGCGAAGAAGTGAATTCGAGTGAGGAGGAAGAAAGGGGACCTATGGGGGAGGAGTTTAGACAACCTCTGTGTTCTGTTACAGTTTCAGGCACTTTGGAATCATGCTCGATAGCGGTTTGGTGACCTTCTCCAGCTCCTCTTACCTGGCCTCTGTGCTTTCTTCCTTCCAGCACCCCCCTGCCCCCCATTACTTAGATACACACTTTTTGTTCCGCCTTTTAGTTCTTTGTATTAGAGCTGGAGAGACGCAAGGTTAAACTCTGCTGTTCTTGCAGAGGATCTCACAACAGCCGGTGAGCTCTAAGGGATCCAATGCTTTGGACCTCTTCGGGCACTTGCATAGACATGCACACATCCACACACATACACAATTTAAAATATTTTGCGTGCATGTAAGTTTGGGTGTGCATGCCACGGTGTGGTTGGGGAGGTCTGAGGTCAGCATCCAGGAGTTGGTTTTTCTCCACTGTGTGTCCCCTGAGGATCTAGCCTCTGTCCTCAGACTTGCATGGCAAGCACTTTTACTAGCAGCTCCTCCTAATCTTGTTTGGTTGCTTTGGGGGCCTGGGGGGTGGGAGAGGAGAAGCCATCCTTTCTCTTGTTAGCACTCTTGACATCCTCAAGGAGAAGGGGAGCTCAGATCCTTCTGCATAAACGCACACATTCAGTGTACGTTCACCTTCCCAGATGGCTGTGGTCATGCTTGTGGTATTGAGTACTCGAAATGTGCCCGACCCTGTGACAAGCACTTCACACAGACTATTTCTTGTTCAAGCTAGCCCAATAAAGTTTATGAACTATCGCTGTCTTCATTATACAGATGAGGAAGTTGGTGCTCAGAGAGTTTTTAATAACGTGCCATTATGTATGTAGCTTGAATCAAGCAGCAGCAATCAAAGATTCAAACCAGGCAGCCCGTGCCAGGGACCGGGTCCAATTGCTCAAGGAAAGGCTGTGAGCTTACAGCCAGGAGAGCTGGCCTCATGGCAGCTTTCTAACTGGGAAAATTTCCCCCTTCCATCAACAGCCTAAACACTTACTGTCTTCATATTTTCAGCTCTCGAAGAGGAGTGTTTTGGGTTGTTTTCCGGTGATGGGAACGGAATAATTTAAAGCACTAAGAAGAAGAAGAAAAAGTTAGGATTGGGCTTTAAATTGCAGCTCCCCTTTGACTGTACGGTGAAAGAGACAGGCCAGGAGTGCCTCCTTCAGAAGGATTAGTTAACTGGTAGAGGTTGTGTGTCTGAGGTTCTTTTGTGGCCCAGTCTCAGCAGTAGAGGAGTAGCCAAAGGCGAGAGCCCGCCCCTCAGCAGCCCCACAGACCAGGTAGACAAGGCTCTCTCCACCGCCCGCCCCAGTAGGTGTGCACCTGAGTAACAATGGGGGAGCTTGTTGACCATTTGGCACTCCACAGCCCAGTAATTAGAAACTGTAAAACAGTATACAGACGCGCAGCAAATCCTCCAGTTCGTGAAAATAGAAAAGGAAAAAAAAAAATCTGTGATCCTGCTTTGTGGCTGAGTGGAAAATCACAACCGGCTGCTCAGACAGCAAAGCAAATACTTGAGGATTTTTGGCAGCTGTTTCGTACATATAAAAAGCTCTAGGCTCTATATTCATTTAGAGGATGTCATACTTTAATAAAAACAGAAAACAGTTGCCCCACTTCCTTGATGCCCTCCCCTAATTTTCTGCAGTGAATCTCAAACCATGAACCCTACCCCAGCCAGTAGTGCCAGGATCATTTGCAAAACTGTGTTATAATTTAGATTCTTGCTCCCCACCCCGGACCCTTTGAACCAGATTCCTCACATGAGGCTGAGCAATTTATGTTTTAATGAATCCCTTCCACCTCTCCTGCCACCCCTTTCAGGCTATGCTTATGCATTCTAAAATTTGGGGAACTCTAGGATCTGGGTGAGGTAATTCTGGGGCAGGAAATTGAGGGCATCCCCTCTTGCCTGCTGTGATGTGTAAAAGCTTTCTGCTGGGTCAGGAAGTGTGTGTGGTTGGCTACCCCCTCCCAGCCTCAGGGTTTACCTGGGCACTTGCTTAGGAGAGAAGACTTGAGGCTCCGTTCCAGTCTTCTGGAAATGATTCCTTATTTCATTCATTCTGGCTGTCCTAGTGTAGTTGGCCTGGGCAGGCCCCTAGGCTGTACTGGACAGAGGAGGAGAGGCATGGGATAAAAACAAGAGCATTGGCAGCGTCGCTGGTGGGACATGTTCGTTATTCTGAACTGTCATGAGGTTAGGCAGGGCCGCAACTCTTCTGTAATCCTAGCACTTTGGAGGCAGAGGCAGGAGAATTGGTGATTCAAGGTCATTTAGGGCTTCGTGGTGGGTTTGAGGTTGGCCTCAGCTGTATAGGAATTTGTTTATGCCTACCTCTCCAAAAGAGTCCAACAGGGGCAGTGAGTTAGCTTAGTAAAGTGCTTCCTGTATATATGTGCACATAGTTGATAATGAAATATTATTCTGGCTACTCCATATAAAAGACACAAAAACCTGGTATTTTATTTATAAGCTGTAAGCCTAGATTGGGCAGATTCTAGGCCATTCTCACCTATGTCCAAACTCTATGTCCCTTGTGACTTGCTGTTTGAGTCTCTCCTGGTCTGCTTTTGCTCCATCAGTTTGTCCTCAGGGTACACTTCTCTCAGCCACGTGCTTCTTGTCCATGCATCTAATGGAGTCCTTCAGCTCTCTCACTCTTCTTTCTCCTTCTCTCCCATGGTGACTCTTGGGATCCCTCACTCGATACTCGGGTTCAGCCTTTCTCTCTACTGCCCGGTCAGAGGCTCTGACTTTTATTAACCAATAACTTTAAACCGGGGAGCAGCGTTTATACAACAAAGGCTGGCGTATGGGAGGATGTACTCCTCTGGAGGGCAACCAGATCTTTAGGGTTCAGAATTTAGCATTTGAACATAGAGCAACAGATCAACCCCCAAACTTAGTCATACATGCATACAAACACACATAGACCATAGACAAAGGGGTCACAAGAAACTAAAGTCTGAGAGCTAAGTGGGGTGAACTCTTCTCTTGTTGTTCTTTCTCTTTTCACGTCCATTGTTTTCCTGCCTTCAGTGATTTCGACAGAAGTCTCCTAGGCCTTTCTTCCTTCCCCCTCGTGGTGTGTACAGCAGTAGCATGGATCCATTTCAGATCAATTATAGGTCCTCCCACTGCTGACCACAAGATCCCCTGGAAAGGGCTCTTGAGAAATAAGAGCTCGCCACCAGAGCACAATGAATCGTCAGCCTATGTTCTCCTAAAGGCTCAGGTTTCTTACAAGTCTTGACACAGATACAGTTTATCTGAGGCCGATGGTCTCTGTTGGGGAAGAGAACCTCATACAAACAGAAACACCTATTCCGTGGTTTTCTGGTTTTTTATCCAGATTTGCTAATTTTTGCTCAAGATTCGAAAATGTGTTTATTTTGCTCCATTTCCTCCTGCCCTTCTGAATGTCATGCTTTCCCGTGACCTTAAAATATAAGAACATGACCTAGGGATGTAGCCCAGTAGAGCGCTTGCCCAGCACGCGTAAAATCCTGGGTTCCATGCCTAGCCCTGGATCTAGATGGTGTCACGGTTCATATCCAATGTCCTAACATTTTGGAAGTAGAGACAAGAGATTCAAAGGTTCAAAGTCACCTTCAGTTCAAAGAGAGTTTCGAGGCCAGCTTGTCACAAAACGAAACAAATCCCCAGGTCAGTAAACCCTGAAGCAAACATAAAAAGCCTATGGCATGCTGGCTTGTAAATGTGTATTGACTTTTGTCTCCATCACCTGGCCTAGCATGGCAAAGGTGCAGAGATGAGTAGGTAATGCCCACACATCTGCGTCCTGTCTGACAAGAACCGTCTGGATAGTGATCTGACTTTATGTTCTTTCTGCTCCTAAGCAGAACCTGCTCCAGTCACCATATTCTGCAGGCTTTAGGTGGTTTGGTGATTCTATTTAAGGGGTGTGGTTCCTCTCGGATTCAGGAGGCAGCAGCTACAGAGTCTCTGTATCCACGTGACTCTCCGTGAACTTGGAGAGGTCAGAGGCTCAGACTGCAGCATTTACCTGCTCGGATCTGGGGAACACGTCCTTGTATAGTGAGAGGGATGGGAGCAGCCAGGCCGTTCGGGTTTTTACCAGGGTCGCGGCTGATCTGCTGTCCTCCCCAGCCTGCTGGCTCTTCTGTGTGCTTTAATTAAATACACAGCTGATGATATCAGCTTGGCTCCCTGCTCCTTCAGCTTCCCCTCAGAACAAAAACATCCGGGCAGACAGCGGTGACGATTAAGTCTCGAGACCCAAGCTTTTGCTCGTTTGTGGTAATTAAAATAAATCTGCCTGAGCATCATCAAATGTAGATAAAACCTAGGGCTGATTAGAGTTGACCCTCTAATAAACCTGATTTGATTAGGCAGAACCAGAGGGGTGCAGGGAAACGTTCAAGACTCTGGCCATTGACCTTTAAACTAGGGGGTTGGGGGGTTTGTTTGGGGATTCTTTTCAGTCACAGAGCACTTTGAGAACTATTACCTGTGACAGCTCAAGAACCTGGTTGAAATAAACAGGGGAGACCTGTGGGCTCCCATTAAGAGTTTTAGTCAGCCACCACCTGGGATGTGCTCACTTCCTGGCTGATCGATGGAGAATGGATTTTGCTGGAGGTCTTGGCCTGGAATGATAATTCAAAAGGACATTCCCAAACACACCCGGGCACATGCTGATGAAGTCACAGGCAGATGTGAATCTTGAAGACTGTTTTCTTTTTAGTGAAAGTCTTCACCTCTTTATTTATGAAGGTAACTTTTGGACATTTTTAGAATAGCCCAAAGGACACTTGATTTTTTTTTTTTTTATTATGAAGACTGACTTTGTCATTTAAGAGAAATCTCCGTAATTGACCCATCTCTGGATTCTGCAACCCTTGGCACACTTCTCCTCTTAGCATTTATTGCAGGGTCCCAGTGTACTTCTTATTTTATCTTAGAAGGCAAGTAAGTTGACTTACCTACCACTCCCTGTTATTGCAGTTATAATGCATGTATGTTGCATGATGTGTGTGTGCCTGTATTTGCGTGCAGAAGCCAGAGTGGGGGACAGGATGTTCCTCTCTATCAGTTCTTCTTGCCTTATTTCCGTGAGACAGGATTGTCTTAATTGAACCTGGATTTAGGTCAGCAGTAAACCAGCCCCAGGGACCCTCTTCTCTCCACTCTCCTCACCCCACTGGGGTTTACTAACAGACACTCTTTAACATGGGTCCTGGGAATTCAAACTCAGGTCCTCAGGCTGGTTCAGCTCTACCCACTGAGCAACCTTCCTAGTCCTTATCTTCCATCATTCTTGATAAATGCCTAAATGACTAAATTTCCAGGCAAGTAAAGGAAATTAACAAAGAAAAGGCCAGAGGCCAGACTAGGTCTTTACCGGTTTTTATACATTTGCGAGCCTAAGAGCAATTTTGATATTTTTAAATAGTTGGGGGAAAAAATCAAAAGAAGACTATCTCACGACACATGGAAATTATATGGAATTTAAATTCAAGTGTTCATAAATAAGGTTTTCTTGGAATACTGCCATAGTTGTTCATTCATGTTATTGTCTTTGGCTGCATTTTATGCTAAGACAGCAAAATTGGGTCCTTGTAACTAAGACCATCTGGCCCCAAGGGCCTAAAATATTTACTCTCTGGTCCTTTTCAGAAATGGCTTTGTCTATCCCTTTCCTCTTATAGATTACACATGAAGTAAATGCTTACTGTTTGAATTATTTCAAGTCTGAATTTGAGTTTGTGGATAGAGCACCGATCCTGAAAGTGATTGTTAAATGTAAAACAAGTGATTGATAGGCCTTTTCTCTTGTTGGCCATTTGTGTGGGAGCTTTGCCCACCCCAACTCCCCCCGCCCTGCCTCTCTCTCTCTCGTGTGTGTGTGTGTGTGTGTGTGTGTGTGTGTGTGTGTGTGTGTGTGTGTGTATCTTCCTTGGTCTCTTTCTTTCCTGTGCATGTACGTGTGTGTATGCATGTGTCTGTCTTGTCTGTCATCTGTCTCTCTCTCTCCCTCTTGTGTATGTGTCTATCTCCCTCAATTTCTTTCCTGTGTTTGTACAAATGTGTATATATGTATCTGTGTTGTCTGTCATCCGTCTCTGTCTCTGTCTCTCTCTCGTGTGTGTCTGTCTGTCTGTCTGTCTGTCTTGGTCTCTTTCTTTCTTTCCTGCTTATGTTTGTATGTGTATGTGTCTGTCTCGTCTGTCATCTCTCTCTCTCTCTCTCTCTCTCTCTCTCTCTCTCTCTCTCTCTCTCTCGTGTGTGTGTCCACTCTCGAATGCATGCCAGCCAGTACAGATGCGTCATCCCCTCCAAGAATGAGCGGTAGGAAGGGATGGAGTGTGAACCTCTGTCCTCTGGCCATGGCATGACCATTGAGCTGTTGAGCTCTCCGTGGGTATGATGCCCTGCACAGGGCTGGAGCCTTTTAAGATCCTCTCCTCCTAGAGCCCATGCTGGCCTGGAACTGGCTGCTGTGTAGCTGATGACGACCTTGACCTTCTGATTGACATGTCTGTGCCTGTCAGGGCCTCGGTTGCAGGAGTGTACCATCACACCCTGCTGGTGTGAGCTGAGCCAGGGCCTTGTGCATGCTGGTGAAGCACTCTCTAACTGAGTCACAGCTGTGGCCCTGTTTTACTGTTCCACCTCACTGTGCAGAGGTAGATAGCATCTCTTGGGTCCCCCACACCATGGGGGAATAGGTCTCCTTCTCCAGGCACTTGAGGGAGCAGTGCAGGACGGCTGTGGTTGCTCTGTCTTCTAGCACAGCTCAGGAGCAACTCCAGTCCATCTGGGCAGATCCCTGGACGTGCGGCCAGTCTTCTTTTGACCTCAGAAAACTGAGAGGAGTAGACTGAAAGCTTGAAAAGATTGATCGGTGAGCTACAAAGACTGAAAAGACATTTTCTTGAAGGTGAACTTGCCTTATCAAAATATTATGAAAATTCTAAAGAAGAGTTGAGCTGGGTTACCAAGAAAATGCCAGGAGGGAAAGAAGTCTTAAAATATAGACTTTAAAAATGGAAGGCTAGTCTTTTTGACAGTTTCCCCCGTTTCACGAGTTAAGGATATTATGGGATGTGGAGAGATGTTGGAAACCTCCTCTGGCTGTAATTCCCGTCTCTGGTCTCCTTCCCTCAGTCCTGCACCTTGGCTACCTGATGTTGCTGGGAGCTCATCTCCAAACCTGCCAGTACACATGAACCATTTATAATCTTGTCCATGATAGCGAGTGGTCTCACAGCTTTGCTATAAACGTCTATGGCCTAGGGCCCATGAAGAGGGAGAAGAGACATTCAGAAACCCCCAACACTCACGTTTTGGGGTTCTTTTAAAAATTTTATTACAGTGTGTAGAGGGGTATGTCTATCTGATGTGGGTGGGCAAATGCCGTGTGTGTTTGGAGGTCAGAGGTCAGCGTTGTGGAGTTGGTTCTTTCCTCCTACGTAGTTTCCAGAGATCAAACTTCAATCTTTACGCTTAGACAGCGAGCCCTTTACGTACTGAACCATCTCACTGGCCCCCGTTTTGGATTTTCATAGTGTCGTTAAGGCAGCACCATTAGATAGTCTAAGCTGGATTAGGGTGCTGTAGAATTATGAGCAAGGACGCCTGTGGCGTTCAGAAAGATGGTGTAGGCTTACATGCGATTATTGTGCCTTCCATGGGGAGGCTATTCTGGGCAAGGTGTGCCTTTTGCTAGTTACTGATCACCTGTAATGGTTCTGTACGACTGTCTCCAGCTGTGCTGTGGTAAGGTGCAGGACGGCTGGAAGAGCATACTCTTCATCTTGAAGGGGGAGTTTCCTGGGTATATGCAGTGGCAATGATTTGAAATCATTTGCAGATTTGACAGAGAAGAAGGCACTTTTTCTTCTTTGCCTAGCATCTTGTGCTAAGGCCAAACTGCCTCCACTTCCACTGTCTTATACTTGTTTTTTTTTATTATTTTTTTCATCTTTATTAACGAGTATTTCTTATTTACATTTCGATTGTTATTCCTTTTCCCAGATTCCGGGCCAACATCCCCCTAACCCCTCCCCCTCCCCTTCTCTATGGGTGTTCCCCTCCCCATCCTCCTCCATTACCACCCTCCCCCCAACAATCACAATCACTGGGGGTTCAGTCTTGGCAGGACCAAGGGCTTCCCCTTCCACTGGTGCTCTTACTAGGCTATTCATTGATACCTATCTATTGTTTTTCCTGTTTAAGGCAATAAGGCCCGGACCATGCCTGGCTCTACCACTGAGCCACTGATCTGAGTCTTTTTGTTTGTTTCAGTTTGTTTATTCCGTGTGTATGTATGGTGCATGCCTGGATGACAGAGCACTCCTTAAAGGAGTTGGGGTTCTCCTTCCCTCTACTTTATGGGTTCTAGGACTCCATCTCAGGTCGGTGACTTGGCAGCAGAGGCTTGTGAGCCTGTGAGCCATCTCACTCCCTCTGGCATTTCTGTTTGTTTTCAGTTTGAGGGGTCTTCGTAATTTTCCAAGACTCTTAATTTAGCCCAGGTTGGCCTTACACTTTGATCTTCTTGCCCAAGCCTCTTAAAGTAGCTGCAATTCTAGACCTGAACCACCATCTCTAACTTTCTTTTTAAAGGAAATTGTTCCTAGTATTAATTGAAGACATCGGGGTGCCTTGTTTTCTATATGCGACTTTTTAGTATTGTAGATGTGATGGAAGAATAAATCTGGGGCCATTTGAAAATAATTGCTTCCGGGGTTGGGGGTTTAGCTCGGGGGTAGGGCGCTTGCCTAGCAAGCGCAAGGCCCTGGGTTCGGTCCCCAGCTCCGAAAAAAAGAAAAAAAAAAAAAAAGAAAAGAAAAGAAAATAATTGCTTCCTGAGCAGGTCTGCCATTTATTACATGGGACAAGGATGTTGCCCTTCAACCTGACTTTCTCTGTTCTCAGTGTCTTTGGTGGTAGTGATAACCCCTAAGGCAGGGCTCTGTCCCATTGGCATGCTGAGCAGGACAGCTCGTGTGGGATATACTCTGTACTGTGGGGATCTTGAGCAGCATCCTGGCTCTTTTAACACTGTAGCAGTCCCTAGTGTGTCAACCACAAATCCATCCAGACCTTGCCAAGAGGGCAAGATTACCTTGGCTGAGAATTACTGCCTTAGGCTGTAGAGGATGGTCTGACATCGTCATGAATCCCACAGGGTCAAAGTCTGCATTCAAATGGTTTGGCCCTTTGAAAATGCCCCTGTCAGCAGTGACCAGAGCATATGTAGTCTGTTGAAATTCCCGTGTAATCTGTAAATGAGTACCTCTTAGCCTCAGCTCATGCTAAAACATGAAGGTATCATTTTTTTATGTTAAAAATGAGGTTTGTAGTAAAATGTAGTAATTCCCCAAGTTTCTCCCAAACCTCACGTTTTATGATTTTACTTGTAAGAGGCATGTTTATAGAACTATAGATATTAAGAGCTGAAAGTTTAGGGTTGCAAGATGGCTTAGCGGGCTTAAAAAGGGAGGGCACTTTTCATGTGGGCCTGACCGTGTGAGTTCAGTCTCCAGAACCCAGAAGGAGAGAACGGAGTCCTGAAATTATCCTCTGACCAGTAGCTGTGGTATATGTGTGCCTGGACACACAGATACACGGACACAGGCGGACAGACAGACAGTCCTCCCCCATATACACACACTGAATCGTACATACACATGTACCATGATACATAGTACAGTCTTTATTTTAAAATGTTGAAAGTGCTTACTTAAGTTACTTTTGGTTTCATCCATTGATATTTCCATACATGGATCGAGTCAGATAAAAAGATTTGCTTTTTAAGATGTGGCTGCTATTAAATGGCTATACTACAAAACATGTAAGAACACGCTTTTGTAAAAGTGCTTTCTTTGCTGGCTGACTGGATCCAGGTGACAGTTGCTTGCCCTCCAAGTGTGTCTGCCTGGAATAAGGCTCGCCTTCGTATTTATTTTAGCACGTGCTTGCTGCTGCGAGTCCTCCCGTTGTCAAGCATCTCCACAGTCTGCTACTTTAACTAGGGAAACCTTGCCCTTCCAGAGTGCTTTGGCTGATAACATTGGGGTTAAATTCGTAAGCAATTTCAACTGGTTTTTAATCACAAGTCAGTAGGGACTTCTTATTCTTTTGGCCCGAGAGAGAGGTGGCTAAGAGAGAAATGTAATAACTTTTATGGGTTTATGTGCTTTACATGTGATGTGCCCGACCAGAAGTAACAAGATAGACAGCAGATGTGAAGGTTGCAGCTAATGCAGTTACACCAGGGATCGTTTGCACCATTTGGGTTGGAATTACCTTGAACTTATTTCTTCAGCCCTAACAGGATCTGGTAGAGTTGCTTCAGTTTGAATTGAAGGCTGAGACGAACGAATTGCCCACACTTGTGTCTTGGCTGCAAGGTTAGATTATGGATACCGTCTGTATGTCAGAGTTTGATAAACCGGCAGGCTCATATTCAGAGTCACTGGATGGGGAAGGTGTACTCGAGTTAAATCTAACAGATTAGCATGCCCAGAAGAAATTACGGGCTCTTGTCTTGAAACCAGGTCTGAAGGTATTTCTGATCAGACACAGTGCTATTCTCAAGCCTTATTTTGGAAAAAAAAAAATGGGTCTCTTAGCTTGAGCTAAAAAGGTAATTTTGCATGCATGAAGATATTTGACCCAGGGTGTGAACCTTGCTTGTTTTGGCAAAGAAGCTGATCCCAAGATGATCAAACAGATTTTAGCATGGAACAAATTGAAATACTTGGGGATTTGCCGTAGATACTTTTTTTTTTTTGGTTCTTTTTTTCGGAGCTGGGGACCGAACCCAGGGCCTTGCGCTTCCTAGGCAAGCGCTCTACCACTGAGCTAAATCCCCAACCCCGATACTTAAACTTATATTTTATCCTCGGTCTCCATAGACTGCTGAGGAGGAAAAGAGCCAGTGGCTATGCCGGCCTCAGGGCAGTGGTATCTTATACTCCGTCGGGATGGTAGGCCTGGTGTAGTTCTGCTTTTATACTCTCAGTCCTGTCACGGCAGAAAGGGTGTCGCGAAGGTGTTCATTTCATGGAAGGTTTCTGTAAGGAACAGCTTTTACTGAAGCTGAGCACATGGAGCCGTTATCATTTCTAACACAGGGAGCTTGTTTTCAATTTTACTATCAAAGGAAAATGACAAATGGAGAATGCAAGAAAACCCAGATGGACCCGCTGCATTAGGAGCTTGGTATGCATATTTTGTGTCACATATTAGCATTCATTAAGTCAAAAGGGGGAAAAAATGAGCTTTTCCTACATGCATTAAACCAATAAGGCTGGCGAAGTTCCAAGCTAACTCTGGTGGATTAATTGTTTCATAACTGTTTTAATTAAAATTGTTCGTATATGATTAACCTAAAAGTTTTAATTTCTACGAAGCCGTTGAGCAAACGAGACGTTAATATTTCACATTAACTGTGGCGATACTGCTGTGGTTTTCAAAGCGATGCTCGTTCAAGTAAAACATAGCAAGCGGTCGGTAGGAAGTTCTCTGCTCAGGATGCTACTAAAAACGCCACGGTTCGGGAGCCACCGTCTGCAGGTGAGCACTGGTTACCCTGCTTGCGTTCCATCTACCAGGGAGGTGCCAGTCATCTGTTATGGTTGTCATGGTGAGCTTAATGGAATACTGTATCAGAGATCTACTCCTTATGTCCATTTCTCCTGCTGTCCTCATGGTAATCTCAGAGCACAGAAGAGCCTAAGATTATAAGGGGCCAGCCAGGGTCAGGAGTCTAGGGGTTACTGATGGTAAATTCTGTGGTTTTGGTTTATGTGACAGGGAGAGTTAACTCTTGAATCAAAGGGGAGGATCATGAAGGCTTGAATGGCTGACCACCTTTATTTGCCTGGGATTCTTTAGGTAGGCAGCCGTAACTTTGTCGACCCCAGTGAAATTGTATTGTAGGTAGCTGCGTGCAGCTATGGCCCCTCGTACACAGATTAGAATCCACTCACTCTTTCCAAACCCCACTTCCTCTCCAGATGCCTTTGTCCCAATGTTCTTTTTTAAGCGGAGGAGAAAGTCTTTCCTTTAAAAACTTAACTTTCGTCTCATCTCACTCTGAGGGGTTGTGTCACAGTACCATAGAAATTTCAAGATAATGGCGTTCTTCGAACCCCACAGGAGCGTGTTGGAAAAGATAAGATTAGCGGCGCTCAGTGGGAAGGATTATGATAGAGCTTTGGCTGTCCTAACTGTCTAGATAATGATCAGCCCTGGATGGTACCAGGCTGAGATCACCTATTAGATCCTGGGACACTTGACACAGGGTCTTCAGTGCAGAGATGTATCCGTGGAGTCTGGGGTGTGGCTTCGGAACAGAACAGCGGCAGTGTGTCTGCCCTGCACTCGTCGTCATGTCACGATCACGAGAGACTAATCTGCCCAGATGCCTAGCCACTGCCTGTTCCGTCCCTTCCTTACCGGGTACAGTTGTTTTTATCTAGAGTCTCTGCTAGCCTTCCTTTCTGTGCTGTGCACTCTTTCCCCCCCAGTTCCCTTCTGTTTATCTTTTTAAGCACCAGATTCCTAATAAATGATTCATGTATTCAGTATTTACAAGTAGTTGATAATCAGAGTGCAATAATAGATCTTAGTCTTGTACAGGCTGCCGTATTTGCCAGAAATCTGGCTTTGTACAAGTGACTTTTGAGATAAGTGGTGTATCAGGTAATGCTGTTATCCTCCCATTGCTTTAACTTTAGACTCTCTTGAGTTCTGTCGTTTGCATGGGGTTGGATCATGAGAAAAACACGTAGCTTGGATGGGATAGTATCCCCGTGATGGCGTTCGGAATGCATGCTTTGGTAAACGTAGGGGAAGAACACTCAGTTTAAAATGTCAGTATTCCATAGTCAGAGAGAGGGGGGGAGGAGAGGGAGAGAGAGAGAGAGAGAGAGAGAGAGAGAGAGGGCGGGAGATCGAGAGAGAGAGAGAGAGAGAGAGAGAGAGAGGGGGGGGGGGAGGGGAGGGGAGGGAGAGAGAGAGAATGTGGAGGGGGAGGGGAGGGAGGGAGGGAGGAGGAAGAGCACATTAATGCCAGTGGTTAGCCTCAGATGTCATTCCTCAAGCCGTTCACCTTGTTTTCTTTTAGTCCAGGGCTGTCCTTGGGAACTGGGATTGATTAGGCTAGGCTAATTGTCTACAAGCCCAGGAGAGCCTCCTCTCTAACTCATTTGCATTGGGATCACAAGCCCATGCCCCAGCAGACTTTTTACTTTGGTTCTGGGGATCAAACTTAGTCCATCAGGTTTGCAAGGCAAACAGTTTACCAATTGAGCCATCTTCTGGGCCCCGGATCTGGTATTTTAATGTTTCTCTCACACACACACACACACACACACACACACACACACACACACACACACACACACTCTCTCTCTCTCTCTCTCTCACACACATATACACACATATGTATGCATGTGTATAACATATGTGTATGCATATATACACACATGTATGTATATACACATACACTAATACACTGAAGTGTCTACAGATGACATAGATTATAAAGAACTTTTTTTTCTAAGAAATTGATGCCAGAAAATTTTTTCTATAGATCAACCTGCATGTATTTTTCATTTCCTTTAAAGAAATTATCTTTATTTTTGATTTTATGCCTATGGATGCTTTGCCTGTCTTTGGAGGACACTGGATTTCCTAGAACTGGAGTTACAGATGGTTTTGAGCTGCCGAATGGGTGCTAGGTATTGAACCTGGGTCTTACACAAGAGCAGCTGGTGTGCTTAACGGACGAGACTTCTTTTCTTTCGAATGTTTGTTGAACAAGCTCACCTGTCATTACTCCATAGAACTGTTACATTTTCAAAGAAGCCCCAAACTTCATTTAGGACATTTCCTCAGGTCATATTTATCTTTATTGTATGTGTTTGGCATGCGTGTATGTCTGTGTACCACATGTGTGCTGGGTGCCCGGTGGAAACCAGAGATCCCCGGAACTGAAGTAACGGACGCTTGTGAGCTGCCATGTGGGTACTGGGAATTGAACCCAGGTCCTCTGTAAGAACATCTAGTGCTCTTAACTGCTGAGCCATCTCTCCAGCCCTGGGTTTCCATTTCCAACCCAACAATAGTGACATCCGTTGAGATAATCTGTTCACTTGTGAGACTGACTGATCAATTTCCTGACCTTCCTGATACATTTCCTAGGGAGACTGTTTTGTTCATCCCAGACAGAGGGCAGTAAGACATTAAACTCCAGCTTGGTAAATCAGTGGGGTTATTGGGGCTACATAATTATTGCCTGGGTGACTAACAGCAGCTGTATCATTGAAATGACCTGTGCACTGCATGGGCGAGGACTCTTGAAAATTGCAGTGCTGGAGTTTCCTGCCCAGTGCGCAGGGGGCTACATCTCTAAAGAGTCCCCTCTCCCTCAAAAGCTGCTTATTGCTTATATAGCCTTGGTGAGGGGCCAGTGAGACTTGCTTCTTGTGAGTGTCTTGAGCCTCCAGGCCTTTCTGGTCCCTCCAGATTAGAATGTTTCAATCTATAGGGAACAGTTCCACAACTCTGTCCTCCTCTCTGTAGTCTGGAGTGCATGTCTATCTTTCCATAAAAACCACTGGTACCGTTCATTGGTGAGACAGCTATACTTTTCTCATTCTTTTTTTTTTTTCTTTCTGATGCAATGTGTTGCAAACTTCTTAAATCTTATGTTGTTCAAGTCTGTTTTGTCTGAGGTTTGGTTACTGTTGCAGTTGACGGCATGGCAGCCCATGGCAAGCAACAGTTGACTGTTTAAATGGTGTTTTCAAAAGCTGTACCCATGCAGGTGGGCGCACCAGCTGCTTCGCATTGGGCAGAGGGGCCAAATGGTTCCCGACACTCTGTTGGTTGGTCAGCTCCTTTCCTGTGACTGTAATCTGACTCATTTTGCTTCCGTTCAGATTTTGTGACTCTCTTTTATTTCTTTTTGAAGCATGCAGGCAGTGTGGCTTCCATTTGGGGGATGTTAAATTTGAAATCACGAAGAAAGCCGTGATTATAGGGTAGCTTAGTAATTTCCCAGCAATCATCACCAAATAATATTTTCTGGAAGTCCCCTGTGTATAGAACTTACCTTGTAAGTGCACGTGGGGCACGCCATACATCCTGGGAAAACAGTAATCATGGCTGGCCCGCTCTAAATACAGCTCAAGGAGGGGGAATTCCCGTACTATGGAACAGTGAATAACACATGATAATCTGTGTGGAGATTCCCTGCCTGTCAAGATAAGCACATGTGTTCATGAACCTAGCAGCCAGTGCACTATGGTTCCTTGCAAAACCATTACGATTACCTTGTGGAATTTGGCTTGGAAAGTCAGCCTTTATTTTTTTTCTTATTTGTCCTATTTATGTAAACCTTTGGGATATTTAAAGCAGATGAAGAGGCTTGACTTGCTACTAGTCAATGAAAGAGATACCAGAGTCACTTAAAATGTGAATTAAAACCGTTCCCCCCTATAAAGAGTCTTTGCTTTTGTTTTTCCTTCTCACATATGTAAACACCATCTTTTGGCAGTAGCATTAACATTGAAATCAGGATAATAGCTGGTGGTACACTGGTAAGGGAAATCTAAGCGGGCCACTTGGGGCCTTTTAAGATGTATTAGCCATGGCTATTGTTACAGTACTGTTCATTTCTTTATTTTGAAAAATAGACAATTTACAGTTGTTTACTTCCACTGTGGGTAGATATCTTAATGTGTTGTATGGGCGCTGGATAATAATTCAACGACATAACACAGTAGGGAAAAAAAATGCTATTTGTACTCCATGATAATTGCTGTTTTCCATAGACCTTCCCAGTATTTTGGGACACATACATGTTCAATATGTATTGTCATGAGTTCTAATTTTAATAGAACCGCGTATTTGTGTGTATGTATATGAATATGAATTTTTGCTTTTGTTATATTTAGGCGTGAGGTTTTGGGATTCTGAATTTAATAGCTATTTAGAATACCACTGTTTGAACACACCACAGTTTTATTTGTACAAAATCCTCACATCTCTATTTTTAATTGCATTTTTTTCAAATTTTAAATGTTATCCCATTTCCATATTTAGATATTATAAAGAACGTGTTTGCCCTGAAAGTATTGACAGTAAAAGAGGCTAAATTGGCCCCATCTTGATATAATAAAGTTTGAGAGATAAGACATTGTTGGCTTAAACAGTTATTTGAAAGATGATTTTTTTTTCCCTCTTAAGAAAGCCCGAGCGAGACACTGTGATGTATATGTGTGTCATACTGGCATTTGGGAAGCTGAGACAGGAAGGTTGATGGAGTCTGTCTCAGAAAAACCAAAACAAACAGCAACAAACAGAACTGAAGGAGTTTCTCTCCCCTCTGTGAAGTAGATATGTGCTTTATAAGTGAGAGTTAATACTCGTATCTTAATGATGACCGAGAACATCTTCTATCCATTAGCCCAGTGAGCTGACTTACTGAAGACTTTATAAGCATGTTCAGATCTGAGGATATGGTCACAGAGACCTGGTTGCTTTGTCACCCAGGGGTCATGATGCATCATGGTCTTGGCATGTCCTTAGCCTGCTCACTCTTGTTTACGAGTCCCAGCGTTTCTGCTGGGCTCATGTGCTGGTGTGTGTATTATTAGCAGGTCATTCAGAGGAAGCTCAGGCACCGGTAGACCTTCCTTCTCACTTGCCTTCCCCAGCTTATTACTCCCAGGGAGCGAGCGGGTTCTTCAAGATTGAGTACAGGAGTTTGGAGCGTGGTGGGCAGGATCTGTTTGCAGCAGGACTGGGAGTGACCTTTTCATTCAGTGTGAGCTGTGCATTCACCCCCTCTCATATTGCTAAAATCTCTTCCAGCTGTAGAATTCTTTGATTTCTTTTTCCCTGGTATTTAGGACTCTGGAGATCCTAATACTGAATCATTTCTCCAACATTAAATTTCCAGTAAAGGTAAAAGATTGTCTTCCTCTTTTTTTGATATGCCACCTGACTTTGGGGTATAAATATAGAGAATGGAAGGAGAGCGAAGTGCGTTTGTGCACTCCAGGACAACAGATGGGAATTGAGAGAGTGTCTGTTCCTCTGCAGTACACAGAACTAGTCGTAGGATGATCTTTACCTACTCTTTCATAAAAAGGAAAAAAAAAAGATTTGTTTTATGATTTTTATTTGGAAAGACATTTACTGTGCCTCTCAAGTCCAGATGGAAATGTGCTTGCTTAGAAAAACCAGTGCGAACCCAGAAAACACCATCCATGATCTCATCAAAATAAAGGGAAAATAACATTTTTTTTAAATGGTAGAATCTTCTGGGAAAGTGGCTGAAAGTTCTTTCTCTAAGAAAAGTCATAAGAAGTCTATGGATAAAGTATCCTCCCAGATTAAACAGTGGGTCATATGGAGGCAAAGTTTAGAAGAGTGGCTGAAGGAATGCCTATTCAGAGCCTGCCCCACATGTGGCCCATACATATACAGCCACCAAACTAGATAAGATGGATGAAGCAAAGAAGTACAGGCTGATGGGAACCGGATGTAGATCTCTCCTGAGAGACGCAGCCAGAATACGGCAAATACATAGGCAAATGCCAGCAGCAAACCACTGAACTGAGAACGGGACCCCCATTGAAGGAGTCAGAGAAAGGACTGAAAGAGCTTGAAGGGGCTTGAGACCCGGTATGAACAACAATGCCAACCAAGAGCTTCCAGGGACTAAGCCACTACCCAAAGACTATACATGGACTGACCCTGGACTCCAACCTCATAGGTAGCAATGAATATCCTAGTAAGATCACCAGTGGAAGGGGAAGCCCTTGGTCCTGCAAAGACTGGACCCCCAGTGAATGAGATTGTTGGGGGGAGGGCAGTAATGGGGGGAGGATGGGGAGGGGAACACCCATATCGTAGGGGAGGAAGAGGGGCTAGGGGGATGTTGGACTGGAAACTGGGAAAGGGAAAAAAAAACGAAATGTAAAAAAAAAATACCCAATTTAAAAAAGATGAAAAAAGAAAAAAAAAAGAAAAAAAAAAGAAAGAACACAACCCCCACACACACACAAACACAAAACAGTGGGTCATAATTAAGCAATCTGGTAGTCTGTTCTTCACCTACACTGTCTTCTGCATGTCTCAGGGTTATCTGTATTGAGAGGTTCTTTTACAAACCAAGAGTCATTATTCATGCAATTTTGAACAAATCACCCAAGAAACTTGCTTCTTTTCTTCATCTGTAGAACAGATGTCCACCCTCTTTTATGACATTGCTGCAAAGATTAAAAATGTGCAATGGATAGAGGTGGTACTGAGATCTTGATAAAACGGGAATGAACTACAAAATCTGTGATTCTTTGGCTGCTGCTCCAAGTGTGTTGATGCATTTGTGTGCATGTATTTCTCTATGACTTTGCACACAACAGCCTCATATCCAAGAGAATACATGTTGGAGTGAAAGTGTAGTATAAGGGTATAGGGTTGACAGATGTCTCAGTCTCTTTTTTTTTTAATCAACAGTAATGAGTGGTCTAGGATAACTAGATTTTTTTTTAAAAAAAAATTAGTTGAGGCAGTTTGAATAGAGATGGCTAGTTACTGAGAAACTTAATTGCATTTTACTTTATATCGAGCCATTGGGTTTAAAAATTAAGTTGGTTTACACCGCAGGTACAGTGCTCAAAAAACTAAGACAAGGAACATGTGAACAGTTGCTAGGTATGCTAGCTCACATCCGTAATCCTCGTACTTGGGAGGCAGAAGCAGGAGACCTGCTAAGACTCTAGCTTAGGCTACAGTGTGAGTTCCAGGCCAGCCTGGGCTATATAGTGAGACATGTGTAAGGAAAATCTGATAAAGGTATATGAAGGCTTGCTGGTAGAAGCAAGACAGAGTAGAATCTTCTGCAAGAGGAATGGGTGGGCTCACAGCTGCCAGAAGAAAGAGAGAACCATTGTGTTTTTCTTGAGAAGTAGCACTGGTGAGGGTGAAACCTAAATGATCTCTCCAGTTATTACCCATCAAAGCATTTTTATACCCATCAGTTAATACCCATCAAAGCATTTTTATACCCATCAGTTAATACCCATCAAAGTAATGGTTTGTTAGATGGTCTTTCACAGCATAGTAATCACATCACAACAGACTTTGACCTCAGAAAGAGCAACTGCACAGGGTCCAGCTCTTGTGTTCCACATAGATAACCCTGAACGGCTTCCTGAGAGCCAAGGATGATATTTAGAACGGCAGCAGAGAGAGAGAGAGAGAGAGAGAGAGAGAGAGAGAGAGAGAGAGAGAGAGAGAGAGAGAGAGAGAGAGAGAGAAGTCTCCCACAGATGCTTTTTATCCCATGATACTTTGTGCAGTTAACTGGCCAGAATCCCAGGGACCCAGGACTGAGATTCCACTTCTGAGAGTTAAGTGTCTTCTTGCTTGGCATTGTCTTTTCCTTGGTTCTGGCAGGTCCGATGTTAAGATCAGTCGAGTGGTGAATTGATGCAGTTCTTTGTTGGAGAGGGCAGCTAAATGCCAGTTGTGATTTTTGTTCTCCAGCTCTGCTAGGAACCATGGGGAATTTGTAGGCTGCCAGCAGCTCATTCTGCATTAGCTTTTGGGTGACTGACTACTCAGTGTGGCAGTTGGAGCACGGAGAACAACGGAATTCAGACCCATTGTATCTTTAGAATTGGTTGCTTGAGAGTCAAATCATTGGTTAATGCTTTCATCAGGTAATTCATTCTGGGCCCTTAACCTTGCTTTTATGTTTCTTTGTTACTATATTGTACATGCGTTAAAAAAAAAAAAGTCCTCTCAAGGTCCATGTGTTTTTAGAAGCTGGGATTGTGTTCTGTGCTTTATTGGAACACAGAAGGAGACTGTCTGGTTAAGGCAAGAGATTGTGGTGCTAAAAAAGGAAGTTGGCAGGTCTGTCCCTGGCACTTTCAGTAAGAAAAGCAAAGGAATGACAGCCTGGCTGGGGATTCTATTAAAGGGAGACCTGATCCTCACATGACCTTGCTCCCTGAACCTAGAAGGATGGTCTGTCTATGTGGCAGTCACTTTAGCAGGAGCTAAAGACAGACCTGCTCTGCTCTCTGCCGCTTCTGTTTAGCAGCTTAATGGAGAGACGGGAGCTTGTTAGGGAATAATCACGAACGGTGAGGCGATTACCTCCTTCACTTAGCTAGAAGCCAGCCTCCGTCATGTACCAGTGGCCAGTGGCCACGTCTCCCAAGAATGACTCTATCTAACCCAGCAGCCAGCAGCTGCCTGTAACACCCCTGCTAGGATCTGGCCTTGAGGGCCCCTCCCCTGTTCATGCTGGAATGTCGATTGGCTCTGCCCTGTGCAGGTAACCACAGCTGCCCCGAGTTGATGTCTGTGTAACAGCCATGCGCTGTCCTGTAGTTAGCATTTTAAGGCTTGCCTCTCTGTACCCACCGGCTCTTAGATGCTTTCTGCCCTCTCTTCCATGAAGCTCCCTAGGACCAGAGAGCCTTATTCCTGTTTCCGATAGAAACTCAAAGGCATACTTAGAGTGACAGATCACCCGATGTGTCTGGGACAAAGGCTGAGTGCCATTTCATCCTCCTGACCAGGACTAGGGTCCTGCGCTTACTGTGTATGGAGAGTCATTCAATGGGTAGACAAGCAAACTCAAGCGAATAGCTCTTACAGTAGGCAAGTAGAAGAAACTTTTACCAAATAACCTTGTCTGGAGTTTTTGTCCTCGGTTCCGACTGCCCCTGGTTAGAGGTAGGGCAGCATAATGGTGTAGACACTGACCACCTGCACTCAGCTGTCCTCACCTGTGAAGTGGGGATGGATGATTGGCACTTAACGTTAGTGCAGCAAGCCATCTCTCCAGTTTCCCCGATGCCGGTCATTGTAAACACTCCGTAAATGCTGCTTTTGTTCTGCCTTCCATAATGCTTTCACTTTTGTAGCTCAGCAGAGGAAAAACTTTTCTGTTCTGGGAGTCTTAATCAACTCTAGTAAGTCTCTGGTGCCCTGACTCCTTTTAAGTAGTCCAGAAGTGAGACCCCCAACTGTGTGTGTGTGTGTGTGTGTGTGTGTGTGTGTGTCCCTGTCCACCCTGTATTGCTAGATGAGAAGCTAGCTTTGCTGTTTGAACTTTTTAGACTTTTGTGGCACATGCCGGTGAGTGTGTCAGAAGGGAATGTAGACTCCCCTGGAGCTGCGGTTGCTGGCTGTTGTGAACCATCCAATATGGATGCAGGGAACCAAGCTCGGGACTTCTGGGAGAGCAGTACACACTCTTAACTGCTGCATCCTCTCTCCAGGCTCAAGACATGTGTGGGCGGTTGGGGTGGGAGAGGGAGGGACAGAAACCTTCAGCTAATGTACCTTGCCTTGAGAACCAGTCGTATTTCAGGCCTTTTAGTAGGCTAGCCTGTATATTTCAACTCTCCAGGATTCTTTCTGCGTCAAGCACGATCACGTAGTTTGGTCATCTCTGAGAGCGGGTTTAAACCTTAGAGGATGCGTGAACACATATTCGTATTGGAGAAGATTGTCGTCATCTTGGAAAGACTACAGGTTAAGAGCATTTGGGGCGTTGAAGACTACCTCTTTGCTGGCGAAGGTATATTGTTAAGCTGGAGGTGGAGGCACCGCTGTAAGGAGGGTGGTATAGCTTCTCTCCACTTCAGCGTGTGCATAGCTAAGAAGCTGAATCGGCAATCCCTACCCTTAGTTGCAGTGCTCAGCACAGTTTTACTTAACTGTGAAGGATGCCTTGGAATTCTGGAAGTATTTATTCTTACGTTGACGTGTGATAGAACCTTCCAGCACACTGAATAGAACTGAGACATTGAGAAATCAATGTAACCAGTCGGACAGCCTTAGGTGGGACCCTGGGACCGTCTCTAACCGCCTTTATAGACTTTAAGTCTTCATCTTGGGAGTTAGCGTCCCTTGACAAATCTTTTTACTTCCTCTCCCATGAAATCACTTGCTTTTAACTCACTCTCTGTCTCTCTGTCTGTCTTCCTCTGTTTCCCCCCACCTTCCAGTCTTGACCTGACGCAGGCTTGTCTTAAACTCATGATCCTCCTGCCTAAGCCTCCAGATTGCATCTTTGAATTCTCTGGGCAGCTATGCAGAATTCTTCACGCCAAAGCAAGGCCGTATTCCAGTTTGCTCTTTCAGAATTTTACATGAAGAGCTGGGCATGATGGCACACACCTGGGGTCCTAGACCTCAGGAGGTAGCGGCAGGAGAATCCAGACGTGATGTGAAGGCCAAACATGCACAGCAACCCACACCCCCAACTACACAGCACCCACACACCCTACCCCCAACCTTTCCTCATTCTCGAAACTGTCTTCCGAGAAATTATTTTGCAACTCCATAGGATAATGGGTTTCTCACTTAGACGTACTTTTTCTTAAAGGTACAGGTGTTTTCAGGAAACACAACTTACCACCCATTTAAATAACTATCGTGTACAGTTTGGGTGCTAATTAAGGATTATTTTCTTGAACATTGAAAGCTGACGGACAACTCCCAAACAGAGATTGGAGATCCACTCTGTTTTGATGCATTCTTAAGTAGCGTGTTTTGTTCCTAGGTGGTCTTAGTTTGCTTTCTGTTGCTGGGATACACACCATGACCCAAAACAACACTGGGAGGAAGGTTGTAGGTTACAGTCCATTATCAAGAGAAGCCAAGTCAGGAACCCAAGGCCCAAGTTTGAAGCAGAACAGAGGTGGAAACCATAAAAGGACACCGTTTACTGGCTTGTTTCCCCTGGCTTTCTCAGCTAGCTAGCTTACACATTGCAGGCCCAATTGTGGATGGCACTGTCCACTGTGGGCTGCATCCTTCTCCATAAAATAGTAAGTACCATTATTCCTCACAAACATAGCCATAGCACAAGGTGTTCTGGAGAAATAAGGTGCTGTTTGCCCAGCGTTAAAATTTAGTGTTCTTCTACTGATCTCTGTTACTGTATTTTGACTAAAAGTGATAATCGATATTTCTGACAGGGAGAGAAAGGTTCAGATTTTCCAGGGTTTCCAGAGTTCCTGACTCTTCAGAGGAAAGCTCCATTATATCACTGAAGGTTATGCTAAGTATCTTTCCTTGTATTTGGAAATTAGACCTGTCCTGTTGTCAAATCCAGAGTCCTCAGAAGGCAAGTTACCATTTCTTCAGAGTTTCCTATATTACTGTTATGATTTCACCTTTCTTCACCACGAGAAGACACTCAGACTGAAAGGAAGCACAGTGAAGACAGGAGTTTATTCCAGCTCATGATCTACCACTGTGAGGAGGTTCAGGCAGGAACTTCAAATAGCTAGTCACCTGATATCCACAGTCAAGAGCAGAGCTGAAGGCACGGATGTGCACTGGCTTGCTTGTGCTTGCCTCAGTTCCCCCTCTTTCTTAGTCCAGAAGCCCCTGCAAAGTGAAGGGTGCTGATCACAGTGGCTGAGATCTTCCCACATCGATTAGCTTAAGAGCCAATACATACAAAATCCTCTCTGAGACTCTCTTTGTCCCCGCGTGATTCTTGGTCGCGTCAAGTTGACCATCAAAGCTAACCATCACAGTCAATGACTTTGTTCCTGTAAGCCACAGAGAGAAAGTCGGCGATGCCGGAGTGATGGAAAGAGGTGCCTTCCTATCCTTAACGAGAAAAGGGAGGTGGATGAAAGGGGAACTGGAGACCCATTGTGGCCAGAAAGGTGGTGATGGTTTAGTGCTGATCTAATCTGGTTTTAATTTTGTTTTAGAAGCCACCAGTTCTCCTTCGGTGTGTTTCAGATATTCAGATGTCCTTTCTGAGGGAATTTACTCTGCTGGAGACATTGCTCATACTGTTTGCTCCTCTAGGTTAACTGTAGGAAATCATCTGTTGCTCATTTTCTCGTTGTATCAGATTCTGTTCTTTGGCTGGGTTGTAAGATCTAAAAGCAAACTTAGGCAGAAGTAGGGGGTTTGCAAGTCGCGTAGCTTTAAGCCTGAATGGTGTTTTTGTTTTCGCTTTATTTTATTTCGCCTCCCTTTATAAATGTCCTTTTCAAATGAGATTCTCTGCTAAGTTTAGCAATCAGCGATTTAAACCATCGTCACCTGTTTTCCTGGAGCGCCTTCTCTGAGACCCTAGACGGTTGTTAGCCCAAAGCAAACTCTTGGGGTGAGGCAGGTAGTCCATTCAGATGAATTGCTTTTTTTAAAGGTGGTTACTATTTTTCCATACTCTGTCAGGTTCTCAAGCTGAAGGCTGAAAAATAGTTGCCTCTAGGAGGAAGCCAGGCCTAAGGGTCTAGGGCCCCGGAGTGGAGACACAGCAGGTAAAGATGTGCTCTTCCTATATCCAGCCTCTGCTGAGGTTGCCCGGGACTTTTCAGAGGGAATCTAGTGTGGTTCCTCAGCCATCTTCAGCCTCTTGAATTGACTTCTGGTTGTTCTAGATGGGACCACAGAGTGCAGAATCGTAACATATGCTCTGTTTGTGTTTCAGCATCAAGCTGATGGTCAGCGTGGGTTCTCTGATTGGGTTATGTTGGGAGTTGAACAGAAGTGATGATGACACGGGCTTATTGCCTAACCAGATTGCCTCATGTGTGGACAAGCCGAACCGGTGCTTTGCTTGAAGTTGGCCCGGAGTTTTCAGAGGCTCAATTGTGGCCTTCATAAGGCTGTGCCTGGGGTTGTATTTCCAATTCCTCTCAACTTTTGTCCCCGTGGAAGGGAGGAAGTGGAGCTGTGACAGATATATTGCCAGATAGCACACAATAGCACAAAGAACGAGACAGACGTGGCGCAAGCCATTCACAGAGACAGATTTATGCTCTGTGCTGCCCTGAACCGTAGATCCATCTATTTCAAAGAAACAACCTGCCCTCTGTATTATATCTCAGACAGACACAGCTTTGAGATGTTGACTCCTCCTGTTTAGCTTCTGCCAGCAACGCTGCACATTTTGCCGCAGTCAATTACTTTTTGTGGGGACAGGGAAGTTTATTTGGCAAAGCCAAGCTCGTGTCTAGATTAGAAGTGGAAAGACAGAGATAGCGTTTGGCTGCGCCGTCGCCTTGAAGTCTATGTGTGTGCGGTTCAGTCTTGCTACTCTTCAGCCACCTGAACTGTGGGCCATAGAAGTATTACATTAATTCGCCATCAGAGCACCAGAGCAGGAGAGACAGTGGCTGATCCAAGGCCAGGCCGTTTGGCGTTCATGCTTTCTGTTTGGTTTCTTCCAGGAAGGCTGTTTCCTGGAGATACAGTAGCCATTGATTGTGTGTTAGTGCCTCTCACTGATACTGCAAGGGGGTGAACGTAAGTGAGTAATAGCGTGAGTTCTGGAACCAGGATGCCAGGATTTATGTCTAGATGCATATTATTTGGTTTCTGTGCCTACGTTACCTTTTCTGTGAGTTATTCCAGGTCTGACATCATGGGCAGCTCGAAGAATTTAAGTTTAGTTAACACACACACACTAGGTGTTTATTGTCTTGCTCGTTTTGTGACTGAAACGTGTTGGTTTAATGGAGATGAGTTCCTGTATGTGTCATGCATGCGAGGCATTCTGCATTAAGATCTTTGCAGTTGGTGTTAAGGAATGACAAAGTACTTTGAGAGTAGCTTACCTTTGGGAGAAAAATCAGGAAATGAAGGATTGTGTGTGTGTATGTGTGTATGTGTGTATGTATGTATATATATATATATATATATATATATATATTCCCGGAGCTGGGGACCGAACCCAGGGCCTTGCGCTTGCTAGGCAAGCGCTCTACCACTGAGCTAAATCCCCAACCCCGTGTGTATAGTTTTGTAATTCTCTGGTAGGTTTTATAAAACATTTTGATTGTATCTTTTAATATCTATAGTTATGTATTTGATGGAGAAGTAAACAGTGGTGATATATTTAATGTATGGACTTGATGATAACTTTTATCATATTTGTTTAGTGTGTGTGTGTTATGGCTGGTGCGTTGGAGATCAGAGGACAACTTTCAGGAGTTGGCTGTCTCCTTTTCGTCCTGTGGGCTCCAGAGAATGAACTCGGGGCCTCAGGCTCAGGACAAGTATCTTTATCTTAGAGTTATCTCTCCAGCTCTAAAGTGCTCCATCTTAATTAATTTATTTCAACTGGATCAGTCAGTTAAGTGTTGCCTTTGTCCTGTGAACTTCTTCAAGGTGAGGAAATACTTTGAAATTATTCACCCTTAAAAATAATTTTATTTGCTAGTATGTGTGTGTGTATCGGAATTGAATGTAGGTGACCGTGAGGCATGAAGAAGTTGTTGGATCCTCTGGAGCTAGAATAACACACAGTCGTGCTGTGCCTGTCGGTGCTGGAAATAGAGGAGGAGTGGGCATTCTTACCACCGGAACCATCTTTCCAGCCAGTGTCAAGCTTTCTAGATTTCACAGTTTTATTGTTTTCTTATAACATCGTATGTTTGCTGTTAGAGAAATACCTGATTTACTTTAGAGGTGTTTTGAAAGGACATTCATTGATTTCTCTCCCTTTTACGTTGGGAAGATGTAACTGTGGGGTGTTACCATGAAGTGCCTTTTCCTAAGTTCTATAGTAGTCGTTCTTCAGAAGTCATTCACCGAGTCAAGGCCTTCATTGACTCATCTGTGCATACCTAAGTACCCTTGCACAAGTGGCCAGTTTTAGAGGAAGTTCTTGAGGTTTTTCTTGTTCGTAGTTATAAATAATCCAGGTGGCCCATTCAGGGTCTGATTCGGTTTGAGTTCATAGAAGCAGCTTATATGAGTTTACCTTAGACAGGGGAACTGCTTAAAGTGGGATCCTGAGGCCTGTGGTCATCACCATCGTCATCGCCATAATCACCGTTTGTGTACATTATAGGATGATAGGTTTGTTAACTAGCCGACCTAGGAAGAGAGCCTCAAAAGTGCACAGTCTAGACCAGGTTTACCTATGTGCATATCTGCAGGGATTGTCTTGATGGACTTAATTTATATAGGAGGGTTCTTCCTGAAAGTTGGTGGTGCCTTCCCCCAGTTTTGGGTCCTGGGCTGTAGGAGAGCAGAGGAAACCAGTTGAGTACCATAGCCTGCATCCATTTCTCTCTGCTCTTCACTGGGGGTCTGGACGGTTGCTTCAGATTCCTGCCTTGGCTTTCCTGAGCTAGAACACCCTGTGTAACCTGGAATTGTAAGTTGAGAAAAACCTTGCTCCCCTAAATTACATTTTGTCCATTTTTAAAAAAATAAGCAGAACCAGACTAGCGCAGGGATGGTCCTGTCTTTTACATAGCCCCTTTCGTTTTGGTAGTGAGTCCATGGGAAGAGAGCAGAAGCGATGGTTAGGTGAGCCGCTTAAAGCTTCACGAAGTCCTTGGACTCAGCTTCCTCACGTCTAGCATCTTGTTCTTGCTTGAGGTCACACTGCTGGAACAGGCCTATAGGTTGTCACCTTGTGGTTGTCCTGGATGTTGGGAGAATTAAATTATATGTGAGAGAATTAATCTTGGGCAGATTACTTCAGTGTCCACCTTGCATTTGGACAGCTTTAGACTTTCAGAGATACTGCTTCTCGAGAGCTTCTCAGTAAGTAGGAAGGGCGCATCTGTCTTAACAGTTAGAGAAACTAAATGGCAGAGACCATGCTTTATACGCTGGGATTAAAACCCCAGTCTCATGATTGGAGCTTGACACTTCCTGCCCTGACATCTGGGCAACGGGTATGAAGTGTGGAATATGTTAAGAACACTTCCTTGCCACCCCGCCCACTTAAGTCGTGGTTGAATTGAATCAGGGTTATTTTGAGTTATTTTTTTATAGGTCAAAAAATGTCTTAATGTGGGTGGTATGGAAATATGGGTGCCTCCTTCCTTGTAGAACTCTAACTTACTTATGCTGGGCACTTTTAGCGCTGGTGTTCTTACACACTTGTATTCTCCTTAGTATATCCCTTTAGAAATTGGTTCATGTGTTTGAAATGTATGTAGTCTTGTTAAAGCTGACTGGACCTTTCTCTGCCTGCCTTCTTAACAAGTGACAGAGCACCGCGATTGGCCAGCCAGTGTGGGAAGACTTTTCTAGAAAAGGGAGTTGCTGTTAGAGGGGTCTTCAGGCTCTGAGCAGTGGGGATGATCTGCACACTGGAACCTCCCTTCTCTCGTTTTCTATAACTATAAGATGAACTGCATGGGCTGAGGGCTCTTTAAGAATCCTCCACGTTCTAAGGGCCAGGCGCCTTGAGATTTCGGAATAGCCTAGTAGGTTCTTATTGGCCCGACAAGGTCCCCTTTGCTGATAGATACTTCAATAGCTGTATGTCTTGCAGTTTTATGTCTAACAGTTGTATATCTTATGTGTCTTGCATGGTAAGGTGGTTGGGTGGGCATGGGGAAAGAGATTGGTTAGGAAGCTTTTACAGAAAGCCCCCCCCCCCAAGCACACGAGGAACACTTGTATGCTGAAGAAGGGTCAAGTTTCCCTCAGAAATGATAGCTCCCCGATGTCTGGGGAAGGTTCTGTGATGAGCCTACAGCCCGGGTTCAGAGTTAGAAACCGATGGATCCATGTGCCCGTCTGTCTTCTCGCCAGCAGCGTCTTCACACCCTATTGCCGTTTATGTTTTTTGATGAATGATTAATTAGAAAAATAATCATTTGTAAATTGTGAGTGAACTAGACATTTGGCCCTGCCTGTAGGGAAATGGCGCCTCTGAGCTTGGTGTAGCTTGCAGCCGGTATAGTACATCAGAGCTGCGGTATTCCCAGATCAGTGATGAATTTACATGAAGTTCCTTTTCAGCATGTTAATGACTGTTACGGCTGAGTACCCAGTGAAAAACAATAGCAAATGGGAAGAGTAAATATTTAATGCTTCTATATCATTTATAACCCAGTGCGAAATATGTGTCCTGATTTAGGAGAGTAAATGAATCTTGGACACAAGCTCTGACAGATCGACACCGTCTCTCCATTCTTTGTTTCCTTTATTCTTTGGTACTTCATTAAATTAAAAAGATGAGAGTCGGGGCTGAGGTGGACCTCACTCGGGGAGCAGGTTTTTATTATTTATCCGACAAGTTTCAGGTCATAGTTTCCTGGCAGCTTGGATCTATACATCTGTCTGCATCATTGATTAAATGCCAGGTATAGGCAGGGGCTTGTGCCGTCTCTAAAGTAGAGCTTTTATCACGGTTTTCTGCTGCTTACGAAGACTTCAGTGACGGCCCTGCTTTGAGGATGAAAGCTGACTTTCCTGGCCCCTTTCCTTGCCCCTACCTCCTTCTAGCCATAGTCCTTAAGGTTAATTCCACAAGGTCCTTCCACTCCAGCCTTCGTGGTTGGCATCTTGTACCTTTGTCCGTCTCCTCAGAGCGCTGAGGCAGGACGCAACTACGTCTTTCCCCCACCTGTCAAAAGTTCTCTCTTGACTCAAGGCTTAGTCTCGTTTTCTTCCCTCTTTGCTTGTTTCCTTACTGGTAATCGTAGGGCTGCGAATGGAGCCCAGGGTTTATTCTTGCTACACCACCCAGTACTTCATTACTAAGTTGCACCGACAGCTCCAAGGCCGAGAAGCCTTTTTCTGTTCATCTTTACTAGATGGGGGTCGGTTTTTGACATTGAAAAGTGGGTCATAATTTTCTACTCCTCCTATGTGAGAGCTTCCTAGGCAATTTTGAATGACTCTTTCTTTTCTGTACTTCCTGTTACACCATCTTGTCACCCTAGACAAGCCAAGCAGAATGTTACTCATGGGTATTTGTTAGGATTGGGTTTAGTAGAGAAAGACTCTTAAGATAACAAGGTTTCCGAGAACAGGAATCTCAGTAGGAGATCGGGTTAAAAAAGCAAAAACAAAACGGCGTTCATATAAAGTGCTGTTGTAGGAGCTGGGGAGAGAAGTCAGTGGATAAGAGCACTTGGTATGTCAGCGTGAGGATGTGAGTCAGATCCTCAGGTATACACGTACATGCACACCCCGGTGGGGGCCGGAGATAAGAACTTTGGATTTCTGAGGATGGATGAGTGCTGGGGAGAAATTCTGCCTGTCTTTACTCTGTCGTTAAAGCCGAGACCCAGGATAAATTCAGAAGAGGTCTAGGATGGGCTTCTAAACATAAAGACGGTGGGCAAAGGAGACCAATGCAAGACTGTGCCTCACTCTGTAGCTTTAGCTGGCTTGGAAGTCTCTGCATGACCAGGCTGGCTCTGTCCGGAGAGTTCTGCCTGCTTCCCAAGTGCTGGGAATAAGTACCACACTCCGTCCGTTCTTACATTTACAGGAGGCTCTGTGGAGGAGAATCTGTAGTAGATTTCCTGAGTAGAGCCCTGGGATCAGAGCAGTGCTGGATGTGGGCTGTGGAAGGCAGGAACATCTATTTTAATCATAGCGTTACAAAGAATTAGACCACGCTGAGACACAAGATAAAGGGATGTGAACACCAGCGCTAAGAGACCACATGTCTCAGAGTAGAAGACAATGAGAATACATTGGGGAAGAGTTCTCTCCTCTGGGGAAGAGTCAGTGGTAGAAACTTAGCAAAATTGACTCTGCCTTAAAAAAAAAAAAAAAGGAGAATAAATCCTGACATAGCCTACAAAATAGAATAGATGTAGTTTTCTGAGTTGATAATGAAACACTAATAATAGTTAGATATCTAAAGCCACGGTATCTTAGCCTTGGGTTCAAGGCCCTCAAAAGTAGCGTTTAAGGATGAAGTAAGTGGGCTTGGGAGTTTAGCTCAGTGGTAGGCGCTTGCCTAGCAAGCGCCAAGGCCTGGGTTCGGTCCCCAGCTCGAAAAAAAAAAAAAAAAAAAAAAAAAAAAGGATGAGGTAAGAATTCTAAAGTTTCGGGGAACCCACAGATGGTTTTTAAAGGCCCTTTTTTTTTTTGTGTGTGTTGCCCTTCATATTTGAAAAGTTTAAAAATATCCAGTGGTTTTTCTAAATACTAAGTATACAAACGCAAGATTATAACATTTTTGTAGTGCAAAATCACTTAGAATTGTTATGTTTTTAAGAATTAAGCATAGGGCAGCAAAATAGCCCAGAAGGTAAAGAGGCCAAACTTCACAGACGCCCTGGATTCAGTCCCCGGGGATTCAGTCCCTGGGGCTAACACAGAAGAGGAAAGAACAGAATCCTGCCCATTGTCCTCTGAATATGCACAGAGATAGACTCCTGCAGACACACTAATGTAATAAAAAATGACTATGACATGTGGCCCATGGGTGAATTTTAGTCACCTGCATATCTTTTCGGAGATGGCTGTCATAGCTATTAGGTTTGCCTCAGTGGCTCTGACTCAAAGGTTTGGAGCTAGTGGCCTCAATACTTTTGGACTGAAACCATTTAGACACTTAAGTCACTAGGGCACCTAATATTAAGTCAAGTAAGTGTTAGTCCGAGCTACATGCAAGTGATTTATAAAACAGGCTTCCAGGAGGCTGGAAAATGTGGGGTGGGTGTCCTTTGATAGTGAATGGGACACCATGCTCTAGCATGCTATTGCTAGTAGTAAGCTACCCCTAGGGCTTACTACAGGGGTAATGACTTTGGAGTGAGGCTCGCTGTATGCATGTCTGCTGTATTAGTAGGGATTTAGATGATTATGCTTGCCATGCCACATATAGGTAAAGATACTGGACAGTTATGGGATAGCACGGTATGCTACTATAAGTGTATACCTCTCGATGTTTCCACAGTACTCAGGCAGTCTTCAATGAATCAAACTGGAGGGTATTTTTGGAGCAAGCCATTTATATTTTAAAAGCGGGAATGGCAACACTGCAAAAAACGATGACTGATTTAAGACTACCCTGAGGTTATTGTAATAATAGGTCGTCCATCTGGAGGACTGTGAGAATTCCGAGTTCTGAGTGTTCTTGTGTGGGTGCACAGCAGGGTCTGAGTGGGTGCAGCTTCGCAGAGTGGTTCAGGTTCCTGATAGACAAGTCCCACGGACTTGTGTTCTCTGACTTGCTGGTTCTGACTTACCGTAACACATTTCTAGGGATTTTTCCAGCTTGCTTATTAGACCAATAGTAAGTACTATATGATGTGTGGTCGTATTAAAGGAAACAAACCTCTGGTGGTGGGATTACAAATGAGCTTCTACGACTCCCCTTCGAGAAACTCGAATCTAGTGGGTTAAATTTACAGGTGAGTAATATTAGACATTCTGAACAGGTAAGAAACCCTGTTATTAGTTCGAGCCCTTCCATTAAATGATCAGCCTGGATACTATCGTTCGCTCAGCACACCTTCTTTTTTAACATCCCTTCTGCCGAGCACGGAAGCCAGATCAACAGCTGCGTGTGAATAATTTTCCTCTCCTTTCTACTTTCTGCGCCTCTCCTATCAAATTGAAATACCCGGGCACTTTCTTTCCTTTTCGAAAACACAAAAGAGGATTAGGCCATATAATGGACTATTTATGTGTCAAATTAAACGCTTCACACGGAGGCTGTTTTTTGAGTTATGTGAGCAGTAAAAATATGTATTAAGCTGCCAAGCCTTTTAAAAAATGCATATTATTTAGCTGATCGCTTGTAACAGTCTGATAGACCCGTAATGGTATTTTGAGTAAATAACGCATTTGAACAATTTATGAAACTTATGTTTACGTGTGTATTAAGCAGTCTGGGAAGGGACTGACCAAAAGTTATTACCGGTTGACAGCTGCTGTCTGGTGACCAATTTCGAATGAATTGGTGGATTCCCTTTAGTGTGGAGTGAATGGTTTTCTGTGAAGGGAGCTGATGGTGTAATCATAGTGTGTGGGACTATAGCTCCGGAGGACTGTTCATGGGTTCAGTGAGGCAGTGATTTCTCCATTCCTCAGCAAATTACACCTTCGACTCACGTGTGTGATCTATTTCATTTCATTTCGTAACTGGGAATATTGTTTTTACCTGGCAGCATTCATATAATGCACACTTAACACTATGTTCTGCTCTTTGGGACAGGTGTACTTATGATGATGTGTCTCTCTCAATAAGTGCATTTTCGTGCTAGCTCTCCAGACCGTATAGGTATCCATACATATGTAAAAGCTCACCCACAGGTTAGGAGATAAAAAGAACTGAGATTAGAATGTATGCTTAGATAATCAATTTTCCTTTTTGTAACCTCGGTGAAAGACTTTGGGCATCTTTTGGAATACCCAGCCCTTGCATCAGAGAACAAGGCCAGTGTCCAAACCTTGGCAGAGCATAAGGAACAGTGGATTGTAAAGCCATTCATAATCTTGTGCAAGTCATTTAACCATCTCGAGTTCTGGTTTGTCATTAGTAAAGTATAGACTCTGCCTGTAGGTTTTCCTTGATATCACTCATAGTCAATGTCAGGTATCCACCTCAGTGCTGGTCATTTCAGTGCTGGCCACAGTGTCTCTTGACTTGCCTTGTTTGCTCTGCAGAGCAGCTTTTCTATCCTCACTCATTCCTCCCCTCTCCCCAGTCATTCTCTTTGTGCTCAGCTTTATTCCGATTTAAATAGCCGTTCCCCATCTGGATTAATGCGTGGCACATACATACCACATACTCAATCAACATCAATAGTTATTCGAGTATTGGTCACTTAGTAGTTTATACCTATCACCAGTTGTATTGAGTCACTGCTAGTAACTGCTTCTCCAAGACAGAGGCAGCAACTCCCCGTGTGTGAATTGCCCTCAGTGGGGCCCATGTTAATAGAGAAGTTGGATTTGGTTTTTTCTTCCTCTAAAGCCAATGTGTATCAGGCATGAAGAAGTTAGATGGACCCGAGCCAAGCCTCTTCGCAACTCCTAGCGTTTACTCACTATACCAGTGAGGCTCCAGTGGGGTTGTGTGTGTGCTTCAGAGGCAGTGGCATTGCCAGTGAGCCCTGTTAGACCTTGAAAATACTTTTAACATCTCTCCTCCCAAGACAGAGTACTGCACCGTTTGCCCTGTTCTAGGTCCGTAGAGAGGCTGAACAAAATCTCCTGCTTAGACAGCAGAAGGCTCTGCAGAGGGAAAGAGTGCAGCATGAAGCCCCCTCCCCCCCATAGCTCTTTGAAATAAATTGTTATGGAAACACCTGATATGTAAAAGGGCACACTGTGGGTTCCAGTTCTCGAAAAGGGGTCTTTCCAGTGAAAGCGTTTGTCTTAAAAGTTATGAAGATTAAAATTTCCCCAGCTCTTGCAAGTTGAGGAAAGGTTGCTTCTGTAGCATTTGAGGAACCAGCGTTCCTGGAAGATGCCAGTTGTGCCATCCCGAAGACTCGAAGGTTTGGAGTTGTGTAAACCTTAGTCAGATGTTGACTCCGTTGGTAATTATCCTCACCATCGTGAGTCCCCTCTGCCTGGTAAGTGGTAGTTGTTTCTTCTGCAGGACAGCGATGGTTGGATTCATCCAGCACAGTTATGGAGACTTGAGCAACAGGATGTAAGGACACCCTGTGAGTGCGTAGTGTTGTCTGGGCAGTCGGTGCGCCTCGGCAGGCCCTGATCCCTCTTGGGGTAAACCCAGAGGCCATTAGAGCAGATTACGAAATACTTGGTGCCAAAGAGAAATCCAACTCACGCTATAACTAGGTCTCTGCTTCTTTTGGTAAAAGAATAGGTTTCTAGAACATCCCACCCCTTCCTGTGGTCTGTAGATTTGCGGTTTCTCACAACAGCTAAAGGCTTGACCTGTTGCCTCTGAATGTGCACTGTGCCTCCTGGCTGTTAGTGTAACCTGCCTCCCAGGATGGGAGCTTTCCCTTTGACCTCTGGTAATCTTCTTATGACCATCCAGCTTGGATATGCATTTTATTATCTTCATAAGCTCCAGCAATTTAGAGTTTGAGGAGTGTCTGCCATCCCTCGCTTAGAAGAAGAGAAAGGTAAATTGATTTGGGGACTTGCTGAAATGAATCCATCTGGTTAATAAGCTTGAAATTAAAGATCTGATTTTTCCCGTCCTTTTCATTTTTGGGGTATGGGCATGCTGCCAAAGGACGGAACCTAAGCGTTGCGAAGGCTAAACATACTCTACCCTCTGAGCTGTGGTCCTAGCTTCCGATTTCCACAGTATTGTGGTAGCCTGGTGGTGTTGGTGCAGTCCTGCAGCACGGAATGTTAGCATATCCCACCTTCTTAACTCACCCCCAACCCTAACCCCATCCCCACCAGATCAAAAACTTTAAAAAGCCTGTTCCGGCGCCTGCTCGGGGTGTAGCCACCACTTCTGCACGCTCGCACCTCTTCAGCGGAAAGACTGTGGGAGTATTTAGGTGGATCGTCCGAGTTTCATAGGGAATACTAGGCCTTCAATTTTTTCGTTCTTCTCGTTTCCCGATGCTGTCTAGACCTCCCACCTTCTATTTAGAGAAGAAATCATTTCGCTCTCTTATTCCCTGCTACTACTAATTATCGATTCCAAACACTGGTCATTAAAGCTAGGGACTTTTGGGTCTGGAAGAGTGGCTCAGTAGAGGCAGGGGTTATCTTGGAGTTTTGGAAGCTCTCCAGGTGATTTTGGTGCGCAGCCATGGCCGGGAAGCAGTGCACTAGAGGAACAAAGAGCAGGGCACTAATCAACCCCTTTAGGGTTCCTCAAGTAGTGGACGTGTGGCTTTGTTGCTCCGTAGTTGGGCACGCGGCGGTGGCCAGGATTATCTGAAGGAGTCATCGTTGTTGCAGGGCCAACCCTCCGGGTTGAAAGTAGATTGAAATTTATTATTTAACAAGGTGCCCTTACTATTAATAGTTGGACTGTAGGTATGGCGGCGAGAGATAAATTAACCTTTTCTCTTGCTTTGAAAAAAGACAAACGCCTGTGAAATTAATCGTAAAATGGGGTTTAAAGTGTGTGCTGTTTTGTGCGGCAAGAAAGTGCTGCTGTCCTGAACCATTTTGGGTGTTTGCAGCAATGAGTTTGCCTTTCCTGGGCGGGAAAGTGGTTGCCTGTGCTACTCACATACTGGTTAATTACCCTTACTATATCGACGCAGAGCTACAGAATGTATTGTTAGGTGGAAAATACAGAGGAGACACTACGTTTCATTTTTTTTTTTATAAAATATTTTTAAAAACGCTTAGGTTTATTTTATGTGCGTGAGTGTTCTACCTGCATGCAAAAAAAGTACACTATGTACGTTCCTGGTGCCCGCTAAACTCAGAAGAGGGCACCGGATCCCCTGGTATTGGAGTTACACATGGGTTTGAACAACCATGTAGGTGCTGGGAATCAGATCCAGGTCAAGCAACAAGTGTTCCCTAACTACCCAGTCGTCTCTCTAGCCCTCTTCATAAAGTGATTTTAAAAAGCTCTCTTAACAGTTTGAGAAAATCCCAAATCATGACACGAATAATTAGATAGTTTGGTTTGAGTCTACTAAATATACTTGTTAATACTAATTGTAAAAACAAGCACATTAATCAAGATACTTATAGAATTATTTGACGTCAAGTTCGTCAAGTTTTAGGAACGTTTTAAGAATTATTTGTTAATCCACTAATACGAGGCTCAAACCTTATTTTTTATTTATTTTTTTTTTAAGAAAAGCCATGATCCTCTTGAATCATTGCAAAAGTAAATGATTCAGAATTGTTTTGATTCTGAAATAATTCAAATTGCTCGTGGAAATTAGACAGTAAAGACACATTGCTTTTTTTTTTTTTTTTTTTTTAAATTATGTTCTTCAGGTGTGTGGGGTTTGTGCTGGCATTCTGGGAGAAGATAATAGCAGCCCCTTGGCTCTTTACAGATGTTTGTTTTCCTTCTAAAGGAAGGAAGGAAGGGGCTATTTTTGGCATTTTTGCCCTGTTGGCCCTGGGTGAGAATGTATTATTTGCAAACAAAAATAGTTTTCAAGTTCATTTCCCCCTGACTGCCTGAATGGAGCCTGGGTCGAACAGTCAGTGTTTGTCCGGGAGAAAGCGAATGTCCATACCTTCTTCTCTCTGCTTCCTTCGTCTCCAGTGGCAAGGTCTGTTTTGTAATGAGGACACGGCCTTTCCATGGAAGCTTCGGCTCAGGCACCGTGTCCTCTGGCAGCTAAACATTGGGTTTTGTGAGTGACAACTACCCACTTCTTGCCTCTGTGCTATGGATAGAACCCAGGGCTTTGATTGTTCTAGACGAGTGCTCTAACCACTGAGCAATGTCCCTAGCCTGGCACCATCACTCCCAAGTGCCTGCCAAGCATGTCTGAGCTGGGCTGCTCTCCCTTCCAAACAGACCCTGGCAAGAGTTTAGAATTTTTTCCCCCCCTATGTAGGGTATGGGAGTATTTTCAGAAGAGCAACATGGTAATTTGGCTCGTGGTAAAAAAACTTGTTCCTCTTTCTTTAAATATCCTGATTTTCCTTACCCACTTGTCTAGATGTGCCTTTGAGAGTCTCCAGCAGAGACCTTGGGCTTCTCACAGAATGCCAGCAGCGTGCACACAGGGAGAACGAAGCCTTTCCTAAATGGCTTTCAGCTTTAGCTGGGGATGAATGCAGAGTGACCGCCGCTCTCCCCCAAGAGCCTGACCTTCTTGTCACTTTGTGCAGCATTAATTTTCTAATGTGTTCTGGTCAGTGTGTAAGATTTTTTTTTTCGGTCTTTGCTATTGGCTTAGAATTGATATTTTCCTTAGGTAAAATATGTATGTCTATACTGTGAGTGGGGAGAAACAGACTAATAAAAAAACCACTGAACCAGGGTGGTGTACGTAATTAATATTCCTCGAAAACCTATCTCCTGGTTTAGTCCTATTAATTTAAAAATATTCAGAGTTACATTATTGTTTTCTGATCAGTGAGAGGCAGGAGGAGGCTGTACCATTTGTGTGTGCGTGTGTGTGTGTGTACATTGGTTTTCAAGCTTTTCCTGACGTGTGACTTTCTTGGGAGGTTGATCGTTTGTTTCCAGCTTTTCCAGAGGTTTGAATTTGGTTTCCAACACCCATATTGGGAGACTCATAACTTTCTTGTGATTCCAGCTTCAGGGAATCTGACACCCGCCTTGCCTTCACGGGTACCTGCACACACGTGGTCCATGTACATTGACATACGTGCGTATAAATAAAATACAGTCTTGAGCGTGCATTTCGCTAGACCTCCCCCACAGTGTTAGGAGGCCTCTATGGTGCCTTGAGAATGTACACTGCTAGTGTGTTCCCAGGAAATGCTGCTATTGCTGCTCTGTGGTCTTTGCCTGAGACCCACCACCTAATCTTTGTCTAGGAAAAGAAAAGCAACTGCATATGCTTCCTTTTTCTCCACAGGAATATGGGACATTCCAAGCGAGTATTGAATAAATATTTATATTCTGTATGCATTTTTCTGATGTGTTCTGGTCAGTGTGTAAGATTTTTTTTAATTTTTTTTTTTTGTCTTTGCTGTTGGCTTAGATTTGATATTTCCATTGGTCAGAGACATTGGGAGGGTACATAAAAAATGGTCCCTGCCCATATGGATATCATAGTTGAGAGGGGATTAAAATGAGAAATCCGGCAGTCAGAATTCGCTTTCAGAATGTTCCTGTTGGAGAGTGCACAGGTAGATTTCCTCTGTATTCTGTGAGCATGGTCGGGGCATGTCCTCAGCTTTATATCTAAGGAGGAAGTGAAAGACACCGCAGTGTTCTGACCAAAAGGAGTCAGGTCCCATTGCTCTCTCCTCCCGGCTTCCCAAGCCTGAAGCCAGACACTCACATGCCCCGGACTCAGCGCTCCTGCTCCCCTGCTTGCCTCCCCACCTTTCCTGGAAGCAAGCATGCTCCTCTTCCTGTTCCCTTTTAAAATTACAGTTCCAGACGTTCTCCATGGCAGCAGCAGGATGCGTAATAAGGCCACATTGGATGATCTCGGTTGAACTGATTTTTGTGACAGCATCAAAAATTCATGAGGTACCAGAGGGATGTACTGCAGATGGATCCGTCTGTCACCCTTTCCTTCCCATTTCAGGTAGATCAGAGGTTCTGTGATGGCACAGCAGTTTCTAGTGGAGCCTTCCAGTTCATGACCCTGCTGATTAAGACACTGCAACCAGAGGAGGAAGAAACACTGAGAGTAGCAAGTTCCACCTTGAAGCCTTTCATTCCTTACCATGCGCAGTTTGCTTGCGAAAGGCGAATTTGTGTGTAACTTTAGTCGTGGTTAAAACTGCGGAAGGCAGGCCTTTTTGCTCTAGATAATCCTTTATGCTTCAATTAGTATACCCCTCCATCCCCCAGTTATGATCGTATAGCCCAGGCTGGCCTCAAACAGATCGAGTAGCCAAGAATGACCTTGAATTCCTGATCCTCCTGCCTCTGCTTCCCAGGTACCAGCATGACAGAGTCATATCACCATTTTAAGTTCATGCAGTGCCGAGACAGAACCCGAGCTTCTACGTGCTAAGTAAGCACTCTACCAACAGAGCCTTATTCCCAGCCTGCTGCTAGAGCTTTCGATGAGAAAGGGTTCTTTTCTCACTAATGATTGTGCTAATAAGTGCCCAAGGAAGAGACAGGGAAGGTTTACTTTGACTCATAGTTTTGGATGTTCCAACTTGTTCAAGGCAAGGCAGTTCACTGGCAACAGAAAAGTGTGGCAGCTGAGGGAAAAAAACAAAGCCGACATGACAAGATGGAGAGCAAGTGTGGTATCCGCTTTGCCAGCGGTATCTGGTCACAGCCAGTACACCAGCAGGGCGAAGTCTGAGATGGGGGGCGCCTGTAGTTCCGTTTCCCCTGGGGCATGAGACTTCTGCTACAAGGTGTACCTGAAGGGGAAGTTGGATTTGGGGACAATGCTATGTTTCCAAGACCTCCTCCCAGGGTGCCGGGACAGATGCTGCCAGTGTATGTTGGGAGAGGAAGTCAGGAATGGAGTCTATGCTCTGTGTCTCCCTTGGGGTGTGAGACTGCAGCAGCAACCAGACCTGAAGGGAAGAGCAGGCCAAGAGGAGCAGGGTCCCATTAAATTGGGAGTGAGTGCCAAATGCCAGAGGGGCGGGAGAAGAGAGAAAGCCTTCTTTGATGGAGTCTTAGATGAAGAAGGTCTCTGAGATGATTTTAGCTTGTTCTCATGTTTGTGAATTGGGTGTGGATGTGAACCTATACACTTTATTCAGGGCGAACCATGGACTATGTAATTTTGGAGGAAGCTCGTGAGGATATCCAGGAATGGAAAGTCATAGGCTGAGGGCTAAGGCTATTGAGATTCCTCATGGAGGAGGCAGTCTAGCTGCTGCAGGATATGACTGACTGCGGGTGGTCCTCTCAGTTGGGGGTGTGGTGGTTGTGTTTTAGAGCAGGCCCTAGAGCCATGCCTATTGTGGTAGATCCCGAGATTCCAGGGGGCTGAGCATGCTCACCTCACCAGTCTTTATTCCCTTTGCTGTTGTGGTCCTTGTGCCCTACAAACGACTCGCTTCAACTAAGTCCCGCCTCCCATGCTTCCATTTCCTCCTGAAAGTTCACCAGATTGTGAACCAGCCAGTGGATCAACCCACTGATGAAGTCAGAGTCATCATGATTTTTAATCACTTCCCCAAAGTGCTCCTGCAATAATGCTACCTAGGCTTTTCATATATATGTATGTCTTTGGAGGAGAACATTCTAAATACAAGCTGTAACAGTAACGGTGCTTTAATTCTCTGCACAGTAAGGTAGGGGTGCGTGGGTATGTGTGTGTAACACATGGAGCGACATGGTCATTTCTTCCTATGAGAGCTCTCTATAGACCAACAAAGGACGTAGCCCACACTGGTGACAGGTTACAATGCTTTCCCCATCCTATTGATTGCTCATTTCTGGTCTCTGACCTTATTTGCAACTTATCGATCTAGGAGAAAAGCAAATCATTTTCCCTAGAGAGTACTTAGAGAGCTGGGATGCGAGGACTTTTCTTACAGAGGGTTTTAAAAATAGTACCGTCCAAAAGGCAGCCCCTCTTCCTTCCTTCTCATGTTCTGGTCTGTGAGCTTACCAACCCTTTCCTGGTAGGGTCACAGGTGTCTCTGCCTGGCTTTGCATTTTGGCTCTACTCTGGTTCGGAAGACACCACAGCTGACTGGTGGTGATGGCCATACAATAAACACAGGAACATGTGTGCAGACCCCCACCTCCGACCCCAAGATCATATCTGTCTCTTGGATGTCTTTTGTACTAGTAAAAGCCAGAATGACTTTGTCGTTACTGGTTTTGTCTCAAGACTTTTAATTCATGTTCTTGGGCTCGTATTCATTCATAAACGAGTGACTGAGACTTTAATTGCTAGAACTGCTGAATTTCCTAGTCTGTTTTGGAAGGTGTTAAAGATAGGCGGTGGGAAGGCAGGTGTAGTGGCCTCATGCCTGTAATTCATGCTCATGGGAGAGAATGGAGGAGGATCGGGAGTTTAAGTCATTCTCGGCTACATAGTGTTTGACGTCAGCCTGAGAAGTCAGTCTGCCTCTCTCCATCCCCACTTTTCCTTCCTCTCCACCGCCCCCATCTTTCCTCTCGTTGACATGTAGTGTAGGATAAGGAGTATATGTCGGCCATAATGAAAAAGTAGCATTAGTTAATCTGACATAGGTTAAGATAGCGTCCAAGTGTCATATCTATTATATATTATTATTTTATATTTTACACTTTAAGATGCTTTAATTTTGTATTTAAAATGATTTGTGTGTGTGTGTGTACATACACTCATGCTATCTGATGTAGGTGCTGGGAACTGAACTTGGGTCCTTTAAAAGAACAGTACATGTTCTTAACCCACTAAGCAGTTGCTCTGACCCCACTGGTTAGGCCTTTTTGGTCAGCATTAAATTAGTATATCTTCTAAGATAGTCTACAGTGAGAACTTTCGTATGAGCCAGTAGGAATGGCACTTGAACCATAGTCATTGGCCTTGATCTTCCTGGAACAACATCCTGTGTGCAGACGTTAACCAGAGACTAAGTTAGTTATCCTGGAGACCGATAGCTGCACTAGCAGCTTTCCATTTCTGCGGTAGAATACCCGAGCAGAATGACCTAGAGGATGGATTTATTTTAGTTCAGGGTTTCAGAGTTCTCAGTCTGTAGTTGCTTGGAGTGATGGCCTTTGGGTGTGAGGGAGGGAAAGCGATCACTTCATGGTTGCCAGGGAGTTAGTAGAAGTGGATGGGTGGTGGGGGGAGTACGAGAATCCTGCTATACCTTCCATGGCTATGTCCAGAGTTTCATTCTTCCTCCAAGTTGGCCCCGCCCCCTCCCTAAACTTTATGTTCTCTCTCAATAGCTGGGCACCAAGCCTTCAGTACACTATCGGGGGCAGTCTATGTCCAAATTCCTAACAGTGAACATTTTTTTCCTCGCTGACACCTTTCCTGTTTATTGCTGTGTAACTAATGTATTCATATGATTCTAAAAGAAATCAAGCTATATTAAAGTGTATGCAGAAAAATACCTCGCTCTTGTACCTTATCGCTGGGCCCATGGGCTTGGTTCCTTCACTTCCCTGACTACTCCCTACTTTTACACCTTTTATAGATCTCAGCCTGTAGTCAATCGGAAGTACACTTGTACACACTCGTATTTTGTCTGCTCTCTCAAGAGCAGTAGGCCCCGTTGTAAGCAGTTTGCTCTTCGGTAGATATCAGTTTAACATGGAGATTGTTCTATCTTGATAAATAGAAGTAAGTTCCCCGTTCTTTTTTTTATTTTAAGCTGCATGGTATTTTGTTGCACATTATTATCATAAATCAGCCAGTCCGGCACTTGGGTCATGTATAGTGTTGGTATTAAACACATTGCTGTATTGGGTTATTTGGATCGTACAGCGTTTAATCTCTGGTAGATGTTCATCTGTAGGATGCTTTACATAGGTGAAGCTGCCAGCCAAAATACACGTGCATTTGTTATCCTGACAGCCGTAGCTTGGTTCCTCAGTAGAGGGTGTACCAGGTCCTACTCCATCCTGCTGGAGAGCAATCATTTTCTCTCCGTGTTATCAGCATGGTGTTCCGTTCCACCTCTGCCAGCCGGAGAGGAGAACGTTGACAGCTCCGTGTGGTTTCAGTGTGTGTCTTACTGTGAGTAATACAGAGCATATTTGCTTTCGTCCGAGATCTGATAGTGTTTACTTTGCTGTGATCAACAGTCTGGTCATATTCCCTGCTTGTTTTTTTCTGCTGCCTGTTTGCTGTTCAGAAGAGCCTCTTTGGAGGGGATAGCTGTAGACTTCCCAGAGAAGTTTCCAGAACTTACTGGGATATTCTGTTTTAATGCCACCGGCTGGTTTTGTGTGAGAGGGTTGCACGTGTTTGTGTGCACTTGGGTGCGTATGTGAACGCCAGAGGACGGCCTCCGTTGTCATTCCTCAGACACTGTCACCTTCTGTTTTGTTTTGAGACACGTTCTCACTGATCCGGGCCTTGGAGAGGAGGCTAGGGTTGCTGGACAATGAGCTCAAGGGATCTGCCCATTTCTGCCTCCCCACTGGTGGATTTAAAACAGGTGCTACCATGCATGTTTTTCTTTGGGGTCCTAGGGCTTGAATTTAGATCCTTATAGTTCAAGATGACTTCCTGACTGCGTTACCCTCCTGCACTCATTAAATCTCTGGTTATTTTTATTATGCTGAGGATTGAATTTAGAGTTTTGTGTATGCTGGGTAAGCACTCTGTCACTAAACCACGTCTCCAGCCCCAACTCTTTATGCTATATGGCTTAACCGTGTCATGTGGCTTAATGAAGGATACTGCTGGAGCTCTAGTGCTTGTCATAGGAATGTATGTCAGCCCAAAGGATGAAAATCCAATTGGTGAGGAGGCCTTGGCTGCTTCAGGGATTTTCCATATGGAGTGACAGACTTGGGAGGCTCTGCTGAGCATTGGACTAGACTCCATTGTGAGGCACAGAATTCAGAGCCCAACTTCCATTCTTCTTCTCTTACTCTTATCAATTATTAACTGGAAAGGTTATTGAAGTGAAACCTTGCCTGGAGTTTGTATTTCTTGAGATTTACTTCCAATAATGAATGTGGGTTTCAAGTGTCTGAATCTTTCACTGACCAAGTTTTGAGCACATTAAATATTTGGTACTTCTCTCCCTCTATATCACATGCTAATTGAGTAGCAGTAATTTTTCTGGAGCTTCATTCTGTCATTCTGTTCTGTTAATTGGTACTTGGAATCAGGAGCTACAATCTGGAGGCAGACAGGCTTTTTTTTCTCAGATGGAGACGGGCCTTGAAGTATGTCTCCCAAGGAGCCACCTAGGCTGAAAGTTGAGAGCACTGACTCTGGAATAGTGTCCTGGATTTAAATTACGGCTTTATCCCTTCTAACGGTGTCCCTGCAGACAAGTTACTTAATTTTCTGAACTTCGCTCTCCCTTACAGAGTGAGTAGTAGAGTAATAAGGCTATCTGCTTCGTGGCACGATGATGAGGATGAAAGGATGTGTGTAGAGTGTTTAGTGCAAGCCAGAATAGCGTTCTCAGCTATGATAGCATGAGGCAGGGGCCGCGAGTGCAGTTCGTGGAGAGCACCTGCCTAGCATGTGTTGGGCCTCAGATTCCATTGCAACACTCAGACAAAACGAGAGGAAACACACACACACACACACACACACACACACACACACACACACACACACACGGAACCATAAAAAGGGAGACGGGTGTAAGGCAGCGATTCAAGAGCCCTGGGGTAGATAGTAATTGTGTTACATTTGACCATTATCAACCTTCCTCTCCTGTTTCTTACAGCCTGATAAAGTTAACCTATTACTGAAATGCTTTTCCCTGCAGCCCACGTTGGCTTTCTTAACAAAAGCTGTGTGTGATGCTGCTAGGAGCTCTCCCAGAGCTTGGGTTGGATCCCGAGCACAGGTGCTGATCTCTGTTCACATTGGCATCCTCAGTGAGCCACTGGGATGCCCAGGCTCTAAGGTCATTCTTCTCTTCCAGGGGCCATGAGGATATACTTTGTAAAGAGGGTGGGAGCATTTGAGCTGCAAGTGGGAAGGATGCTTTCTAGGCTTTGAGGATATTTCTGTAGAAATTTTCAACTAAGATAGTATCTCACGTCACCTAAATCCCATAAAATGATTTTGAGGAGGTGGTGGTATCCCCCCACCTTATATTTGAGGGAGCTGAGGATTAAATAGGCTGACTGACTTCCATCTAAGGTCACACAATTCCTGAAATTCACACTGCTCCCGTGGTAGAGTTGACCTTTAACTCTGGGTATTCTGATTCTGAATCTTGAATGAGTGAAACTGTCATCAGAAAAGTCTCTTTCTCTCTTTGAATTTTTGCAGAATTTCTTTGAATGCAGGGGCTAGAACCCAGGGCCTCAAACATGCCAACTGAGACACATTGCCAGCCTAGCAAGAGGGACTCTTACTAGAAAGAGAAGATGGCACAAACTGGTATTTGTGAGTGTAGAGAGTGCACCGTGTAAGCCTCTTTGACAAGTGAAAACATGGAGGTGCTCTGAGGGACTTGGCCCAAGCTTGTGTGGAGAGGGTAACTAGTTCCTCAAGCTGTGTGAGGGTAGTCTTCTGGGGACTGACTTCTGGAGGTGTAGAGGGACCTCATGTTGGAGAAAGCCGATGGATTCAGAGAGGAGACCTGTTGCTTTGAGAGGGAGGCAGTTTGCCTTGGAAGCACAAATAACAGACTGCTGGTTAGTATTCTGATGTGGTTGCACCAGGGAGCCATAGGAGAGGGGAATGGGAAAAGGAAGGAAGGAAGGAAGGAAGGAAAGTAGGTAGATGTGTGAGCAGTTTGAAGAACGCCAGTGAGAAGTCTCTGTGACAGGTGTGTTCTAGAACCCACTAGAAAACTTCTAGTAACTGAACTGAGAACAGGACCCCGTTGAAGGAATCAGAGAAAGAACTGGAAGAGCTTGAAGGGGCTCGAGACCCCATATGAACAACAATGCCAAGCAACCAGAGCTTCCAGGGACTAAGCCACTACCTAAAGACTATACATGGACTGACCCTGGACTCTGACCTCATAGGTAGCAATGAATAGCCTAGTAAGAGCACCAGTGGAAGGGGAAGCCCTGGGTCCTGCTAAGACTGAACCCCAGTGAACGTGATTGTTGGGGGAGGGTGGCAATGGGGGGAAGATGGGGAGGGTAACACCCATAAAGAAGGGGAGGGGGAGGGATTAGGGGGATGTTTGCCCGTAAACCGGGAAAGGGAATAACACTCGAAATGTAAATAAGAAATACTCAAGTTAATAGTAATTAAAGAAAAAAAAAAAAAGAAAACTTCTAGTAGCTCTCTGGGCTCCCTTGGTTTATGAGGCTTTCGGTATGACATGCTGTTTCTGACAATTCTACTTGAGGTCATTTCCTGTCTGGATAGAAGCTGGTGTGAGTGAACCAGCCACGTCCGTGCCTCCCAGGCAGGATCTCGTTTAGAGATGCATTCTGGGAACCTGACCTTTAGATCTTCTTGAACTAAAGTTTCCATGGAGTAGGTGGCAGGGATATGTGTTTCGTGATTATTTTAAGAAAATCTTAATTGTGAGTGGGTAAGAAGATGCGTATTTTAACAAGACCCCCAGGTCATTGCTTTCATTGTAGGTTTGTGTCAGTGTTCAGGTCCTCTGAAGTATTCTTTATGGTTCTCTACTTACGTGATGAATTTGGCATGTACAAAACATCTATTAAATGTGTACAAAACAAGGGTGACTTGGACATGTATCCAGCCTGGTAGCTCACAGTCTAGATACATAAATCCACTTGTTTATAGGTTGCTACTCTAAAGACGGAAGGGACAAGGGAGGTAGAGAGAGTGCATGTGACTAAGGATGGTGGGCATTTCTGTAGGGGTGTTCAGGGACAGAGGCACAGCATCTAAGGATATACTGCAGCTCTGAACACTCTGTACTTAGCTCATGGCCATACTTGTCTGTGGCCAGCGTCCTCTGTATAGAGATACCTGTCTCTGTCTACTTTATCGGCGTGATAAACGGTCTGCAGCTAGGCATGGTTACAAAGGCAGGTCAAGAAAGAACACCCCCAGGATTTCTTTTCACACCCATTCTTCCTAAACGTCTGCATATCAACCATTTCGTAAAGGAAAAAAAATTGATTTGTTACCGATATTTCCCCCCCTCCCCACGCTTCAGCCTGAAAGAAATGTAAATGTTGCACTGGACTTCAGTGCTCTGCCTTCCAGCCTAGATTTAGTGCCGATCATTGCACTTTCAGAGTGGGTTAGGTATGAAGACAGCAGCAGGTGGAGGAGTCAGAGGAAACCGCTCTCTTCTGCTGATTTGGCCGGAGTCGGAGTGCGAACGTTAATACAGTCCACTTACCCAATGAAATCACTCTCCAGGAGGAAGAACTATAAACTTTAGTAAAGATCAGAGATGTTACGTGCTGAAAATAAAAGTCCGCTGTCATTGTTTGGCTCTTTACAAATTGGTAATAGGGGTTGGGGGGTGGCAACCTTCACATCCTTAGAATGTAAATTAGGTTCTGAGGCCGAGAGCCATTTCCCCCTAGAACGTGAAAATGGTAGCTGGGCGAGCCAATTCATTACATTTTTTGTTATCCTTTAGCCCCTTGGATGTGTCTTGACACCGTTCTCTTTCTGCACTCCCCCCTGTGTTGGCCACTCCACTCCAGTCACTCTGCCCCAGCTGTTCACTGTGCTAGCATGCTGATCTTTCTGACGTTCCCAACGCTCTGTACAGAAAGGGTGTGTAAGAAACCTTCAGAGGCGGTGCTCGACTGTGGCTGCTTGTAGAATGCTTGCTCTTGTCATCCCCAGTACGACCAAAACTGGGTGTGGTTGCATGGCCTTGTAATCCGGGCACTCTGGACCATTAAGCATCGGAGGAGGCCACGCATTTTTAAGTGTTAAGAGCTGGGATGCTCTTCTAGCTCTGTGTGGCTCCTGCTTTCCGGTGCTTTCCTGTTGTTTTTTTGAGTGGAGAGAGTCTTCCTACCCTTTTCCTTCTCCAACTGGAAAACAACTGTTGGCTGTTCCTAACAACATGTTTCTAAAGGTCACTGTCTCGTTACCTGTTCAGCCTGTTAATGTAATTAGTAATAGCATTAATGCTTCTAACACTGGTTAGTAGTAAGAGCCAATCCCACATTTTAACTTCCCCTTATTATATGATAGACGTTTAGTGAGTGCAGAGTTGTATAAAAAGGAATCTGAATGGATGGGTGGGTGGTTAGTTCCGATGGCTGGGCCCTGGTGATTTGAGGAGAGTGTTCTGTGGCCGCCATCAAAATGGAATTGATAAAAGGAATGCATTTGTTTCAGCTGTTTCAGATTGAAACCATGGGTGGTCTTATCAAATATAGATTGTATATGTGTGTGTGTGTACATATATGTGTGTGTATACATATGTGTGTGTATACATATGTGTGTGTGTGTATGTATGTGTGTATGCATGTATAATGGTATAAAATATACCAGCAAACAGTTGAGTTTCATTTGTATCCAGCGTCAGGTTCAGCTGATGAGTGTAGCATGGGAAAGGTTTGCTGGCTGCTCAGGAGTTCATCAGGCTGTGCATGCGTCTTGTTAGAGATGCTCTAATAAGGTTTCCGAGCTCTGTTGGCTTCCATTTTGGATGCTGCAAGTCCTTGGCTGGTTTCTTCGGAGGCAGTTGATGGTTGCCTTGCTCTGTGCTCACAGGCTTCCTCGTGTCTTTGGGTCTGTGGTTAGATACAGATGGACAGCAGTCTGGTCAGGTAAGGTCCCAACCTTAACGTCCTAATGTTTTAGCTTTACTGTCTTTGGAGACCTTGCCTCAGAAACCATTCCACTCTGAGTATTCCTTTCAAACACTTAGAATTTGAACCTGAATCGTGAAGACACACACTTCAGGCTGTACTAAGTAAGTAACCCGTGAGCATAGGGGTGGCAGAAACCGAGTGGAAATGAGCCTTTGGTACATCCTATAGACTTGTAGCACCGTGGCACACCATGTTCCGGTTTCAGGGATAGATGAAATCTAGCTGTACGAGGGAGCGCCAAACAAGCATCAGTGTTGCTGTGAAATGAAAAGGACAAAGTGGGGCAGCTTTTTAACCTTCTTCGAAACCTTTAAGCTTGTTGAAAATTGAGAGTTCTCACTTCTGCCGTTTCCTTTTGGTGTAGCTCAGCAACTCGGCGAGTGGAGGAGTGACAGTCTCTTCCTTTGCAGTGGCTAACACCATACTCAGTATCCACCAGATGTTATAAAATATTGGTCAAACTGCATTAATTAATTTACTTGAGCCAGGTTGTTCTCCAAACCTTTTGTGTTTTTTTTTTCTCCCCCCACCCCCGTCCACTTTTGTTTGTTAATTCCCGTCCCCTCTACTTCACAATTCTAGCTTGTGGCTCTCCCCTCCCATTCTCTTCGTAATTATCCAGTCGTTTATTAAATGGAGACGAGCTTAACTAGACATTAAATAATTGCAGGTGTGCAGCTGGATTGAGCTGCTGTCCTGTAAGCGGGAGCTCGCAGCTGCGCTTGTAGTGTTGGGTGATAAGATTACCTTTTCCCTCGTTTGGTTACACGACGCTTTGCATATTGCACAGTGAAAGAATGTCGAAGCTTGTGCTCTAAGCGGCGTACAAAGGCTGGCACGTTCTCAGGAAGCCCACAGGAAAGGCACCGGGAGGTCAGGTCTTCCTTGGAATTTTGCCTTGTTCTTTGCCATTTTCTTGGTAGGGGACACTTGAATTGTCCTTTCCTTGAAAACAGCCTTCAGGTTTTTTTTTTTTTTCTTTTCTTCTTTCTTTTTGTGGTTTGAGATGGTTTTACTATGTCGTCCATGCTGGCCTTTAACTGACTACGTAGCTCACACTGGCCTCTAACTCCTTCCCCATTGCCAGACTTCTCCTCGCAGAAGAGTGGTGCGATTATAGGCGTGCACCAGCCCACCAGATTTCACCTGTTCTTGTTCTAAAAAGTTTTAAAAAAAATTACAGTTACTGTGTATGTATGTATGCACATGTGTGTCCGTGTACCACATGCATGGAAGTGAGAAGTCAGCTTGTGGGAGTCAATTCCTTCCCATATATACCAGGCATGTGCTGGAGATGAAGCCAGGGTAGTCACACTTTGTGCCGGGCATTTTTGCCCGTGGAGCCATTTCACTGGCCTCTTAACTTCAGCTCTCTGTTGGTCCTGTTAACCAGCACAGCAGGATTTTCCCGTTTCTTCTTTAGTGATAAGCAGTGGTTCAGTGATAAACCTCATCTTCACGTGTCACATTCAGCTTGCCCCAATCTAGAAGATACACTTCTCTTTATGAGTTCAGTGTTCAGTTTTAGAATTGTGGTGTGCCCCGTTTGTTTTCCTTGGCTCCTTTTATCACTCATCACAACCGCTAGAGGAAGAGAGGGATTACACAGTAAGTACCTGACTCCACGTGAACCTTGCTAGGCTCTTAATAAAGGACTGCTAAAGCCCTGCAGTAGCCACAAATATGCAGGATTACGGCTAATAATGTATAGGATATATATATGAAATACCGTGCTGGGGCTGGAGAGATGGCTCAGCTCTCCATTGGCTGTTCTTTCAAAGGGCCTGGGTTCAATCCCCATCATCCACATGGCACATGCAACTCCATGCTGTTCCAATTCAAGGGGATCTGATGCCCTTTTTTGGGACTCTGTTGAAACCAGGTACAGAAGCGACATACGGACATACGTGTAGGTAACATATCCATATACCTAACGTGAAACTAAATATTAAAAAAAGGGAAATGTCGCCACTTGCCACTTGTATAATGTTGAGTATGTTATTTAAATCTCAACATACGTCCTCCTCCTCCCCACCCCTGTGCTTGGAATCGAACCCAGGGTCATTCACATTACTGCATGCCTCAACTTCTCACTGGGGCATTCTAATTAAGTGCTTTACTGCTGGTCCTTCCCCCCCCCCCGGGGTATTCTAGGCACACAATGCACTGCTGAGTCAAGCTCCCAGATACCCTTTAAGTGTATTAATCTTTAGTGTCCTCATGTGGGTAGTTGTGAGAGTTGAAGAAATTCAGTAGCTGTTTGAAAGCACACAATCTACCAGGCCTTTGTCTGGATCTTGGGGATTATACACACAAATACAGACATGCACAAAACAGCCTGCATTCTATATCCTTGTGGAATGATTATATCTGATTCTGTCTTTTTAGTATCAATTGGCCAGTGTTTATGATAAACATTAACTTAAATCTTGACCCAAGAAGATTTCACTTGGCAGTTTAAACCCTTCCCTTGCTCAGGAGGTCTCGTTCAAGTATCCCAGACAGCCATCCATTGTGGGGTTTCAGATTTTGAGCCTGGACTAGCCGTATCTGTGTACCTGAGCTTCTGGCTTGAGTGCAGAGCTCCTCCTGTGGGTCACTGCTGTGTAGGCTGTCTCTTGAGTTTCCAGAAACAGACCCAAGAATGAGGGCTGAGGGACACCTTTGATCCTTTGAATCTCTGTATGAAAGCCAGGTTTGTTAAGTAAAGTCTGAATGACTCAGGGAGGGCACCGGTGGAGTTTTAACTTAGCAAACCCTGTCTGATAGCTGTGCTTTGTTGATACCTGCAGAAACCCAAGCAGAAAAAAAAAAAAATCCCAGGGTGTCAGCTTGGCCAGCTTTTCTAAACTGTTTATGGTGGGTGGCCAGTAGAATAACCCTTCTGAGACCTTCTCTTCTCTGGGATGACTAACGAGAAAAAGAGACTCTGTCAGTACTGAGGGAACTGTGGTGGCATGCTGAGGTGGGAGTCTGGTGTTCAGACACAGAGGGTGCTAGTGATCAGACATCGCTTCACTTTGGAGGGAGTGGGGTGGGAGTCATCGTGTTGAAAGACTTGGCACTGGTCCCTTGAGAGGGGCATGAGAATGTGCTCATTTTGTGCACTCGCTTGCTCTCACTTGAACTGTGCTAAATTATTTTAAGAATATGTCTGATCAGAGTTAATGTTCCACCATGGAGTGATTTGTATTCTTAAGGTCCTGCTTTTTCCTATTAGAGAGGCAGTAAATAATGTATGAGAGTCAAGAGAGAGGCATGTTTGGTTGTTGTCCTGGTTATGTTTCGGTTGGGTTTATTGGTTTTACAGGTTAGATAGACAGAGTTTATTATGGAGGAAGCCGGGGCAGGATGTTCAGGCAGAAACTGCAGCAGAGATCATAGAGGAAAGCTGCACACTGGCTTGCTTTTTTATAGAGTCCAGGACCTCTCGCCCAGAATTGGCACGGCCCGTGGTAGGCTGTGGCCTCTCAGCATCGCTCAGGATCCAAGAAACGCTCCTCGTGCAGACTTAGCTTGCCTCTGGGCCGTCTGGTGGAGACGTCTTCTCCGTCCATGTCTCTCTTTGAAGATGGCTCAACCTTTTTTCCAAGTTGACAAAAGAAAGCAACAGAAACAAAAGAGAACCAATCCTAACCAGCCCAGACCTTTTTTTTTTTTTTGCTGTAGGTTCCCCCCACCCCCACCCCCCATTGTCAGGATTTGGAATTTGGTTTCTTGAGAGCCCATTGAGAAGATTAGGTATGTCTGACGTGGTCGGCCCCACACACATTTTTTTTCCCTGTTTATTGCAATAAAGACGTGAAGGTTTTGTAGAAGCGGAGAGGAGGTCTTTACATAGTTGTTTATCAGACTCACTAAAGATTAGCTCAGACGTCCCTGGTGACTTAGCTGGTGGCCTTTACTACCTGGCTAGGGGTGTGTGAAAGGAGAGTGTGTTTGCTTCTCTGCCAGCGAAGTGTCATGAAGCCAAAAGCAGTGGGAATTGCAGCAGTGAGCAAACTTAGCAGGATTGTTACACAAGATTGGCACGTGTCCAGCTCTAGGCTACCTTGGAAGAACGGGCTTTAGGGCAGAGAGGAAAGGTTTAGACAACAACTTTCTTCTTCTCGGTGGCTTTATCCTTACTAAGCCTGACTGAGGCTCCTTTGTGCTGTCCCCCATCTGGTTCACTTACTTTGGGGGTGTGCTTTGTACAAGGCTCCCATGCAGGTGCAGTCACAGCTGTCCCTAGGGGAGTAAGTTTGTACGGGAGTTGACAGAGGGTGGGATTTTCACAGTACAACTGGAAATGTCACTTCATACTACCTTTCAGTGGTTTGAATAGGTATGGGCCCCACGGACTCATGTATTTGAATCCTTGGCCCACAGGGAGTGGTACTGTTAGGAGGTGTGGCCTTGTTGGAGGAAGTATATCACCGTGGGGATGGGCTTTGAGGGGTTCTTAGGCTCAAGCCCTGCCCAGTGTGGGACAAAGTCCCCTCCTTGCTGCCTTCAGTTCAAGATGTAGCAGTCTCAGCCCTCTGTCTGTCTGCAGGATGCCATGCTTCCCACCCTAGTAATGGACTTCTGAAACTGTAATCCAACTTCAATTAAATGTTTTCCTTTATAGTCATGATGTTTTCACAGCAATGGAAACCCTAAGATCCTTTCCTATCATCCATTCCTTCTCGCCATCAGAGCTGAGTAAGGGTCACCTGTCCAATCTCTTAGCTTTTGTAAAGTTTAAGGCGTCTGTGGTTCTTTAAAATTAACTAATTTCTGAATATACCCATGAGAGCATCCAGTGGTCAGGTAGCAAGGTGCTTTTGCTTTGAGTCTGTTATGAGCGCGCTCTTCCACTTTGGAAGGCCAAAGAGGAATTTTCTTTCTACGTGCTCTTCTTGCCACGAAGACTTCTTTCCATTAAGTAAAAACACACCCAAGCAGTGAACCTCATTAAAGGAGGAGTGTGAGAGAATTACACATGAGCAAAATGCTACCCCCGTGTGTCAGGAAACGTTCATGGGACCTCTGAGTAGTACCCATTGAACAGATTTAATCCATTGTTTCAATAACATTGCACACAGTGTCTTTTTCTATTTTAGTTTCCTTCCTTTAAAAATTCCTGGGGAATGCCAAAACCTTCCCAAGTACTTACTAAACCAATACAAGTTTGAAACGATTCAAACAAACCTAGAGACCGTGGTTCTAAACTTTACTATTTTGGGGGGACTTTCTGCTGAAGGACATCTCTCTGAATTGCAGGAAGATCCTTTTTTTTTTGTGCCCCACTGTCAAAAACTAAAGCAGAACGAAGCCGAATGAATTGTCTAATTTACACGCGTAGCTTCTCAATTGTCCCTTTATATACCTTACTTACACCGGCTTGTAACCGAGCCTCACCGAGAGCTACAGTTTGTCAGGGTTAATTAGCTTATGAGATTACATCCTTTTGAAGCTGTATACCACAGGTTGTTGGCTGGTTTTCCAAAAGCAATTAAAATGCCCACTGTTATAATTAAGCTTGTTACTCGTTGTATGTTCTGGTTATAAAATGTATCGGCAATTAAGGGAATGGAGACTGAGGCATTTGGCTTGGCTCTTAGAGATGCATTAGACTGGCTTCTACCTTGGTCCCTCAGGAGAAGGCCTAGGTCCCGGCGTCCTGTTGGAATACCTTTAATGTTTATTCTTATACCTTGAATAGCAATAGCTGCGGATTGCTGTGGAGTTTATGATGGCGTTCCAACAGATAAAAGATCATCAAAGCTCTATCCTTTAGATGCTAGTCTCTTAGCAAAGAGGTTGTCATGAGAAACACTGCCTTATCTTTTTTTTTTCTTTTTTTCTTTTTTTTTCTTTCTTTTTTTTTTTCGGAGCTGGGGACCAAACCCAGGGCCTTGTGCTTGCTAGGCGAGTGCTCTACCACTGAGCTAAATCCCCATCCGCCTGCCTTATCTTTTAAGAAGATGGCTTGACTGTGACAGAAAAATTCAGTCCGTTCAACTTCGACACCGAGTTTTTCTTGTTCATTTTCACTTTGGTTCCTGAAAAGGAGGTGTGGGGAGGGTTTGTCACAGGTTGAACGTGGTTATGTCTGATGTCTGTACAGCAGTACAAGCTGTTACAGCACAGCGAGATTTGGCCTGTGGGAGAAAATTTGATGATAACGGTTTGTCTCCATGGCAATACAGATCTCAGTGGCTTGTTTCGCATGTTGAATTCCTTCTTTCACCTCACTGACTCTAAGCAGCATTTTTTGGGGGGAGCATGTGCACCCCAGGGTAACATGATAGTCGAGTCATGCGTCCCACAGGTTGTTTCGTGGTCACACAGAAATCACCCCGGAAAGTCCTATAAAATTTTCCTACTGATTTCGAGATTCCTTCAACGTTCGTGGAAGAAGATGAAGCCCGTATTTTATGTGCTTCCACCCCATCGCTTTGGCCTGTTTGTGCCCTCAGGCAATTAACATGAAAATGAAGGCTTAGAAATGAATTTAACATTTAGAGCAGGGCCTGACTAGGCTTCACAGGACATTAAAATCAGAGAAGAGAAAAGGGCAGGTGTTCTGTAATTACTATTTGGTTTTGAGGACTGTTGGAAAGATTGGGTCTTATTTTAGATTTACTTCTATCCAGAGTTCCTCTAAGGTTATGATTAATATTATAAATTATTTTCTTTATTGGTCTTAGAGATTAGAATTATCAGAGGAACATTTTCTTGGGAAAACTACTGTTCATTTGTGGTTCACTGGATATTCGGTGTTGAGTCTACAATGTATTAGTGTAGAATCAATTTAAAGGCTTGTGGGTCTAAGGACATTTGCTCATTGGTTCTTTTAAGTCTATTTATACAAGCCTTTCTGGTGCTTCCTTTGTAGCATATTTTCCACAATTTATTTCTAGCCTTGTAAAGAATGGAGGGGAAATTACCAAATTATTAGGTTGGTTCCTTATTTGAGTTCTGCCATTTTCCCTCTGTACAGAATGAAATGAAATCAGTCTTTGCTGCAATCCTGTGAGAAAAGATTACAGGTTCTGAGGAAACGACTGTTTTCAAAGGGTGTATTTGTATTGAGTGTGAAGTGTGCGTTTAGTGTGTGGTATGTTATGATAAAAACTACAACGTCATTATCATTAAATCATATGCCCAAAAGGAGATGTGACAGTTCACTGTGATTCGCTTTTCAGTGTTAAAAAGAAAAAGAGAAACCCAGCAGAATTTCTAATACACCCATTAATGTTGCTTGCAGCCTTGATGTCAGCTTTGATGGCCTTCCCTCGAGAAGCTATTTTTACTCCGTTAGTGGAGGACCTTGCGTCTTCCAGATGCCCCACAGAACCCCACACTTGTCTGCACAGCACTTCTGGTGTTGTTTGATTTCCCCCCGTGTGACCGTACACTACAATAACATGGCAGAGGGGCTGTGAGACTATTTTTGTTTTTAAAGGTTGAGTTTCCTCTTTCCCTAGGTAGGGTCTCTCTGTGTAACCCTGGCTGTCCTGAATCTCACTCTGTAGAGTAAGCTAGCCACAAAACCACAAAGATCCGCCTGCCTCTGTCTCCTGAGTGCTGGGACTAAAGGTGCGTGTGCCACTCACTCAGCCTCTAATTTTCTTTTTATTAACACATATTGTGGTGGTTTGAATGAACATGACCCTCATAGACTCACTTGGAGTGGAATTAATGGAGTCAAGTGTGGGCTTGGTAGAGGCAGTGTGTCACAGGATTTGAGGTTCCCGAAGCTCAAGCCAGGCTCTGCGTCAGGCTTTCTTTCTGTGCCCGCCGATCCAGATGTGGAACTCTCAGCTCCCTCTCTATCACCATGTCTATCTGCATGCCTCCATACTTCCTGCCATGACAGTAATAGACTAAACCTCTGAACCGATGGTTATGACGTCTGTCACATCAATAAAACCCTAACTGAGACACCTATGTATGTGTGTCTGTATGCCCCATCTTCAAAGGCCAGAAGAGGAGGTTGGATTCTCTGGAGCTGGAGTTACAGGCAGTTGTGAGCTGTTCCACACGGTGCTGGTAACTGAACTCAGGACCTACGAAAGGATAGCAAGTAGGATAGTACTTTTAACCACTGAGCCGGCCCAAAGGTTTGCTTTCTCGAGACTCTTTTCCTCCTTTTCAGTAAAAACTAAAGTGCATTTGATATGCACAGCCTCGGATTATGTACTGTGCACATGAATAATACAGATTACATTGTGGCCCAGTGTTTACTTATAGACACATCCTATAGCAAGAATAGAGAGCATGTCTCGAGCACTTCAAAGCTTCCTCTGTGTAATAGGATTTTAGTATGTCTGTCGTCTGTCCTCAACCACCGATCCGTCTTCTCTCACTGTAGGTATAAGGTGGGGACATTGGATGCATTTCTAAACCACACAGTATGTAATATTTTATCAAACATGGCTAGTATATTAGCCATTCCATATGGAAGTATGTTTGTGTGCATGAATGTGCGTGTGTGTTTACACATGCATGCACGTGAGCATGGGCGTGTATATATCCATGCGGCCATCCACCCATGTATAATGTTATAAGTAAAACGGCTATAAATATCCATACGCCTGTCTTTGTATGGCCACACGCTTTTGTTTCTCTTGGTGAAAAGCTAGTGTGGAATGGCTTGGTTGTGTATATATATATTTTAAATTGTATAAAAATGATGAGTTAGTGAAATGTCTTTCCCTTTGCATCTTTCTGTCCTGCTAATAGTGTATAATAGTTTCATTTCCTTCACATTATTACCAACACACATGATGAGATCAATAACTTAAGAAGTTTTAGCCATTTTAATAGCTGTTTGGTGCCAGGCAGCTGTGTTTTCAGAGACAGGTGGATCTCTTCGTTCTCGGCCAGCCTAGTCTACCTAGAGGTTTCTAGGACAGCCTGAGAAACCCTGTCTTGTAAAACCACCATCAACAGCAAAAATCTATGTGGTGAGATCTCATTGCTGTGTAAATTGCCTTTTGCAAATGACTAAGGAGGCCGAGTATCTTTTCACGCACCTGTTATCCATGCCTCTTCTCTGAAAAAGCACCCCTTAAAATATTTCACAGGTACGATCACGAGGCTTTATTTTAAAGATTTATTTTCACTCTTTGACTTATGTCTGCGTGAGGGTATGCCATGGGCATGTGAGTACCCGCAAAGACCAAAGAAAGAGTGTTGTACTCACTGGAGCTGGAGTTAAAAAAAAAGTATTAGGATTAAGAATCTAATTCGGTCAGTTAACCATTTTCTTCAGGCAGACTGCTAGAAATGTTGGCAATGAAGAAGCAGATCAGAAGTCTTCAATTTTGCTGAAGTCCCAGTATCAGTTTGTTCTTTTATGAATCATGCTTTTGGTATCAGAGCTAAGATTTCTGCCTAAAAGTCACAAAGTTGTTTTTAAATAGAATGTTTACACTGTTAGCTTTTACATCTAGGTCTGTGATTCATTCAAAGTTTTTCCTGCGGGGAACTACGGCTTGAAAATACTTTCCCCCCATATGGATAGCCAGTTGTTTGAACATAATTTGTTGAAGAGACTATCTCTTCCCATGAAACTGCCTTTGCGCTTTTGTCAGACGTGAGGTGTCTGTATACGCCTCTGATCTTTTGCAAGGTTCTCTGTCATGTTCAGTGTCCTTCCGTTCTTCAGTGAAAAGCCAACAGGTCTATCGGGAGGAGAGTGAAGAGAGGTTAAGGGGAGCTGGGGGGAGGGGAATAGTCCCCAAGGCAGTGTCTTCAAATAAACGAGGGGAAGGTCGCAGGTATTCAGATAGGACAGCCCCATTATCAGATGTAGATGTGGATACACCCTGGAGCATGAGCCCTGTGATGCCACGTTTCTTTACGTTCATTAAATGGTGGGCACGGGGCTGGAGAGATGGCCCAGTGGTTAAAAGGGTTTGATGCTCTTGCAGAGAACTCAAGGTCAATTCCCAGCACTCACCTTAGGCAGCTTACAAACCACCTGTACTTCCAGATCCAGAAAACCCAGTGCTCTCTTCTGGACAATTCAGGCGGGCACTGTACCTGTGCAGCCCCACCCCCACCCTCCTACACACACATATAAATTCATACTTAAAAGAACGGTTGACAGGAATGCCTTCCTTAGCCCATTGCATCCAGGCAACCTTCTTCCAAAATGTCCTCCCACCACGGGTCCTTTGCACAGTGGATGGTTTACTGTGAACACAGTCTCTGGCTGCCTGTTTGTGTGGGTGGTCAGAGGCTGCTACTGTTTAAAACCATAGTCATGGGGTTGGGGATTTGGCTCAGTGGTTCAGCGCTTGCCTAGGAAGCGCAAGGCCCTGGGTTCGGTCCCCTGGGTTCGGTCCCCAGCTCCGAAAAAAAGAACCAAAAAAACAAAACAAAACAAAACAAAACAAAACAAAACCATAGTCATGTGCATCGAGACAAGTGTTTATCAGTTAGTTTTGTAGAATTTTAGTGTTTGAAGAAATCTGGGGTATTCTTGGCCATTCTTATCCCCCCGCCCCCATGTGGGCTTTGAGACCCATCATCTTCTTCTCGGTACTGATGTGGAATGGACTGCCTTGGCCTGGAAAACTGTCTTTGTAGTCATTAGCTCCTGTTTGTAATGAGGGAAGTCTCTTTGTGGGTGTCTAGAACCTACTGGTTCTTGTTCTACTCTCCAGAGTCATCTTTTTCCGCACTTAAAGCTCCTGAGTTTTAAAAGAGCACTAGCATAAATCTTCAACCGACTTTCATAGGAAACTTCTGAATATTGGCTGCCTCCTGGTTGTTATCCTGAGTGTAGGAGAACATGAAGATTAGACTAATGCAATGAGCGGGGTTCTCAACCTTCCCAATGGTGTTTGGCTCTGTTTAGTTCCCCATGTGGTGACCCCACAACCATAAGATAACTTTTGTTGTTACTTCCTAACTGTAATTTTGCTATCGTTAGGAACTGTTAGGAATCATAATGTAAATAGTTTTGGGGGGTAGAGGTTTGCCCAAGGGGTCGTGATCCACAGGTTTAGGACTACTGAACTAGTGGAAGTTAATTAGAGCTTTAATTTCTAGAGGAATTGTCCAACTGAGGAGACTGTAAGATCTTCACCTGTAGAAGAAGAAACTTCAGGCTAAAGAAATCAAAGGTATCTGTCTTAACCTCGTGGTCTGACATCAGGAAACCTGTCAGGACCTCTGAGGTAGTGTAGTGGACTGTAACAGAGGGATGAGGGAGCCTTCCCCTTGAGATACATGAGAGGAGCCTTCAAGCTCAGCATCCGTCTGTTTTGCTTAAGGAACTCCTCTGAGTTACAGATTGTGCTTCCAGCATTCCTGTCACTGCTTGTCATATGCCTGCTTCCCAGATCTCCCCATTGTGTTGGTTCATTGGAGAAAAGGCATCATCATGACTGCTGTTAATCACAGGGGAAAGAGTATGGCTCAGGGCTTTATGACAGGAGGGAAACAGTGGTGTAGCACGGGATAATTAATGGCAAATGGAGTGACAGTTTGATTCCCTGCTAGGGACCCTAGCATTGTTGAAAAGGGAGAAAAATTCCCTTTATTCTTTCATAGACAGAACAGCTGTAATTTTGGTTGGATGGAATCCAATTAAAAGGAAATGACATGTAAATTGATGATCAGACAGTATGAGCATCATAGTCCAAGACTTCTCAAAGAAATGGCAGAGTCTAGTGTCATTGGGCATGGTAACGTTTGTAAGAAAAGTGGAAGTGAACAGGTTGGCGATATGAATATCGGTGGTCTGGTATTTCTGCCGGGAGAGAAAAGAAACTTGCTTTGGAGGACGTTTAGTGCATAAGTTTTTCCCCTCTCAGTTTTGGAGACTGGGTTTTATAGCTCAGGCTGTCCTCAAATTTGAGATCCTCCTGTCTCAGCTTCCTAAGTACCCATGTCAGACTGCTAAACACTCTGATGTATTGAGCTGAGACCTATGCTTTAAGAATTACGGATTGCACAGGAACCCCTTAGGTCATACGTTTTCAAGCTGGTGATGACTGAACATCAAGTTCTCAAGACTGTATGGGACAGGAATCAAAGGCTGGCTCTTGGCAAAGATCTCTGTGCAGGCTTGCTTCACTTGGTCTAATGATACGTTCTCAGAGATCTGTGTGAGAACTGACTTCCAAATTTAGTTTAAAGTAGAGATTTGGCCATTTGTAATGCTATTATGAATCATTTGTTAAAGTGAGAAATCCTTTCTAAACCGAAGTCATGCTCAATTTATCTTTTGAGTAAATTCATAAGTCCATGCATTAGATATGCTTAAAGGTATTTTTCTTTGAAATGAAATAATTGTAGGGACACAGAGCATTTAAGCTTTAGAATGATAGGAAAAACCGAATGGAGTTTTTTAAGAGGTCAGTCTATTGCTTTTAAGGGGGAAATATTCTGGTTTAGAAATCGTAGAGCCTCTGCTGTTGCTATGGGAGAGAAGCAAGCTGGATAGTGTAACTGGAGGGGAGATGTGTTAGCCTTGTAATGCACTACAGACAAAGCCAGTGTGAGGTGCTTTGAGAAAGTGACCAATAGCATTTACAGCAAGGCTTCATTCTGAAGAAAGTCCAAGAACATGAAATGGAGTTAACCCGGAGAAAATTATAGAAGTGTGAGAAGAAAAAAACTTTAGTAGACTCCAGTAGCCAGAAAAGGAGCCTAGCTAGAGTCAGTGGGCGTAGTTTCCAGGTAGCCAGCAATGTCATTGTCCTGGTCAACCTAACAGAGGGAACTGATACAGTCTGGAGTCAGTTTTGGTTGATCCAGGATCCGGGTTAGAGGAGTGAGTGTCTTCATTCTACATAGTGGGTGATTTTCACCTTTCGTAGTCTCTTGTGCTTTCCTGTTTGGCTCTGCTCAAGGCTTATCCCTTCATTTGATTCAGATTTGTGCTATAAGCTTCCACCTGAGAGAGACATTTAGTGACTCCTCTCTAAGGATACTTTCCTATGTAATAATGAATTCTTGTAACATTCTCATTCATAGCTTGATAAATATTTCACCCTTTCTCACCATTAGGAGTAAATTCCATAGGAGTTAAACGAATTACTTAATAATTCTTTTCAATGTTTTTGTTTTTATGTGGTTTTTTTGTGTGTATGTGTCCTGAGTATTTAGTATTTAGTGTTGCTCCTAGGTCTATGTGTTTAGTCTGACCTCTTAGAGTTGGTAACCTACCATCCAATTCATCTCTGGATAAAACTAATTCTTCTGTTCTCAGTAGCCATTGACTGACTGTAGTCCTTAGTCAAGGGGTGGGATCTTGAGACATTTCTGTCATTCACGTTGGCCTGTTGAAACCCTTTTGACTAGTTGTAGATCTCTAGTACTTGTGTGTTCCTCTTCAAGGATGGACTTTTTTGAGGTTGGAGAAACAGTGCTCAGTTGGTAGAATACTTGACTGGATTGTACGAGTCCCTGGGATCAGTCCCTCGCACCACAAACAAAGCAGGAAAAGGAACTTTGTTGGTGAACGTGCATTGTTGGTTTTCGGAGCAACCTATGATGTCTGGGAAACTTTCCAGTATTCCCAATGGAGGTATTGGGTGATAATAGGAGTTTTTTGCTTTCTCCTAAGTCCCACAGCTGCCTTTCTACCCTAGAATATGTCAGTATCCAAGAGCACCAGTGCCACTTACGTCTACTTCCAGGAGGTAGCCTGCAGTTTTTCGCAGAGGCATTGTGAGAGTGGCTGCTAGCCTCTCATTATCTGCCAATCAGGAGACATTTAATTTTAGCAGCTGATGAGAGCCCTGGCAGATCCATACAGAATCAAAGCCTTAGGAGATAACAGTCCCTGCTCCCAAGGGATGCCTACACTGTCTTCAGTACTCAGGAAGCTGCCCAGGACACCGCCCCTTAGCTTTGGTCATTGGAAGTTTTCTCGTGTGAATATTCAGTGTTATATAGGCTGTATGACTCTTATAAACCTCTTTGGAAATTACAGGAAAACTTCTATATTGGAAAGGAGAAACTTTGTTATATTTAAAAGATGGGTTTTGTAGGACTTCACTACTAGTGTAGTGATTGGTATTTAATTCTGAAGCCGGACTAACTCCCAGCTTGAGCTTCTCCATCATTAAAGTCATGACCATGACCAAATTTCTTCATTTGTACAGTTGGGATAACAATGCTCCCTGCCCACAGGGGTTTGTGAGGACTGAAAGCAAACATGTGTTAACTTTTGTAACTCTTGGGTGTCTCATTGTTGGAATTGGTAAAACCTTATGGCAGGAGCCAGGCCTTTTCTGCCTATGCTGTTGAACAGGGACAAGTCAGAAACTGACTTGGTAACAGGGTGCTGCAAATGAGTTACTGTGTAAGTAGTGGACTGTTGAACCTCAAGCTCCAGTCTACTGGCATCAGAGAAGGGCCAGCTCATTACACTCTAATGGGAGCTTAGTGAAACGGATGAGTGATCTTAGTCTGGATTCCTAGGCTGTGACAGAAAGCAAGCCAAGTAGTCTGGGGGATCTTGGAGTCAGCAGCTGAGACCAGACACGTGCGAGGGGGGACACAGGTGATACCCATCTATGGAGGTAGTGTGCATCGATTATCTCTAGTAAACAAGAGCATACCCAGCACATTGATGAGTATGAGCAAACGGTCGTGTTATGTAAGAGCAAAAGGATACTCTTTGGATATGACTTAACAGCTGCTGGTGGTCTTAGCCTCCTGGGTGAGCCGTGTTTCCTTCTGATTATATAGATCCCTGGTTCTTATAGAAAGAGCAGCAGCAAAATCTTGAAGCTGGCCGATGTCCCTCAGCATATAGGAAACAGTAAAAGGGAACAGAAAGCAGGGTGAGCCTATAAGCCCATACTTCCTAAAGGCTCCCTAACCTCCCCAACCAGCATCACCAGCTTGGGCACTGAGTGTTCAAATCGAGCCCGTAGGAGACATTATTCATTCAAATTAGCACATGGAGCTGTGCGTCTGAGCATGGAGTTTCTGTTGTTACTTCAAAGAAGTTCTTGTTCAAAAGTCCGTGAAGCACTTCATCACTGGGCTGGTGAAAAGATTGTCTCTTCAGTCTCCGTTTACTCCCTGCAATGTAAAAATCTAGTCCACAAGACCAGACTGCCGCCATTGTTGTCTCATGGTTTTTGGAATCAGCACTTCTGCGAGAAATGAAAACATTGCACTTTTAAAGGCACAGAAAGCAAAATTACTGTAGCATCAGGATTCAAGGTTACAGAACCGGTTGGCTTTCTGGCTTGTTTTGCTGAGCTAAATGAAAAAAGATTTGATTGAATGTTACTGCTTAGAGATAAATATGAAAAGGCTCAGAACGCCTCAGTGATCATTTCCCTCCCCAGATTCACTAAGAATTTCAAATGATGGTCTCCGATGGTAAGTGCCCAGTGCTCGTGTACATAAACAGTGGGTAACCAGATAAAGGCCCTTTCAGTATCAGGCAGGGAACAAGTGGGGTAGGGAATGCTTGTCCACAGAGTAGGTGCGTTCTTGATTTTAGTCTCATTTTAATAATTTGTTACGACGTAGAAAAGTGTTTGGCCGCTGCTCAAATCTTTTAGCACAGTTTGTAGTATAAATCATGTTAGAAAAAAATTTGGAACTACAAAGAATTTTAGGGTTGAAAATGTGGCTCCCTTGGCAGAGTGCTTGCTTAGTGTTTGTGGAGCTCCATAACCCTGTCCTTGGGAGATAGAAACAGGAAGATCTGAAGTTCAGAAACTTTTTGGCTACCAGTGAGGCTAAGCCTAGCTGACGCTTATGGAAGACCTCATCTTAAAATGCCAAAACCCGTGAAGATATTTAAGTGTTTCAGAATGTTTAATACTCTACAGAGACACTTTTTGGTTTGAAGTTTGAGAGTTTCCAGTACCAAACACACCTTGACAACGTTTAAAATGTACTTACACATTCTCTCTCGGGGGTCAGCTGTACAGGGAGAACTGTGCTGTCCTCTGTCCCAGGTGATTATGCTTTGGAGACAGGATGGAAACATAGCACCGTTGGTTTATTTCAGATCAGACACAACAAACATTTAAGTATGCCTGGATAGGTCAAGATGAGTGAGTGGTGATCCCATCCCCCAGAAAGCCCAGTAGAGTCAGGTGGGAATTTAAAAAGGACTGTCTGTGGTTTCCAGTGGAATGCCCACCACGTGTTATGCGGAGGGTCAGAGATATGCACTAACTATATACTTTGGGAGCATGCAAGGGAGGGAGATGCATTTGAGGGAGATCAGAGAAGCTTTGGTGAAGGAGGGAGAAAGATAATATTTGATACCAGAAGATGGAATAATCATTGTAGACAGGCGAGGTTGACCTTGGCATGGACCAAGTTGTGAAGATGTCAAAACACGTGATTGCTTCTGAGGTCTTCTGAGTACGACTGCATTGCCAGAGAGATGGGCTTATCAAAATGAATGCGGGCTTTTGGAGGACTGTGTGCAAGTCAGACAGAGGGGATTATGGACTTCTTCTGAGCTATGCCCAGAAATGCTACAGTGCAGTGACTGTGGAAGTAGATTGTCCACCGTGACAGGGAAATGGGACGGAATAGAATTAGTTCACTGCTATGCATCCGACGTGCGTGTAGGATCAGGGCAGCATGATGCAGCATTAGGGGAGGTGGTGTGTGTCAGCATTAGGTGTGCGTACCGTCAGGCTTCCCTTGTGGCGGAAGTGTGTGCTCTGGTTAGTGACTGAAGGAGCGTTCAAATGAAGATGGTGTGGAAAGGGATTTTAGAGGGAGCCCCTAGCATTGACTCTTAATTTCCCTACACAATAGAATTCCCTGAGGACCTTAAGGTTTATAAGTCCATTTCATATACAGCCAAAGCACACAGAGCTCAAACAAACACACCTACATACTTGTCACCTCTTGCTTTAGTTAGCTCCAGCTGTCAGCCTGACACAGTCTAGAGGGAAACCTCGTTTGTGGAATTGCTTAGCTCAGATTGGCCTTCGTACGTATCTATGGGGGATTGTCCTGCATGTTAATTGGTGTGGGTCCTGCTATTCTGTACGCAGGAAGCTCTTGGCTGTATAAGGAAGGTAGCCTAGCATGAGCCTATGAGCCAGCGAGCAGCATCCTCTGGTCCCTGCTGGATTTCCTTGGTTGTGAGTGGAGTGTTTTAGTCCAGGGTGTGATGTTGCGTGGAATAGGAAGCAGTTCTGTCTTCAGATCCCCGCTTCAGTTCCTGTGCTGACTTCCCCAGAGGTGGACCACGACATGGAAGTGTATGACAAGTCTGCCCTTTCCTCCTCTAGTAGAAAGTTTTATCACAGTGACAGCATGAAACGAACACACACACACAGACACACACATTTCTCTCTCTCTCACACACACACACTTCTTTCTCTTTCTCTCTTACACACACACATTTCTCTCTCTCTCTCACACACACATTTCTCTCTTTCTCTCTTACACACACACACATTTCTCTCTCTTACACACACACATTTCTCTCTCTCACACACACACATTTCTCTCTCTCTCACACACATTTCTCTCTCTCTTTCTCTCTTTTACACACACACATTTCTCTCTCTTTGTCTTACACACACACACATTTCTCTCTCTCTCTCACACACACACATTTCTCTCTCTTTGTCTTACACACACACACATTTCTCTCTCTCTCACACACACATTTCTCTCTCTTTCTCTTACACACACACATACATTTCTCTCACACACACATACATTTCTCTCTCTCTCTCTCTCTCTCTCTCTCACACACACACACACACACACACACACACACACACACAGTTCTCTATGTCAATTGATGTTGGACGTGTACCACATTTTCTTGCTGAGCAGCATGCCGTCATGTAGACACATCAGAACGTATATACGTTATTCTCTTGATAGCCATTTGAGTTGTTTCAGATGTTTATCCACTAATTACTAAAGCTGTAATGACCGGTCACATACAAGTTTGGGAATTTTTTTTTAATGGGCGTATACCTTCATTTACTTATTGTGAATGCTTAAGAAATAGAAGTGCAACATAATATATGTAAGTACGTGTTTCCCTTTATAAGAAATTGTCCGTACGGGGTTCCAGAGTGTCTTCAGTGTTTATCCTGTCATTGTATTAGCATTATTTTACATTCTCATATATACTGGGGACACACTCATTTGTTGTTAATATTACAAGGGTATAAAGTGTGAGGTTTCACTGTGGTTTTCATTTGTGCTTTCCTGATGATTGATGGTGGTGAATGTTGTCTTCTTTTTGAGGTGTCTTGGTCAGGTCTTGTGGTTGGTTTAGTTTTATTTACGTTTTAAGACAGGCTCTTACCAGGTAGCTCAGGTTGGCTTCAAACTCCGGATATCCCCCTGCCTCAGCTCTCCTGGGTCGTGGGATATCAGGTGTGTACCACCATGCTTATGCGAATTCGTCTGCTGTGAGAATTTTTTAATGTATTTCCTTGCCTCCTCTTTGCCTTTTCAAATTCCTGTTGATGTTTTGGGTGAGTAGAAGTTTTGCAAACTTTAACGAGTAGAGTTCGTCTTATTTTCTCGTACATGTTTCTTTTAGGGCCTCTCCGAGAAATCTTTATTTTCCTTGGGTTAACAGAAATGTTCCCTGTTTTTATCTCTGCAAGCTTAATTGATCCCTTGCTGTGTGATCCATCCAAGGTTTTTAACGTGTGATGTAAGAGTGAAGGTTTGTCTCCCCCTGTGCTTTACCCAGTTTCTCTGGCACTGCATTTTTACCACCCTCCCATTGATTATTCTTGGCGCCTTGGTTGGAAAATCAATTATCCATTTATTTCTGTTTAGTTCTATTTCAGAATACTCCGGTTCGCCCTGTTGATTGATTTGCCTATCTTTTGCTTCAATATCACGCAGTCACACATCTTTGATTATCTAGAGTTATATCGAGTTCTGAAGCACATTGATGTATATGCTCCCATTTCTTCTCCAAGGTTTTTGTTTCTCACTTCTAGTCCCTTTCTTTCCTCCTATATATTTTGGAATCTGTTCGACCCTTCCTAAAAACCATGTTGGGTGATTTCTGAAATTCCGTAATACTGAGACCACACTTTCTTCAGATTGAATCGGGAATGTCTCGAGGCGGATTGGCGTTTCAGAGGGTCTCTTCAACACAGTCCGCCTGTGAAAACTACATACTGATGGTTGTGGTGGCACAGACTGTACTCCAAGCTACTTCGGAAGTGAGGTGGAAGGTTGCAGATTTAAGGGCAGCCGGGCAATTTAGCAAAATCTATTTCAAAATAAGAAGTCAAAAGAGGACTGGGCTGTACCTTACTGGTGGGGCCTAGAGTTCTCCCATGCAGGATTTTGGAGTGGGAGCTGTCCCCGTGAGATGTGTGTGTTGAAGTTCAAGTGGGTCCCTAAGTGGAGGGGTTTGTGACAGGAGTTTTGAATGAGGAGGAAGGAAATTTGTGAGGTTCAGAGGGGGACTCTTGGGGAACATGGACTTTCATTTCCTGATGTGCTGGCTTTGCGTGGCTGTCATTCCGATCGCTTAGTTTCTTCTCCCCTTAAAACCTTCCACAAGGCTGCCACAAACCAGTCACTGGGAAAAATGAAGAACGTTCTCAGGAAAGCTCAAAAACTGCACTTTAGGGTCTGGCGGCTTGGCCTTGGATTTAGGGGCGTGTTTGTGTTCCCTACAGATGAAATTAGTAGGAAGCATGCTTCAGATTGATTGTGTAGACACCTTGCCCTTTTGAGGCAGGGAGGCAGATTTTCCTTTTTTTTTTTTTTTTTTTTTTTTTTTTTTTTTTTTTTTGGTGGGGTAGTGACAGGGTCTCACTTTGTAGCTCTGGCTGGCCTAGAACTCCCTATGTAGACCAAGCTGCCCCCACACTCACAGATATTCCCTGCCTGTTTTCCCCGTGCTGGGCGTAAAGGCGTGTGCTGCCACACCTGGTAATGCTTTCCTTTTTTATTTCATACTTAGGTTGATTAATTTCTCCTTACATAGGAAAGCAGTTCAGTCAGAAGTGACACTTTTTAATAAAAAAAAGGACAGCCAGTTGCATTCCTTACAAACTGTATGCAGGATGGTAGGTGCTTGCTGTGGCTTTAATTTTTTTTTAAAATCACATTTTCCTTTTCGAAGAGACACGTTGGAACTAGTCAGCTGAACCCTTCTCCGAGATAGAAGTTCCCTAAACAGCTGTAGAGAATTAATTTCAGAGCTAGCTGAGATCTAATCTCCACTTTCTGCTCAGTGTCATGGAAAATGGCCAGTATCTACCAGCTATGGAATGTTAGAAAATTTATATGAACATTGGATCTTTTGAGTGTTTTCCTAGTAGAAAAAGCATGAAAAATCCTTTAGCGAACTAGATTTTACAGTGTACCTACATAGCAAGTGTCTGCGATACATTTGTGGGTTTCCTTTTGTGTGTGACAGGTAGCTTATGTTAGGTTCTTGTTTCTAATAGAACTGTAACGCACACTGTGTTCAACATCAAGCTTCCTTATCTCTGTGAAGGGTGAAATGTTTCAAGCAGGAAATAGCTTATAGGTTAGCAGTCTGGGACATCTGTCTGTCTCTCCTCTCTCTCTGCCTTCCATTCCGACGCTTCCTTTCCCTTCCTCTACCATCCCTTCAACTCTCTGCCTTCTCTGTCCAGAGGAAGCCTGTGGGCAGAGCATGCGGTAATACACACATATGTATATGCGCAGACACATTTCTATCAGTGACATTTTTAAAAAGAAAAACTTCTGAGGTTTTTTTTTGGAGAAAATATATTTTTTGTTTTCAGGTTTTTATTTTTAGAAATTACGTGCAATATTACGTGCATTTCTCTTAGGGTGGTATAGTCAAAACATCAAAACAAAGTAGTTTAGCGGCTTGTTGAAGTATTTAAAGAGCAAGGGCAGACAACACATGCCTATTATCCCAGTACTCAGAAGGCTGAGACAGGAGGATCGCAAACTTGGGCTATGGAGTGAGTCCCAAATCCACCTTTGCTGGCTTCCTAGCAAGACTTCACCCAGAAAAATAACATCCCTCCCTAGTAAAGCAGAAGTCAAGAAACCCCAAGTTACCCTCTCTGATGGCAAGAGCTTAGTTCATTACACTGTGCCATGCTTTGTCTGATAGAAGTTTTCAGTTGTGTGTTCTTCTTTCCCCCAAGCTCCCTTTCACACAGAGTCCTCATCTCCCATAACTCTGGAAGTTCATCCTCAGCTGGGGAATACCAACGGGGCACTTATTGATCTGCGCTGAGGTTTTCTCAGTATACTGCTTATAGTATGGGCGTTACCACCATTATACTGCTTATAGTATGGGCGTGTTATCACCATTATACTGCATGTTGTCACCATTGTAGGGCAAAGTTGCCTTGAGGAACGATTGTTATTTATATTTGGCAATTGTTTTTAAAAGATTAAACCTTTTGTGTGTGTGTGTGTGTGTGTGTGTGTGTGTGTGTGTGTGTGTGTGTACACAAGTGGGTGCAGTGGTTGTGGAGGCCAGGTGAGTGAGTCTGCTTCCCCAGAGCTGCTAAGAACTAAACTTGGGTCCTCCACAAGAACTATAAAACTTTCTTTTAACTCTTGATCAATCTCAGCAGTTCTTAGGTTTTTTCTCCCATAGCCGTAGCACTTAATATTTTAATTTTCTATTTTTGTGTAGCATTTTGAGTCCTGGTCATATTTGTTTTCTAGTGGACTGGTGTCTAGGCATTCTCCCCCCTCCACTGGCTTGCCCGTTTTTGTTAGATTTTAATTACCTTTGTGTCCATTGTCACTAATAATTTCCGAACCGTGCTTTCTTTGCATTTAGTTTGTTGTTGCTGCTATGACAGAGTTTATCAGACCGAGGTTTACATTTCTTTCTTGGGCTGAGCAGAGACGTCCAGGTTTTTTGTCACCTCCTCAGAGACCTGGCCTCCTGTTTTCCTCTCTGATATTTCCTGTGATTTCATAAAAAGAAATGACCAAGTCCATCTGAATACCTGCTGGTTAGAAAGTGTTGTGTGCCTGTGTTCTGAAAAGCAACGACCGCCTGCATCACGGCTGCTGCGGGTACTTGTGATCGACCCTCAGGATTAGGTCCGTTCCCTCAAAGGAGGAATGACTAGGGGAAGTCAGGGGAGTGTTCCCTGATCTCAGTCACATTCTCTGGGGCATTCTCTGGGTCTGTGTGGGATTCTGCTTTAGTTGCATGTGGCCCACATAGTGTGGAGAGGTGCTTGAGTATATGTATGCACTGCGGAAGGTTAACCGAATGTCAAACTATAGCTGTGTATTTGTGAGGAGGTAGCCATCCATGCTGGGGTCAGACTGGTACTGAGGCTGCTTTGGGCTCTCCCACACTCCTGTCAGCAATCCTCACCCATGCTCTGTAAATCCGCCCAACAAACCCATTGCTTTCATAAATTAAACTTGGGTGGAAGCATAACGTTGCTGGTGGTGGTTAAGTATCCCCTGGGAAATTCAGGTCCCTACAAAAGAAACCTGGTTTGAGTCTGGGGAGAGGAATGGAGACAGCAGGCATTCTTAGCCCGGCTTCCTGTAATGTCTACACATCTGAGTCCACTCACTTATAAAGCTGAAATGAGAATGACGAGCGGACACAGGATTTCAGTGTATTTAAGCCTTGCCCTGAGTGTCATTAAGAACCTCAGCCAGAAGGCTTTAACATAAGGAATAGTTGTAAGCTTTGATTGTTAGTGTGTGTACACTGTCATGGGGGGTTACCTATAGCTAACAGACCTCGTGTGATTCTGGGGTTTTCTGAAACTATCCATGACACCGTAATCTTTGGACGTTACAGACCTGGGCTTGGAAAGACGCCTGAAAGTTACAGATGCCCGTCAGAAACACAGCATCAAAGCCGGGTCTGAGTCCTTGGTAAAAAGCCCTTGGGATGCGTGCAGCCACATGGATGATGGGAACACCAAACACTGGCCTTGTCCGCAGTGGCTTCCAAACTCAACATTCCCCAGAAAGACTTGATTAAATCAGCGCCATCACTCGTATGACCTTGGCGGAGTAATTTAACCCCCTCGAGCTTCATTTCCTTAGTTATGAATGGGGGTGACATTGCTGAGCGGCCCGGTTCAATAAGAAAATGTATTTGACGCGATCAACACGCTACCTGACCCATGGCAAATGCCAGGCAGGCAGTAGATGTTATTTTTTATTAACAGCCAACGTTTGTGTAGCATTCCTGCTCTGCAGAGCCTTCTCATCTGCTGTTTCTCATTTGGGAATCCAAGTGCTTTGTACAGATGGAGTTTTAAATGTTTCATGGGCTTTGCGTTCGTTGCCTTGTTTGGCTCTTTAGGTATCCGTAGAGCGCTTGTCGCACACTTCTAGGCCACTGTCTTGTATTTAAATAGAGCTCTACATCCATCCCTAAACCTGGCTGAGAGGTCTCCAAAACCCTTTGGTTTCTTTTTTCTTTCTAGTTTGATTTCATAAGTAGTAATGGTCAAGAAGACCATTTTTCTCTTCGAATTAAAAAAAAAAAGATATTATCGGGAGTAAAGGCAAAAATGTTCGATAAAAGCCACTTTGTTCATTTTGGTGCCTTTTAAAATGCCCTAGAGGACCGTTTATTGTGTTCTGACATTATCTTCGAATAGTTGACAAGTGTGGTGTGTCGGTCTTGTTTTCTACAAGGTTTGTGCCGTAGGGAGAGGACATTGTTTCTCAGAGCGCCAGGTGCCCATGGACTGAGGACGGCAAGTACCAGTTGTTCCAGGATGGCTTCCCATGGTAGAGTGTCTGTTGAGAGCAGATCCCGGTGATATTTGTCAGCTTGGTCTCTGTCGCTGTGGCTTTCGTGATGTGTTTTCTTTTATACCACCTTCCCACGTGTTATCTGTCCATGCTTTTAGGATGTAGGGAAGTGGCAGTGGTCCATGGAGAACAAGCCACCCAGGCCCCACAGGACAGACTTCTTTTCAGTGATAGCTGTTGACGGCTAGGCCTTGGCATTCCAGTGGATAGCAAATTCAGTGAGTCATCAGAGAGGAGGCTTCTTTTTAGCTATAATGTAGTCAGTCTGTGACCAATTCCTGGTCTTTTAAGTGCAGAAGAAATCTGTATGAGGCCTTTTGATTTTCGGAAGCCTGGAAAAGTGACGACAAGTCGTCACAGTATTTTGGTGATACCCCGTGAGGGTCCTCAGCCAGGTGGCTGAGAAGTTCGAAGGTGCTGACTGATTCCTGGAGAAGGGAGCATTTAAGGTCACAGCTTTTAGATAATAGCTTGGGTTAGGAGTGGTAGCTCTGCAGACCGTAATTCTAGCATTCGGGAGGTTGAGGTAGGAGGAGGGGGATGAGGGGTTGAGTTAAGAGGACCAGGAATTGAAAGCCATGCTGGTCCCAAAGTGTCTCTCCTAAGAATAGAAAAGCAAGAACAGAAAACCAAACTAAAAATGTACTTGGGTAACAGGAGAGGGTAGTCTATTGAGAGGCTTCAGATTTCTTGATAGCTCTTTGAAGTGTGTGCGTGTCTGAGTGTTTACAGTATTAATGGCTTTGTCGTAGTGTGTAAACAGTGCATAGTGTTGAGCGTGTGTCTCAGAGGATGTGTTGAGCCACTGCTTAGCATAGTGTGGGACAGTGTGGGTGTACCGTCCTCTACCTGCCCAAATCAACAAAGGCTCAGGGAGCCTTTCAAACTTCAGGATTGTGAAAACCCTTCCTAGGGTTTGTTTATCTTCTTTGGAAATCCTCAATAACAAGTCTGGAAAGGCTCACCTTTCCCAGCACCATTACTGTTCTGAGAGGGGCTGTACATTATGTTAGAGTTAGTGTAGTTCTCCGTGGGAAGGCTGGCTTTTAAATGAGACTTGTTCAGCCCCTTCTTAGCCGGTGTTTCATTACCGCTGAGGATTTACAATGCTGGAGCTCTGAGGAGCAGCTGGTAAGAATGCCAGCTTCGCTAATATTTAGAGTCATAAAACTCTGGGTATTGGACAAGCTCTTAATTACTCCGAATCTGTCTTTGTCTTAATAAAAGTTGGATTGTACCCACTAAAATAAGATGGGCTGTGTTTGCATTAATCTCCGAATGTAGGTTAATACCTTTTTAAAAGCTGTCTCTTAGACAAGAGACTTGAAAATTAATTTCCCATTTTTAGCTTCAAGTGAAGAGAGCTCTTCCACACATGGAGTTTGAAGGGCTGCCATTTTTCAGATGCTGCAGATTCAAGCTGAGACAACTTTGTTCCTCTCTATTTCCTTTTTCCTTTATGTAAAGAAAATACTTTCCCTTGACTACTTAGGGCTGTACATTGTTTGGTTTTTTTTTTCCTGTTAATTGATGCTTATGGTAAACAGATGAGTTTTATTTTCTCAGTGGATTTTGGTTCACTGGGGTAAAGGGCAGGATGAAAGGCTGCGTTGTGGGGATCTGAAGGCATGGATGGAGCACAGTACAGTCCTGTCACAAAGATTTGTAAATCCATCTAACCGGCTACTCATCTTCCCATCTGTCTCTCCATCCCCAACTACCTACCCACTCTGTATGTCCACACTTTCTGTTCCCCTTTACGATCTACCAGTCTATCCTTTCCACCCGTATGTATGTCTCTGTCTGTCTGTCTGTCTGTCTGTCTGTCTGTCTGTCTGTCTGTCTGTCTACCTGTTATCTATCAAATTTTAACCTGAAATATCTGAGTGCTTTATTATTGGGGCTTTCCCCTAAGTGATAGGCACTTAGCTTACCTTCCTCAAGTACAAGACAGTTTTTTTTGTTTGTTTTTGTTTTGTTTGTTTGTTTTCTCCTTGTCTCCAGGGTATGCTGCCTATGTGAGCACTTTATTTATTTCCAGAGTTTATTTCTGTGGTACAGATGGTCAGTCTTAATTTTAACGACATCAAACACCAAATGTCTATATCAACTAAGGTCTTGTGAGTTGAGAGTCTCTGTCTGGCATAGCGATGTTCTGTAGTTCGAGTGTAGGAGTATCTAATATCTTGTATTAATCTTTATTAGTATTGCTTAAGGCCACAGTGAGGTAGGGTCAGGTTTAAAGAAGTAAAAACAATCAAATGAAAGAAAAACCCACATAGAGCTTCCTCTTAGTAATGTTACCATTTGTTTTCCTGTATTTCAGTTTATTGATTTTTATAGATATTTTTATGATCAAATATTTATGTCCCCAATTAAGACATATTAGAGGCCTGTGTCACAAACGGACATTTTGCCATTTTTCCTCAGGGGATCCTCATTCAATAAATGTGGGATAGGTCACAGGGATTGGTTCTCAGGATCAAACACATTTGATACTCAAACCAGTCTACATTGTACCTTCTCAACATTACAGGTTTGAGTGGTTAATTTGTAGGACAGAAGTTTCTTTCTGTACGTGACCTCCGATCCAGTAGTATTGTGTAAAGGGGTTGTCTTTTCACGTACACTGCCACGTAGGGCAGCACAAGTTCTCAGGTCAGCTTCATTGGACTGATTTGGGGTCAGTGATAGAAGAATGAAGACCCCTGAATGGCCAGTTGTCTAGAATCTATCTTGGTGTATAAAGGGACTGGACACAAGGCTTGCTTTCTCAAGGAGGCGGGCCCTCCCTTCTCTTCAGCAGTAGGCAGAGTTGTCTTGTGCGTGAATCAGGACTCTGGATGCAGCGGGGTCTGAACAGTAATAGATCTAACAGGGGAGTGGTGCAGTAGACATTTATGAAATCTCCGCTCTTACTCTATGGCCTAGAGAGTATCAGTTTATATGAGGATGGAAGTAGATTGAGGAACAGGGGCGGGCGAAGCCCTTCTCCTCCCCAAAGCTTGTGAACTCTTTCCTTCTCCAGAGCCACAGGGCTCCACAAAAGTGGCCACAGACACCACCAAGGGTGGTTGTTTGAAGGAAGTCTCTCGGAATGGTGTTTGCCAGCTTGGCAGTCAGTATAAGTGACTGGTCCAGAGGCCGGGGACTGATGGCTTGTTTGTTGAATGAAGACAGTGGAGGAGGTGGTTTCAGTGCTGAGTGAAGCTCGGAGCTCCTTCTAGCCTAGAGTGTGTACAGTACCTACTTACCAATCAGCTCTGAGGCTCCAGTACGGAAGGCACGAGCGAAGGGACTTGGTTTTCTTCAGTGCTGTGCTCCCAGTTCTTAGAACAGCCCCTGATAACAGTGTTCGTTTCTAGTGCTTCGGCAGGCTCTGACTTTAAGGCTGTCTTTCCAATATGTAGAGCAGTCCCATGCATTTGTGCTGTACTTGCATTTCCTTAGAATTATGGGATCCTCGGCATTATTGTCGAATTGACGAGTTTATCATTGAAGAAGGTGCGCTTAGTAAGGTGGTACCTTGTAAACTTTGTCACCTCCCATTTGGGGGAAGAAATCTTTTATCTAGTCGTTTATCCAGTGATCTGTTTTGACCCTCTCTCTTACAAGCCGTTCCTTTGTGCTCCATGACTAGCTTCTCCTTCCAGATCTGGACTTGGGCAAGGAGACGGAAGGGATGAAGGTAAAGCCAGGCCAGCGCCAGTTCTGGAGGACACTGGCAAACCTGCAGGCTGATTTGTTTCGACTTGGACACTTCCCCGGGTGTTTTCAGTGTTCTGGTATTTTCCTGTTCTCCGAGAGAAGTGAGAATTTGCTGTAGGTTTATGGCCTAGATTAATGGGGTATTTTGTGAAGCCTCTGAAGTGTTATCGCCTCATCTTTATCCCTGCCTGCTATTCTGCATGAGAAGTGTTTGGATTACTGGAGAGGAACTATCAATTTACCTGTGTTACCCTGCGTCAGTTTAAAGCTGATTAGCATTTTGCATCACCTTTGCGGCTCATCAATCATGGGCTTTGCTTCTCAGCGTGCGTGCAGGCTGTAAGTCGGCTGGGCTGCGGCATCTTGTCCTGGGATTCTGAGAATATCCTGACTCTTATGCCTTTAGTGCTTTGAGTCCATGAGAAGTGTCACTTCTTTGGGACATGAGTGAAAACTCCTGATGGATTTTCTCCGGGAGATCCCGTGAGTTGCTTTGGACAGAAGTCCATACTTAGATCACCAGGGCCGCAGTCAGCCACAGGTATGGTTCATTGGATGCTTTTTCATTGTTTTTAAAATTCAAAGTTACATAGCAATATTGACAAGCCAGGAACTGTCATACAAACACCCAGATTGGCATGACAAGAGAACTCTGTCGGTAGATGTTTGCACACAGCCTTGGGTTTCTCACCTGGAACTCAGGAGCTAGAAGATCAGAAGATCTGACAGCATTAGGAGTGCTATATGCCTGAATCCAATTGCTTCTCAGACAAGAGAAACACATTTCCTATTTTGCTTCAGATTCTGTTTTTTTTTTTTTCTCAGCTACTCCATGGAGTGAGTCAACATTTATGAAAGGTAATACTTGAATTGTTGACTTTGCACAACTGTGTAAACAGATGATGTGGTTTGGTTGCTGATTTTGTTTTGTTTTATTTTATTTATTTTTTTTTGCCATTAAACTCTTAGACAGCTGTCTTAGTCAGGGATTCTATTCCTGCACAAACACCATGAACAAGTTGGGGAGAAAAGGGTTTATTCAGCTCACACATTCACATTGCTGTTCATTCCCAAAGGAAGTCAGGACTGGAACTCAAGCAGGTCAGGAAGCAGGAGCTGATGCAGAGGCCATGGAGGATGTTACTTACTGGCTTGCTTCCCCTGGCTTGCTCAGCTTGATTTCTTATAGAACCCAGGACCACCAGCCCAGCAATGGCACCACCTACAAGGGGCTGGGTCCTCCCACCTTGATCACTAATTGAGAAAATGCCTTAGAGCTGGGTCTCATGGAGGAATTTCTTCAAGGGAGGCTCCTTCCTCTGTGATAACTCCAGCTGAGTCGGGTTGACACGCAAAACCAGACAGTACAGCAGCAGGGATCATTTATTGAGTGTTTCTAAGGTTCTAGCATTGCATCAAATGTTTACATGTTCATGGAGTTATGCTTGCTGTGGAGAAGACTCAGAGGTTAAAGTATGTAGTGCTCTTGCAGGGAACCAGCACCCACATATGCTAGCTCACAATTACCTGTAACTCCAGTTTCAGGGTATCAAGTGCCCTCTTCTGACCTGCATAGGCAATGCACATGCATACATACACCCACCCACATGCGTGTACATGTGGACATACACACAATCTGTTACAAATCTTTAAAGAAAAACCTAATTACTCCAATAGTATAGATGAATACAATGAGGCAAAGAGATTGCTGAAGGCTGGCTGGCTGGCTAGTAGAAGCCAGGCAGGGCCGCCGTGTGTACTCTGAAGGAGTCTCCTCTAAATCAGCTTTCCTGACAAGTTTGATAGTCTCTGAACTCTAGCCTCCTCTTCAGCCAGTGGCCTACCAGGAACCATGGGCTTTGCTTGAGAACGTGATTGACAGTAACATGGCCCTTGAACCCTTATCCTGTTTCTGGAGATGAGGACTGCTATGCTCACAGCCATCACTGCCCCCGCAGGACTCATGAATCTTTCTCACCCTCATGGCTTGGTCTTACTGTCTTCGCATGCTTACTTGCTGTGAATAAAAGTCGTAGCTATTGATACTTACAATTAAGTTGCTGCAGGTATTGTCAATAGCTACACTGTTCATTGACCGCACATTACTAACTGTATACAGAGACAGTTCTAACAAGATGAGATATATTTTACTCTGCCAGGCCAAAATTGGAACACTGGCTTCCTCCAAGAAGTTTCCTTTTGACTTGGGGAAAGTTGGGGGAACTCACAGGTCCTTTACTCATCTAAAAGAGCCAGGTTTTAGGGAACTCCTCAATCATTCTTCTGTTGAAGTTTCAAGATAGGAACGTAAGTTGTGCGTTTGACAGGATTGAAGGTGGGCTAAGTTCCTTACAGAGGGGTGTGTGTGTGTGTGTGTGTGTGTGTGTGTGTGTGTGTGTGTGTTCATGTGCACTTGGTGGTATGCGTGGAAGTGAGGTGGTTGTTGAATATACCTCTTCCGCTCCCCACCTTCTGTCTTTTGAGACAGGATTGCTTACTGAACTGGAGTTTGGCCTTTCAGCTAGACTGGCTGGCCAATGCCTGAAACCAGGGACTCAGTCTTTCTCTAGGGTTCTAGATGTACACTACAGTGCACCGAGTTTTTTAGATGAGACTATGAAATTCAAGTCTTTATGCCAGTTCCTCTGCACCAGATTTTTTTTAAAAAAAAATAATTAACTAGTTTGTTTATTTTATTTGTCTTTCCATTTTCTCTTCTCCTTTTCATTGTTAGTTTGCTTTCTGTACGTACTCGTGGTGGCGTGTCTCTGCGTCCGAGTGCCAGGGAATAACGTTCCCGTATCTTGTGCAGATTGTAGCGTCTTATGTGAATTTGTTGGCTTATAACCTCAGGAGACGGCTACTCTGACAGACAGAGAAACTGAAGCACCTAGAACGTACAGCAGTCCGTCAACTCAGGGGTTAGTTCGTCTCCTCTGGCGAGCGAGAGTTGGCGGCCCGGTGCCCAGCAACTTGTCTCCAGGATGAAGTTGCTTGTGCACTGAGAGTAAACATTGAAAGCTGCTGATGTGTGTATTTGGACAGAGCTGGGTTTCTCTAGAGGCCATCCGGGTGGCGGTTTGGTAGGCAGCGCAATTACGTGCTAGGCGGGAAGAAAGGAAAGGAACCCTGGCTTGTGTTTGTACCTGCTTACTGGTTAGTGGCAGGCATGATTGACACCTGAATCAAAATGACTTAAAGCAGCTTCCCCCTGAGAAGCACCATTGTAGTGGTTTTTCCTCTTTGTTGCCTGGGGTCCCTGGTGAATAGGACTTAGCTGTGATTCAGCTGCTGCTGTTCTTTTGGTAATCAGCGCAGAGGAGGGAGAGGAGGGCTGCTATTAATGGCTTCACAGTTTGCATTCTCCTAATCAGGTATCCCACAGTTATAAATGTGCATGCAAGATGTTCTCTGCTGTCCCTGGGTAGGTTTTTCTTTTAGGTGGACTGGACACTTAGCTTTCGAAGATGAAATGATTTATCAGGTTCTAGCCCAGGTAGGATGGATGAAGGTTGTTAAAAACCTCTAAGTGAAAGGAATATCACATGAAACCAATCTTTGGGGGTGTGGGAGTAGCAACCCACCCTCTTTACCTCCCAATCCTCCTGCCGGGAAAAACTGTATCCAGTTACTATCTTTCAGATACTAAAAGTGAAATAGCAGAGTTATTTACTAGGCAGCTAAATGCAGATTCTCTCTCCCATTAGCTTTAATTAGGATGAAATCATACATTTAAATAACCACTTCTGTTACTAATAACTGAACTTCTGATTCACTCCGCACCCCGGTGAATGCCTCTTATGATGTGAGTGGCCCACCTCTGAGTCATTTACACCTGTGTTGCTACATTCAGGTTCCTCATGTGGTGGCACACATCTGGGATTGAAGGGAAGGCCTGGCATGGTGAATTTTGAACGTCTATACTCCTCTTGAGGGTGGGGTGCAGATGGAGCAGTCCATCTGTGTATCAGGGAGTTTTGCAAGTTATGAGAAAACAAACTAAATTCTACTCTTAATAGAAGCTCACTCTTTAAACATTGGCTTTTTGTATTATTATTATTATTATTATTATTATTATTGTTGTTGTATCTTTATTCATTTCTTCTGTGTAAACAAGCACTGTTAACATTCACTACTGTCTAACATAGATGAAAATAAGCTATAAGCTTGAGCTTATTGAGATAAAATATGTATATTTTCTATTTCCTTGACACACATGGTTTGGTTTTAGGGTTGTTGATGCCGCCCAGGTTGTGACTGCATAAGCCTGTGTGTGCTGTGAGAGGACAGGTTGAGCCTGCTTGCTGGAGGATCAGGAACCAATAAGCAGCTTGCCTTTACTCCCTGGTGGCCGACCCAGCTAATGAAAGAGAGGACCGCTAAACTCCCAGTTGTCATCCTGCCTGAGAAGACTTAATAGAAAGCCCAAGACTTTAGTGGGTCTGTAAGGCGGGGGCAGAGTGAGCAGAAGACACAGAGCTCAAAGCGGCATGACACCTACTGGGAATGTAACCTGCTTCCTGTCTCTTTGATCCTGGCAAGGTACAGCTGACCCCGCTTACCTCCTCTAGAAACGGGAATTGTGCAGATATTAGCTCTAGGAGAGCAGCTGCTGCTCCTGGGCTCCGTAGCTTTTGATCAGGACATTGCTCCTAATGAAGTCTGACCAGCATCCTTTGGACAGGAGTGAATGACAACTGGTGTGCATGTACACCTCTTGATTGGCAGCATTTGGGACTAGGAACCAGAGGAGGCTGGTAGTGGGGCTGGGGCAGGGATTGATGCCAGCTCTGATTGACAAGAGCTTATCTTCATTTAATTTTCTGAGGCACCGTGGTTAAAGTGTCAGGGGGTTGAAAGGAGAGAAGCGATTGTAGAACACAATTAAAAATTCCTGACAAAACACACCTGAATCAAAAGCCTCTTTCAGTAAGATTGCAGTGGACAGAGTCGACAGAGTCGTCGTGGTGTGGCTGTGCAGAAGAGGCTTTCACTCGGAATTAGAATGGTCATAGGTGGGGGTAGGTGTGGTTGTAAAAGCAATGCTTGCTGTCTGGATGACTGTCAGCCTCCTTGGAAAGGTTTCCTCTGTGGAGAGAGGCCAAGGAGGAGAGCGGTGGACGGAGGTGGCAGTTTGCTTATTGCCCTCATCGCTGGAGCATTTCAGTCTTACTTAATTGAAGTTTATGTGTTTTGAAGGCTCGTGGCCTGAGGGTGTATGTGCAATACTCGGATAGGACACATGTCTAGTGTGTCATGGTGCTTTGTGAATAGGCTTGGAAACTGGTTTGGGACCCCAGGACAAGGGTCTGAGGTGCATATTTTACATATCAAAGCAGAAGTGACCTCCAGGTTCCCCCATCATCCCTCAGTCTCTACTGGATACCCTCCCTCCAACCCTGAACTTTCCAGCTTAGGGGCTGGGCTGCTCCCTGTAATATCCAGACATTGTCTGCCTGCCTGTCTGCCTGTCTGTCTCTCTCTCCCTCTTTCTCTTCCCCTCTTTCTCTTCGATTTCTTTCTCCCCCCACCCCATGACAACTTCCCCAGTCTCCTACCTTGGGGACAGTGAACTCGCCCACCCAAGAGCAGCTTTCCAACAAACTTGCTTTTAATATAATCTAATCTGGCTTGAATTGTCTCCTTTCACTGGCAGTGGAAAAATCAGAACCTTAGCACCACCGTTTTCTGTACTTACTAGAGCTTCCCACTTCCCACTTTGATGTAATTTTAAAGATGTATATACTATTTTCTTTAACTAGTTACTCTGGAAGCCTATCAAAAAACTGAATTGAGCAATACAAATGACCACCACGGTCATACTCTCATCCCTACTCCTAACCTAAACTCAATCCTATATTTATTTTTCCTATTATTTTCGAGATTACGATATAATTATATCATTCTCGTGTTCCCCCCTTGAAACCCTCCCATATGTCCTTCCTTACCCTCTTTCGGATTCGTGGCTTCTTCCCCATTCACTGTTGTTACATGCTGTCTTCGTACATAATTCTAAATAAAGCCTGTTGGTTTTCAGGGCTGATGCTTTAAGTCCTCTTTCCTGGCTGTTTCCCTCGCTCTTAGCATTCCTTGGTTGCCTACAGTTCCTTGTGTAGTGTTGAGTCTTTCCCTGTCCACTTAGGCATGGCTGTTACTGCTGCCCTTGTTCAGGTCGTGTTTAGGGAGCCATGTTGGTGAAACGATGGGTGCAGATTAGGACAGTGATCTTCTTGCTCTTAGCCTTTCTCCCTTCTCTTCTGTAATGTTCCCCGGCCCTGAGATACAGGAGTTGTTTTCTAGATGTAGCTCGTTGGACCAGGCTACACCACTTTGCCTTTTGACTGGCTGTGGTTTTCTGTCGTGGTCTCCGTTTGTTGCAAAGAGAAGTTTCCTTGATGAGGGGTGGGGACCACTGTTACCTGTGGGCCTAAGGGCTAACATTTAGAATGGAGTTAGGGATTATGCTGTCTTAGGAGGGTGCTGGTTGTAGGTTTCTCTTCAAGAGCTCTGGGTAGTTGGCCTGATTAGACATGTTACGATTTCCAAAACGTTGTTTTTATTTTGCAGGCTTCTTTAGTCAATCTCGTTTTTTTTTTTTTTTTGACTCTCAAACCTTCCTCCGAGTTTAATGTTCATCCTAGATGATAGTCTTTAGAATCTCCTTTAGTGCATATCTGTTAGTAGTAAATGTTTTTTGTTGTTGTGTATTTAGGGTATTTTTATTCAGTGTGTCATCTATAAAAACAGTTAGCTAGATCTACAGTTCTTACCTTTCTTTTGGTACTGCTGTGTGGCTCTCCTAAGTTCCTATCTGAAGTCCTATGCATTTCCCTGACACGCTAATTCATTAGGTAGGAATGACAGCTACATTTTCATTCCAGAAAGGAGCGAAGAGACCCTGTCTTCGTCGCGGTGCCTATTGAAGTTTTCTGCTCTTCTTGGAACTGACTTCACTGAGAGTCGTTTTGATAATAGACAAAATCCTGAGTCAAATGTGGGATCTCTTTACTTCCTAGGTAATATATGTGTTTGCAAAGCTCTCTTACCTAAGACCCAGTTTCTTCACGGTGAGAAGATTAACCATATTTATTGTTACAGGGAGTGGCTGTGAGGTTGTGTAAGAACACATTTCACAAAGCCTCCTGTAGTGGGTGGTTAAGTGTAATTACTCATAATCCATAAATCACGTCTTTTATGATGTCCTATAGACATAAATGTTATCCACTTCAGTCGTTTCATACACTTGTATTTTTGAAGAGGTTTTATTTTTAAGTGTGTGTGTGCGTGCATGCATGCATGCATGCACATGCATGTAAATAACCGTAGAAGGCAGAGGAGGGCATTGGACGCCCCTGGAAATGGAGGTGCAGGTGGTGTTGAGCTGCCTGATTTAGATGCTGGCTCCTTAGCTTAGGCTACTTAGAGCAGCCAGTGCTCTTAAGTATTGAGCCATGTCTCCAGCCCCATATATGTATCCCTTCCCCCAACCCACCCTGAGGCAGGGTCTTACTGTATAGTCATGGTTGACCTGAAACTTGCTGTGCAGACCAGACTGTAATTTAATACCAGGATTCTGGTTTTTTGAGTCTTCGATTTATTTTTAACTTCTGAGAGCGTCTGTCTGTCCATGTCTATGTGGGTATATGCAGACGCTGGAGGAAGCCAGAAGAAGGTGTGGGATTTCATGGAGCTGGAGTTATAAGTTGTTGCGAGCTCTCTGAAGTGGATGCTGAAAACTGACTTTGAGCCCTCTGTAAAATCAATACATACTATTAGCCAGTGAGCCATCTCTCCTGCCCTGTGCTTTGTTTTTGAGAGAAGCTCTCACCATGAATTCCTGGTTGGCCTCATCATTGCCATGTAGCCCAGGCTGGACACAGACTCATGATAGCCTTTACCTCAGGCTGGACACAGAGACTCATGATAGTCTTTACCTCAGCTTCCTGGGTGCAGCTGATATTACAGGTTTGAGCTGCCCCAGTTGGCTCTCTGATTCTTTTCGAAATAATCTATTGCTTAGAACTTTTACAAGGAAGTCATCAACAAGATAAACAGGCTCTTACAAAATTTAACTAGTTATTCTTTTGCTATTGTCACACACACACACACACACACACACACACACACACACACACACACACACACACACACACACACACTGGGTTTTTTGAGACAGAGTCTCTCTGTGTACCAGATTCCTAGCTGTCTGGGATTCACTTTGCAGACCAGGCTGGCCTCTAGCTCACAGAGATATGTCTGCTTGGGTTAAAGGTGTGGGCCCCATGCCTGGTGTTGTCCTATAGTTTTAAACAGTACCTTTCGCAAAGTTCTGAACTCATTGAACTGCTTCTTGAGGACAAAGGCCTGGCTCCCTGAGGTTCAGTCTGTAGATATTTTCATAGTTCTTGTTGCTTTAGAACACGTAGTTTAACCTTCTCCTCAGCAAGCTAGTGGTGGTTGAGAGAGCGAGGAACTCTGTCCACACATGTAGTACACAGGCTGGACCATACGCTGATGATTACCCTGATGGTGGAAACCACAGCTTCCAGTGTATCTCTGAGAGTCGCAAGTACCATTCGTCCCGTCTCACTATCATATTTAAAGGTGGAGTAGGTCCAGGATGTCCCATTGTCCCGCTTGGGAGCAGCGACTCTCCTGTTATCAGAACTTAGTCTATGAAATTTGAAGTGCACTCTGCCCCTGTGCTCTGTTATGACTGCATCCGAGCATTTTAATCAACTTGCTTTCATTGGAGTGTACAATTTTTCTTCTCATTACATCCGCAAGCTCTCAAGTTTACAGACACGATCTCCCTGGCTAGACTAATATTACATGACCATTCTTGCATGCAAATTCAAAATTTAATATCTTGCTGCAGGTCTGTTGAGTTTTATGCAAATTCAAATATAGATTATATTTTGGAGCTGTAAATTAGAAATTACATTCCAGGGAAGAAGTAATATTTGTGTGGGTTTAGAAAAAGTAATCTTGCAGTTTGCGTGGTGCATGCCATTTTTTTTTCCAGAATAAATGAGATTTTGGGTATTCTGTATGGGTTTAGAAGATGTCTTGCTAACAGCAGTGCTACAAGTATTAAAAGGATAAAAGCAATGACCAGTCTACATATGATCTTTAAAATTTTTTTTATTGTTTTTTAGTTATTGTTACAGAATCATGAGTTTTAGTATAATATTTTAACTTGATATCAATTTTAAATGATATGTACTATCTTATCTAGGTCATTCAGAAGTAACAGGCTTCTCCCAGTGACTCATTCATTGAACACTGTGTTACAGAAAGGTATTAGGTACATGGCTCAGCTCTTGGCTTTGATAATGTACTGATGAACCAATCTGTCTTCCTGAAGCTTCCCTTTTGCTTGCATGGTTCTTTGATAACTCTGAAGGAGGCAGGAGGATTACCATAAGTTCAATGCTAGCTGAGGTTTCACAGTACTTCCAGACCAGCCTGGACTCCATAGGGAAACATTTTTCCCAAAATAAATACATAAATGAAGAAATGTCAATGAATATACATTTTGATATATATATATATATTATATATTATATCTGTGTGTGCTTACATATATATGTATATTTATATGGATATGTGTATGTATGTATAGTATAACATAACATATTTAGTATACCAATCAGTATACAGTTTCTATTTAGCGAGCATATTTCTCTGACTCTTATTCTTGTCTATAATTCCTTTAAAATTTTAACTTCATGAATTGAATTCACCCATATAAAGTGTATATGTAGGGCTGGAGAGATGGCTCAGGGTTTAAGAGCACTGTCTGCTCTTCCAGAGGTCCTGAGTTCAAATCCTAGCAACCACATGGTGGCTCACAACCATCTGTAACGGATTCTGGTGTATCTAAAGACATCTACAGTGTACTCATATACATTAAATAAATAAAATATTAAAAAAATAAAGTGTGTATGTCTGTGGCTTTTAGTATTATTGACAGAGTTGGGCACATACCACCATAGTCAATTTTAGAATGTTTTCATCACCTTCTAAAGAACCATGCCCCATTACTTATTATACACATATTCTCATCTCACATTATATCCTCCCTCCCTTTCCCATCTTGTTAGCTGTGGACTCGCTGTGTTGACGTGTGGCTGCATTTCGGCCGCTCCTGGAAGCAGACGACGCTTGAGCTGCCCCTGCTCCGCCGCGTTTGTCTCTTTGGGTGCTAAAGCAGCTGCTGAAGACAGCTCAGGAGTTCACCAGCTTGGCCTTTCAGATGGCAGCTTTGTTCAAAACCGCTCTGTACCGCTTAAGTTATTTGTTTTACACACACACACACACACACACACACACACACACACACACACACACACACACACACACACACGCAGAGTTCTCTCTAGCTTGCGGCTTCTCTGCTGCCATGTTGACAAATGTTGCTTCTAGTGAAATACACAAAAATAAATAACAGCGAGGGAGAGGGTAGCGCAGAGCTAAGTGAATTCATTTTGCCTCTTGAGTGCCATTCTCATTTGTTTTAAAAAACCACCCTGGCATTGCAGGCAGGAAAGGAGGAGGCAGGGGAGCTGCAGGAGGAAAAGGGGCTACATTGGATTCTGTGAATTGGGCCGCAGGGGCTGATGGGACAGACAGCTTGAGAAATATCTAGAACGGAGATCCCAGGGATAGAGGAGTTCACAAGGAATCCTGGGAAGATCTCATACCATTTCATTAGATCGGAACAGTATTTGGGCACTCCTCTGAGTTTCTTTGTTATGCACCCCCCACCCCCCAAATTTTGACATTGATAAGACTCATATGTAAGCCTTATGGAGCGTGTGCGTGAGGAGCAGGACAGAGTAGGGACCCAGGCGAGAAGGCCAGTAGCACGCCAAGGAGCCATCCTCCCAGCAGCGTTATTTCATTAGGTAGCATACGGAGAAAGGTTGGCTTTATCTCCAACTTTACAGACTGGAGATGCTGGGGTTTTGAAGATTTCTAGTACTTGTTTGCTGGAGGTCACTCAGCTCAGAAGAGGGTGTCAGATCCCCTAGAACTGGAGTTATGGGTAGCTATGGGCTGCCTGACGTGGGCACTGGGAATGGAACCCTGGTCTTCTGCAAGAGGAAGAGCAAACGCTTTTTTACCACTGAACCACTTTTCCAGCCCCTGCACTGTTCTTTACGAAAACGGCCACACATGCTATTCTATAGGACCATGCAAGAGACAAAAGGGAGGGCCCATGAGGGTGCAAGAAAGAAGAGTGGGCAAAATGATGCATTTTTAGCCTAGGCTCAGGCCTGGGCTGTAAGATAGAGTGGACAGGATGGTTTTTCAGCACGGGTATTTCTTTTGTCACAGGAATAGATACATTTGCTCAGGTAACCGCACGTAAATGCATTGCCAGAGGAAGTCGTGGGAAGTTCAGATTGTAACAGCCTGAAACCCAAATTACTTCAGTTCCCATCCTGTCTCTATCACAAGGGGTGGATACCTGGAGTGGGCTCCGTCTTTCTAGGATCCTCTAAGTTTGCGTCTTGAACATTTGTAAATATAGTGGTTATCCTCCTCATGGAGCTGGAGGGATTAGACGTGCTATTCAATTTCCATAAAGCTCTTCCCACATCCAGGTGTCCCTTGGGCGTTGGATTCAGGAAACCATTATCATCCCATGAATACCATAAACTAAGGCCGTCTGATTCCTTTGCATAAAGCAGCCTGATCTTTGCATATAACCCATACAGGGCTTTTGGAGTACTAACCTCCAGGTTACTTACAGCACCCAATAGAATGTAAACGGCACAGGAATAGCTGTTACAGCGCATTGTTTAGCAAAGATAAGAAAATAGTTTGTCTATGTTTAGTGGAGCCACGGGTTATTGTTCTTAGCGTTTTCTACAATCCTCGTTCAGTTAAATGTTTGCATATAGAGCCTGAGGGTATAGAACACCAAGTACACTGAATAAAGTTATATTTTTTCAACCATTATGCTCTCTCCAGGCGCTATTTTTCACATTCTAACCTGATCCTTTCTAGCGGTCCGAAATTTTAGCTCCTGAGAGCTCAGGCCAGTGCCCTGGGCTGTTCTGGAGCCCTTCCTTTGAGTTCAGCTCATCTGGTGTTCTTCCCTTGTCCTTAATGGTGTTTTCCATTAAGGGTGGTGGTGTAGAGCGCTGGGAGCGTGTTAGCGGGGGCTCCGGCTGGCTGTAGAGGTGTGTGCTTTCCCACTGGGAGGAGGTAGCACTTGTCAGAACACATCTTTCCCTTGTCCAGGTTTCTGTTGCACAGATGGGACTAGCGTCTCTCTGGGCCCTTTGTCATGGGGGTACAAGCCAGGGCTGTCACTTACCGAGCCAGGAATAATACCAGTATTGGTCTTTTTCTTCTATTTCTTTTTATAGTAGGCACTAATCAATCTGCAGTTAACTCTGTATCTAATTTCTGAATCAGATGCCATGAATTACTGCCCCCGAATGTGTTTGCCAATAAAAGGATAAGTTAAGGCTTTTAATCAATGCTTCTTGTGCTCAGTATTTAAGGTCAGAGTCTCGCGTGCGACTTATTTTGATCTCGATAATTGTTGGGTTAAAAATGAATGGTTTTTGAAACTGTGACACTGTGGTTGACTCTTGAGTGAATTAATCTTTGAGAAAATGGAAAACTGTCAATTTCATGAGTTCTCTTGCTCTCCAGTTGTCCTTCGGATCACTTATGGGAAAATATGACTTTTACGTGGGAGGCATTCTTTCCCATGGAGAAGGGTGCTAAGAGACTGACACACATTTCAAAGGCCTTAACCCTGGAAGAGCTGAAGGGGAATCAGAGAGAGGACGTAGGGATGCCTCAGATTGTCAGAGAGCATGGATCTCGAGTCCCTGTTCTATATGTTTTAGGCGACAGTATAACCTTTTAATGCTGTGTCTTTGATAGATCTCTCTCACAGTCCCTGACCAAGATCTGTCTCTTGCTTGAAATAAACAGAATGTAGAGACAGTCAGGGTTTAGATCCAGGCTCTACTGAATGGCTGGGGCCAAATTACTCTGCTCCTTGGACTCTCTAGGCTTTTATAATTATAAATTGGGGAGGGCAGTTGCTTCCTCACAGTTGGGAAACAAGTTGGACGGCTTCCAGAAGCCAGCGTGAGGTGCCTGACACAGGAGAGGTGCGGAAAGGGGATCTCCTTCCCCTTCCTCGCAGAGTTCACCCTGTGGTATACGTGTCTGGGTGCAACCGGATATGTGTCACGTGGAAAATGTTCTACCTGTGGCATCAAGCTCGGATTGCTGTCAGCCAGGCAGAAGCCATTTAGTTCTGGCAAGGTTCAGTGACAATTCTTTTCTTCAGGGACCGTTTGGGAGTCAGGAGACTCAGGGTCTCAGCGGAGAACCAGGTTCTCTTCTGGCTACTAGAATATTGCAGGTCCTTCCAGCGTCTCCTTCTCTGTGGAGTGGAAATGCTGACAGCTTGGGCTTCCGTGGGGCCTCATCGTAGGTGTCTCCGATGTGCTGCCTTCCATGTATCACGGTGCTCCTGAACCATGTGGGGGTCTTTAATAACATGAGTAGTACAAGTCTGCATCCCTTCAGTTCTGTTGTTTTTCTAAGAAGGTACTTAGGAAAATGATCTTTAGTTCCAGGAAGGTCTGTCTGTGGTCTACAGCTAGAGGAGCTCATACCAGGAAGGTGAGACAAGCCGGCTCTGGTTTCACTGAACTCAAGCTCTCAGACCTATAGGCCAGCGAACAGGTATCGCACACCATTGTATTGTGGGCCTTTCCCCGTCACAGGTTGGTTTCCTGTGGCAGAGTCATAGTCCTGTGGCCTGTTTACTTTTGTTCCATTTGTGACAGTCTTTCTCAGTGACCCTTGGGGGCACAGTTCTGGACCTGCCTATTGTGCTGCTCTGAGTAGGGTACCCCCCCACCCCTCTCCCTCCCCGCCATCATGGGTGATTAAACTGGAGTCAGGTGCTATAGAAGGTCAAGCAGGCCCTGTTGTCCCTGCCTTTCCCTGTCCTGACCTCAGTGATGTGTGGAGAGCGCTTGCAGCAGAGTGCAGATGACACATGTCTCTGGGCAGCCGGGGAGGGAGGAAATGGAGTCTGCTAGAGCTGCCGTCTCTGTGAGGCTTTTGGTTTTAGCTGACTAGAAGAAGGTAGGGATTAGTGACGGATGAGAGGTTGCAAGAATAGTTGAAGAGAAGACAGAGGATGGATGTGGAGCTGGGAGGAGCCTTGAACGGCAGTATCAGGAGATTTCAGGTAGGAGGCTGTGTGGGCTTTTCTAGGTCACTGCCATTGAAGGTGTCAGGGAGAAGCTGCGAGAACTTCTGCGTGTGTGAAGGGACCTGACACAGAGTGCTTGCCTTGTGCCAGGGACTTTTAACTTTCCTGCATCTATTAGCTCATCCACCCCTCGGAGCTGCGAGGAGGGGAAGGCAGCCTGCCTCACCATCGTGCAGACAGAAACAGAGGTTCAGCGGATAGTACCTTCCCGGAGGCCCTTCAGCAGCTGTCAGTCGTAGGGTCAGTATTCAGCCCCAGCCTTTTCTCTTCCCATGACAACACACTGTGGCCCCCAGAACACAGCCCTCTGGGGTGATTTTGCAGTGACTTTGCAAGGACTGGCCTGTTGATAGTGATCTCTTTAGTATTCCCCCTGATATGAGGGAAGACAATAAGTTGTTCACCTGAGGGATTAAAGACCAAGGTGGGGGCATTAAGTGAAGTGACAAGGTCACACGTCCTGTGGTTTGGGGGGACATCAGGCTGAGGTGAGGCTTGGAGCTGAAACCGTGCGGCATAAAACATGCGCTAGCCCCATTTTATTAAACCACTCTTTCTAGTTTGGGAGTCTGTAAAACTGTCAGGGAAGCGGGTAAGTGCCCTGAGGCCAGGATGGTAGCAAGCATGGTGGCATCCTGGGGTTACTTATCAAATTGTGTCGCATAGCCTGGTGAAAAGAAGTCACCTTCACCAAAATCTCATCATTTTCCCCTAAGCCTGGAGCTTGAGCTCTGGGGAAGCGCTCACTGAACGTTCTTCCCTTTACCTGTAGTTGCTGAAGCTAAGACACGAAGCTCTTCATGGAGCTTCGTGTTTGTTTAATTTTACGAGTCTGATGTTATCTGTTGTTTGTCCCGGGCTGACCTGGAGTGTCACCAGGAATAACATACCGGTGAGGACAGCCGTGGGAAACCCTTGCTAGTTACACTGGACTCCTCGTCCCTGTCTGTCAGATGCTCCTGGTTATTAATAATTCTACTTCTGACAGTCAGCGGTTCCCAGCGCAACCCTGTGGGGGGTTGGACGATCTTTCTCACAGGGGGTGTAAGACCATTGGAAAACACAGATATTTAGATCATGATTCGTAATTGTAGCAGTTTTAGTTAGGAAGTATCAGTGAAAATAACTTTATGGGTTGGGGTCACCACAACGTGAGGGATTGTATTAAAGGGTCACAGTGTTAGGAAGGTTGAGAAGCTCCGTGTAGAATGGGGTCTGAGAGTGGGGCTAGAACTTTGTTTTTTACTTGGATGGGTGCTTTGGCAATTTAGCATGAAGAATGAGATGACTGGGGCTGGAGAGACAGCTCAGTGGTTAAGAGCCCTGATTGCTTTCTCAGAGGGATTGCAGTTTGATTCCTAGCTACCTACCTGGCTGCTAACGAATGTTTATAATTCATAGCCTAGGGGATCTGACACTCTTTGCAGGCCCCAGACATCCATACAGGCAATGCATTCATTTGTGTGAACTAGAGTTGAGAGGGCTAGTGATGGCCAAGATACAGTCAAGGGACTCACTACACATTTTGATGATATCATTTTTTTTTATAAATGGCGATTCCTAGACGTCACGGTGCTTTCTTGGTGGTTTTTGCCCCACAAACACACACCATGGTTTTGCCAATCCCCAGCTACCTTGTGCTTCCTCTCCAGCAGTTACCGAGTAGAGATCCGTAAAGCCGGCATTGTGACTGCATGGCAGGTAGGGCTGGATAGCTAAGTGGCTGCCCACACAATTGATACCTTGTGTGACAGGCTGGGGTGCCATCCGGCTTCTGCAGTCAGGCTGCCAAGTAACCAGAAGAAAGAAGTGGCAGTCATTTACAGTGTCGCGTTCAGTCTTTTACAGATGTGCTTACAGTTCTAACAAAGGCAGAGGAAGAAATTACAGGGTGGGAAAGAAATGCCTCCAGGCAGCCTGCTAAAGTCTCGGAAGGAGGAAACCGCTGTTTGTGTGTTTTAGGAAGGCTAAGCCCTTGCTTAGGCAGCAGCAAGCAAAATATTGGCATTCACTTCTGACTTGGGGAAGGCATCTCTGGAGTCAATAGAAGGAAATGCCTAAACCTCCCTCAGAAAGGAGAGCTGTGGAAACACAGAGGATTACCTCACGAAAGCCTTTTGTGTGTTTGAAGCCACTAATGAAATCTGCTTCCTCTTCCAAACCAGGAAGCTCCAGTGTTTTTTACCTCTATCACCTCTCTCTCATGTTTTCGCCGTCCTTTTTGATTCCTTTGCTTTGAATAATACCAGTAAAATGTATGTCTTGGCTGGGGAACATAGGTCGGTCGGTTGGTAGAGTGCTTTCCTGGCATGCATGCCTGTGTTCAGTCATTAGTACAACATAAGCTAGGTGCGCGTGCCTTGGGTCCCTAGGACTTGGAAGGCAGCTGCAGGAAGGTTAGAAGTTCAAGGCTAGTCTTGAGCCTCAGATACTTGCATTGGAGATGCTGTCGCACAAAGGTGTCGCCCAAACCAAACAACCGCAGAATGGTGTCCTGCAGGGCTTGCTTTCCAGGAACGACTACTGTCCAATGTGAAGCAGAGCACGTGTCCTGTGTTACTCATGGTGAGGTTGGACCGGTAATCTCCATGCGTTCCACTCCTAACTGGGTCTTCTTACCTGTGTCAAATGTTGGTGCCGCTAACGTCTGAACATGCTAGGTATCAGGACTAGCCTCTCAAGTGAGGTTACTTTTACTCTTTATATCAATGAAACATTGTATGAGACCTACCTGTGGATGGGAAAGTCCATTAGGATGCATGACTTCCTTAGGTCATCCTGTTCACTCCGAGTGACCTCTAGATTACTTATAATGCTAACACTTGTAAGTACTGTGCAAATGCTTTTTATAGCAAGGAGACATTTCATATATTAAGGGACACCACAACCTTTTGTTTTTGAGATGGGTTTCAAGTAGCCCAGGCTGGCCTCAAATTCATCCATTCTTTAGCCAGGGTTTGCCACGGGTTCCAGTTCTTAGACAGTTGGGTTTCAAAGCAGTCTGCCGATGGAGCCGTGTCGCTCAACCTTGAGAGACCATTGTTTTTCCGTGGGCTGTTTGCTGTTTGGTTTGGGTGCAGAGCCTTATGTCTTGCTGGATGCTTGAATAAGGACTAGATTTGTTCAGAGCCTGAAAATTTTGCTGCTTCCAGTTTAGGAAAAAGATGTGGCCGGGATTTGCCAGTTTGTACAACGACTCTCTGAAAAGACACTTCGTGAATCCCCCACTTGCTCCTTTCTTCTACCTTGGCTTCTTTTCTTCTCTGCTGTCTTCTTGCTCACTCAGCAGATGCCTTTTCACAGTCTGCTGAGAGTGAAACCTTAGGCTAAGTCCTGGGGCTCTGAGAATAAACCACACAAATATCTCTCACTCTTAGGATGCCAAGGCACACGACGCCCCAGGAGTGAGGTTTTCTTGTTGTAACAGGTCTGCAGAAAAGCATGTTGGATGGACAGTGGTATTGCGAGTGCTAGAGACTTGCTGGTTGGTGGTAAACAGTCTATTACTTCACTCCCTCTATTGTTTATCTAGCTACAGGTCTCTGATAAGAGTCCGGGCAAGGTTTTGTCAATTATCCGTTCTGTCTCCTTTCTTGAAATTAGATGAGATCCCTTTGATTGATTTGGGGAAAGAAATGGGAAACACATACGAAGTTTCTACTGTTTCTCTGTTTTTCTCCAGTGTTGTTGCAGTTTCATGGGCTTTATAGACTTTTGCGTTGTGTCATTTAAAAATTGAGTTCACATTTTATTAAATATTTTGTTTTGGGGGTGGATGTACGGTGTCATAGCAAGGATGTGGATGTCGGAGGTCAACTAGATCAGTCTTTTCCCTTATCAGAGAAAGGCCTTGCCTAGTATTGGTCTTTGAGGCAGTGTTTTTTTTTTTGGAGCTGGGGACCGAACCCAGGACCTTGCTCTTCCTAGGCAAGCGCTCTACCACTGAGCTAAATCCCCAACCCCGAGGCAGTGTTTTGAACTGGTTGTAAGAGCTGAGAGATGGCCAGGTACTGAGATGCTGGTTTGGTCCAATACTCGACATACAAGAATGGTCTCCTAGCAAATACAGCCCACCTGTGTAGAAGGATAGATTGATCTGAAGACATCTGAGGTAGCTAGCCTACAAGCAAGGTTGATAGCACATGCTGCCCCTGCTGCTGCCCCTGCTGCCACCGCCGCTGCTCCCGTTCCTCTTCCGTGGCTGGTGTGACTGGTATGTGCTGTTGTTCACTTTGGAGTCTACCTTGAACTTCCTGGCTTAGGCTGTGTTTTTAGGAAGGGAATTCATGATAAGCTGGAGGTGGTTCCCCTTCCCAAGGAGTCTGAATCACATCTAAGTCTGCCAATGGGAGAACGACCAGCATTCCTTCCAGGGAAAACATGCCAGGAAACTGTGCACAGAGGGTTTCTTAGGACTTCAATAAAGCCCATAGGCACAGGGCTGGGTAAAAGACTTAACGGTTTCCTGACCTTTCTGTGTCCCTTTAAAAACTGCCTTTACTTGTCTCAACTGTAGAGGTTCTTTTCTTCTTCTTGTTTGCTCGTCTGTGCTGTACAAGGAGGGAGGTCAGACTGTTGGCTTTCCTGGTAAGAGGTGGGCAGAAGCGGCAGCGGCGGTCGGGGTGCGTCATCTGAGTATAGACTCAGTCCAACTTAGATGCACACGCCGCTGTTGCTACTTCCTGATTTACACCTTGGTGGCACGCTGTTGCACCAGGTGACAACAACGGGCGATGCACGTATCCATGAAGCTGATGCTAGCTATAATGGCAAGGACACTTAAAGAGCGTCAGAAAACACCTCGTAAGCAGTTGCTTATTGGCTCCACGGGGAAGACATACAAGGGGGTAGTTCCTGCCTTCTCCATTCAGTACATGGAAAAATGAATTCCAGAACGAGAGATAATTTCCCCAAGGCCGAATATCTGTCTGCTCTGTGAACTCATATACTTACTCGTTTCACTACATCCTTAGACAGTTGAGAAACATGGCTTTAGTAATTTGTGGTCAGGGCCTCAAATACCGATGCCATCTCTGTCCAGGCACATTCGGTGCCGGAGAATAGGCGCTCTTCTGAGTGATACTTTTTTTTTTTCCCTTCTGATAAGCCTGTTACGTCACGGTAGAGCTTTTAAAAGACTCTTTTATTCACCCCTTCTCCATAGAAAGATCTCGTTTCCAAGTCTAGAAAAGCTTTGAGAGGTTTAATCTAAAACCTAAAGACATGGCCTCTCTTGATTTGTGTGAGTCTTTTAGAATTACACGCATGCGCGTGTCAGCATCGGGCTGCAGTTGTCTTTGGAGGCCAGGAGAGGGTGTGGAATCCCCTGGAGCTCAAGTTACAGAGGTTGTGAGTTTCCTGATGTGTGTAGGCTGCAACTTGAACTCGGTCCCTTGGCAAAAGCAGCAGGTGCTGCGAATTGCTGAGCTATCTCCTCTCCCGGCTCTGTGGTTCATTTTGCCTTTTGTTAATCAAGGTGAGCACAGTATGAATAGAGGCCTTTAAAGTTTGTTTCCGACTTTCATGTTTTGATTTCTCACCTAGTAAATGAAATAAAAAGATAAAGTGCTTATTGCAATAGGAAACAGAATCAAAACCACTCTTTCTTTCATGAAGTTGCTAATTATCTTTCATCAGTGAAGAACCTGGCTAAAACACACAGATTATATTCTGTGTGAAACTCATTTATACTGACTCCAGCCTTAAACAGTCTCATTGGGGACTGCCCCCCCCCCCAGGATAGGACTTATTTTATCACAAGAGTAGGGGACTCATAACTGCACACTCTAGAGAGACACTCCCCTAATCCACTTCCATTGTTTCTTTCCAGATCATTGCTTGCTTTCTTGAGGGACTCATCAGGGTCAGAGACCTAACTCCCATGTGCAAAGAATTGCTACTAATTCAGAAGCAATGGCAAGGCGTCCTCTAATTATCTACTATGGCAGAAAGAGGCAGACGCTGAGATACAGAAACCTTGATTTGTATACCTGTAGCACTGTCACTTGACTTACAATGGGCAGAGTGCTTCCTAGACATGCTAGGACACCAACTCCATGTAAGATACATTCTCCTGGAGTATGCCAATTCCTCCTTCACAGTTGGCCAACCAACTGAAAGAACGAATGCTGAGTTGCTTTTTCTGTGCTGCCGTGGGTCTGTTTGACATACTGGAGTTCACAGGTCAAAATAATCTCTAACTTGAAAGGGTAATAAATGCACGCTTCAACTGCCTGGAAATACCCCTCAAACTGTTCTGAAAGGAACTGGGCACCACTTCTGAGGTTTAGCCTTGGGTCCCTGGCTGGGAGAATTGTATCAGATCCAGTGTGCCATCATCTGGCAGCATAGAGCTATGTAAGGGCTGCACCTTCCTTCCATCGCACCACTTCTTCGAGTGGCATGTTTGGCTGGCTCCTGAGGCTGTGACTGGAATTGAAACACACTGCTTGTTCTTAAGGCGGTGCCTGGCTGTGGGGGCCACGGGTGGCTGTCGTCGTTCTTCATTGTCTATTGATCCAGTCAGTTAGAATGACAGCATTCAATAGTTCAGTCCTGTCAGGCATTCTGCGGGGTTGTCTTTCTGTGCATCGTATTTTCTTGATGTCCTGGTACAGAGGTCGGGGCTGAGGGGAAGTTTTGGTTGTTTATAGGACAGAGTGGGTCGTAGACTTTGAAATCAAAGAGGAGTTCAGAGACATGCTCCTCCGAATACGGAGGGGATTCTTCAAACCCTCAGTGAACTTTGTAGGTTCTATGGTAAGGGCGGTAGCTGGGCGAGCTGGTGAGTAGAATCGCAGCCAGCAATCGGTTGAAGTTCTCCCTGCTACCTCCGTGTTTATTCTGCTTCCTTCACTTGGTCTTCATACTCTCGGCAATGGAGGCATCTGGATAACTGTGTTGGCTCTAGTTTAGGTCTTCGGTGGATAGTGAAGGGAGTTGTTTGTACTTACCCATCTTACTTGCTTCATATGTTCTCTTGCCAGAGTATTTTTGTTGGTTCTGAGGTCACGGCGGTGTGTGAGCACATTCTCACCTTTACAAAATGTGCACTCTGGTGTGGTGTTGGTACGACAGCGTCTACTTAGAGGGACCCCGGCTACTCTGCTGCAGTCGACGGCTGAGAGAATGCAGAAGGACTCAAGTCCTCTTCAGTGTTGTCGTCGATTGCATTTTTCTGTGCCTCAGTTACTCTTGTCTGTAGTATTAGGGCAACCCGCCCTATGTAGTTACTTATAGCGTCCTTTCCGCTGCTGTCATTTATGGCCTGACTATTTCCAAACATTTTAGCCTTGTTGTCTTTAACAAGTGCTGTGCTGTGAGCCATATTTGCATGTTTTTTTAAACTTAAATTTAAAACTTTCGATCGACATAGTATTTGCATATATTCTCAGGATATAGTGAGATATTGTAATACATCTGTGCCCTGCAGTCATGGAGTCATAATTAGAGCATAACTGTCACCTCCAGCATTTGGTATATGTGCTAGGAACATTCACAGTCACCTCTTAACCTACAAATTACTGTTAGCGGTAGTTACAACCTACCGGGTTGTTGAACACCGGGCCTTAATTCTGTTTTATACTTATCACCCAATTCTTTGTCTCCTTCCCATTCCTCTTCTCAGCCTCTGGCCACCACTGTTTCATTCCGTATTTTTATAGCACCATCTTTTTAAGTTTATTCGTGTGAGTGAGGACAAGTAATATTTATCCTCTCTCTGTCCCGTTTATTTCAGGTCACACGATAATTTCCAAGCTTAACTATGCTGTTAGAAATGACAGGGATTCATACTCTTTGTTTAGCAATGGGATAAAACTCCCATGCTGTATGCCCACACCACCCCCTCATCTGCCTATCAGGGGACACTTAAGTTGATTCCTTGTCTCCGAATTTCTGAGTAGTGTCGTAAGAAACACGGTGTGCTTGTTAATTTTAATATCTTAAAGATGGAGAAATTAGTTGTTACTGGAGAATTGGTATTTCCACTTAGTCATATAGAGTTAAAAACTAGTGAATATATAAGTCTTACAAGGCATATTTATAAAATAGCATTTATTCGGTGAAGCATGGTGACCCAGGGGCTTCTGGCAATACAGTTAGTGTTGAAGATGAAAGAATGGAGGCTTGGGGTTGGGGATTTAGCTCAGTGGTAGAGCGCTTGCCTAGCAAGCGCAAGGCCCTGGGTTCGGACTCCAGCTCCGAAAAAAAGAATAGGAAAAAAAAAAAAAAAGAATGGAGGCTTGGCTTTGGTAATATTTTTAAGAGTGCTATATAATACATGTCTCAAAAAGTTGGAACACCCACATTTTAAGGGGTAGTGTGTAGTTGTAGCCACTGGAGAATATGACATCAGTAGGAATCATTCAAATCTAGGGATTCAAGGAGAGTGTGGATGAATTAGCAAGACCTGGTCCTGTCCCAGAAAAGAAGCAACAGTTATGAAATGATTATTATTGTTTGTGTGTATGTGTAATGTATGTGTATGTCTGTGTCTGTGTGGGATGTTTGAAGGCCAGCGGTAATGTATGTGTATGTATGTGTATATGTGGGATGTGTGAAGGCCAGAGGTCAACAATGCAACGTCTTTATTTTATTTTATTTTATTTTACTTTATTTTATTTTATTTTTTGAGGCAAGGTGTCTTATTGTACCTGAAGCTCACCTTTTTGCCTGGACTAACAAGCTCTCAGCATTTTCATGCTTTCTTTTTTTTTTTTTTCGGAGCTGGGGACTGAACCCAGGGCCTAGAGCTTCCTAAGCAAGCGCTCTAACCACTGAGCTAAATCCCCAACCCTCTCTCAGCATTTTCATATTCCTCTCCCTCCTCACCACCGTGTTCATGGGCGCATTGCTGAGCCCAGCTTTTATGTGAGTTGGCAGGATTCATACTCAGGTCCTCGTGCTTGTGGGGCAAGCATTTTACTTAAAGAGCCACCTCTGCACCCTGAAATGCTTGTTTTAGAGGCGTATGTCTACAAAAAGTCTCAGAATTCCTTTCGCGTTCTATAAACTGGTCGGCTGCAAGTGAGAGAGGTCCTGTCTGTTCTGACATGCTCTTTAGAAACAGTGATGATTTTTGTAAGAATTGGTATGTGTGAGACCACAGTGCAGAATCCATTTGGTTATGTCTCTTCACTGTAGAGCTCATGGTTGGCACAGCATTAGGTAAAATGAGTGACAGCCAAAGATGACCCTAAAATCTCACACTTGCATCTCTCTCTCTCTCTCTCTCTCTCTCTCTCTCTCTCTCTCTCTCTCTCTCTCACACACACACACACACACACACACACACACACATTTTAAAAAAAGAATTATAAAAATATTTAGAGCAGCCCTTCATTGTGATGCTGAAATCGCTCTGGTGCAGTTGAGGACTACCCAGAATGTCTTACCTGCTGTGGTGTGAAACGGAGAAAACAGTGCCACCCAGTGATGTAACCCGGATGCTTGGGCAGAGTCTCTCCTATCTAACTCCCCTTTTCACAGCCACAGGGTGTGGAGGGCAGCGTCAGGATGAAGGTAATAACATGTCCGTTTAGAGCTGAGTTTGGACGGACCTGCACACAAGACATCTTGGCTATGACTCCCTTAGTAAGGAAGCCTATCTACCTGCCCACTAGGTCTGTTTGTAAATGCCTAGGCTTTTACTTTTCCCTGACTACTCCTAACTGTCCATCGTCTCTCTGTATTGTGTTCTAGACGAATGAAAGCTAGAATCTGGGGTCTCATCACAACCCACCACTTAGAGGCTTTTGAGCTTCACGACATGGCTTCTCTGAGTCTTTCCTCCGTCATCCATAAGATGGAGTTCATGAAAAGTATCTACCTGACTGACGTTTCTTGGTGATAGGAGATCACTTACGACAGTGTTTCACATGAACACCATCATCGCCGCACATTCCCGCTTCCCCCATATTTAACTTTCCTCTGCTGCTGTATTTACCTAATTACCTTCTGTTTCTTTGTTTTTTATATACTATTTTTTTTAGTTTTTCTTTTTAATTACGTGTGTATATGTGTTTGAGTGAATGGTACATTTGTTTTGTGCCCAACTAGGCCAGGAGAGGGTGTAGGTGAGGGGTCCTTAAAGAAGCGCAGACAACTTAGAAGTGACTATAGTAAGTCCCAGAAAATTTCGTCCAAAGGTTGAACTCCTCCCAACTTTCATAGCATGTTCATGGACCCAGTCTTGTGTAGGTTACCAGTGTGTAATCAGAGCTGCTGTGAGTTCTGAGGTGAAAGGTCATGTAATACCAGGAGGGCAACACACAACTTAGTTATATTAAAAAAAGAAAACCTTTACTATTAAATTAAAAAAAAATTTAAAGAGTATACATACATATAATAGAATCTTTAGTATCTAAAAGTGTATCTTAAACTGTTTTCCCTTTGGTTGTGTAACCAATCTTCTCAACTCTTCCTCTTACAAAATCTAAAGCCCTGCTTATCGAGGAGCAATTCCCTATCCTCTCTTTCCACCGTTGTTGGCAAAAGGACCTTTCTTTGTTCCTGTCTCTGAATTGCGTTATTCTGATTAGCTGACATAGGAATCAAACAGTATTTGTCTTTTGGGGACTTAGCATGTTTTCCTGAAGTTTTCTCCACAGGCCAGTCAGGAAGACATAGTGAGGCCCTGTCTCAAAAGAAAGAAAAACAAATTTAGCCCAAGTATTTTGCTTAGCACTGTAGTTGGCTTAAATCGTTTAATTTTCATAGCTCAGCAGAATAAATTGTAGTTTTATAGTTAATGAAGCAGACACTGAGAAGGGCGATAAGCTGGTAAGTTGGAATGGAGGGAGAGTAGCCTTTGAAGGTTTGTAGGAGGTTTATCAATGTCTCAGATGAGGTGGGTCATGAAGACGCATTCCCGCAAGGAAGGGCTTGGTTTTGAGCAGCTTGGGAGGACAGGGAAATGCAAACTGACTGGGTTCGCTAGAGCGGGAGTCTCAGACAACTGTACGGTCTTCAGAGATGGGGCCTTAGGTGTCTAAACCGTGGAGAGGATGTGTTCCTTCCCATCCCATGCAGTGAGTAAGAACACAAGGGAAGAGTTAACACACACCCCATGACTCCTGACGTATAGATCAAAACATATCGATGGCGCCTTGCAACTCTGATAATTCCATTGAGCTGTGCGAGGCTTAAAATTGATACCCGGGCACACTCCTGATTAACATTAAGTGCTGCTGTCAGTATGACATAGCTGGATAAACTGATATTGAATAATCTATTGGATGTGTCACACCTGAACAGGGAGTGTAAATCACACTGTATTATTTCAGCTGTAATTAGGTGGGAGATAAAAAATCGCAAACAGATGGGTTCGGTGGGAATTTCTTAGCACGCGAGTAGCGTCTCTGGAATGTTTCTTTGTTCCATGCAGAGAAAGAAGTTGACTGCTCTCCAAGTATTGATTGCTGTTCAGGAAGTGAGAGGCCGAGGGGTGACTTATGCAACGTTCACAGAGTGGGTTCCATTTATAAATTCTATGAAATTAGCTGAAACCTTCCTGAAGTTAATGGCAGTGAAAACAGGCCATTCCGTATTTCGCCGGGTGTCCTTGGTTTTCTTACTTGGAGAGCCATTGTTCCTCAGGTTATAACGATGTTGCATTTGCATTTCGTCCTCCCTCCTCCCCTACGAAGTGGGCGCTGTCTTTATCATCTGAGAACGAAGGATTCAGGCCAGGACTTGTGGGTGAACAGCACAGTGTACCATGTCAGACCTTTGGCGTTTGGTGCTGCTGTCCATCCAGGGGACTAACCTGATTCCTGAGGACAAATGGGTGATAGGAATCAAGGCCAAAGGCACCTTGTTTTAGAAGGGGTCAGAGAACCCAGCTGTAGCCAGGAAAAAAATGTGACTGTAGAGAAAAGGTTACGAACGGTGAAAGACTTTAGACCTTTAGAATGACGCTCCTTGCATAGCAAGGCTTTGGGTGAGTAGCACTGAGCTTTCTCACGAGACCAATTACTGTTTTTGGTGGATGGCCAGGCTTCAGTGAATACGAGTGAAAGCAGGTGTGCCACTGGCGTCGTGTCTCCTTCCAGGTGACTGGTGTATGAACAAAGTGTACTTACAGAGGTGGTCTCGTGTGGGGCTGACACGTTAAAGCATATCATGAGACGTTTATCCTGTTCACATTCTATTGAGAGGGTGTGGTCTTTCTCTCTCCCTCTCGCCATCCCTTTCCCTCCTTTCTTCCACCCCTCTCCCTTCCTCTTTGTGTCCCCTCCCCCTCCTCCCTCCCGCACAGTGTTTTACTGCTGGCATTTGGTAGTTTGGTTCGTTTGTCTGTCCGTTTCATTGACGGTGGGGTTGAACCTGATACGATGCTCCTGTTAAGCGTATGCTTTGCTACCAAGTCACACTTCTGTTGCCTTTCACTTGGTGCTTGGCGTATTGGTTCGTTGGTTTTAGGTGCCATTCTGTTAATACATAGACACATCTTTGTCACTTTAATATCTCATAGATGAGGAACTCTGTGTGGGTGTCGAAACCATTCAGCAAACACCGAGCCAAAAATCTGTATGGTACTGTCCAGGAGCTGTGTCCTTGTGACACTGTCCTCACCTGGCAAGGGTATCTTTCCAGTGGGAGCGTTCTTGGCTACCTGGGGCCTGTTTTCAGGTGCCAGTCTCTTGCCTGCAACGTAGCTGGAATCTGTAGTTGAGGTTCCAGCCAGCTGGACTGTTGGGAAGAACTGTGTCAGGTTAAGGGTGAGCGAATGGGGCTAAAGGCAGTTGTCCTGTTTTCCCCAAGCTCCAGCTTCCTCAGACAGCTTTTCCTCAGACCTTTCTGAATTTCATAGATAGTGTATTTTATACATCAGGGGTTTCTAGAAAACAGCAGAAGGCTGACATTTTCCCCTTTAGGTCAGTAGTTTCCCCCTCATTGCATAGTTTACTCTACTTCTGCCTTCCTTCTTCCTTCCCTCCTCCTTCCCCTCTCTCCTTCCCTCCATCCTGTTCTGCTCAGATATACTTAGAAGGACTTAATGGCACCATTTAAACCTTGAGAGCAAACGTACAACTGATCTGTTCATGAACCCAGCCAGTTGCACTTTAAATGGCAGTTTCATGCAAGGCAGGACAGGTTACTACTTGAAAAGAGCTAATGGCCAGCTGGTTTTAAAGCGGATGACAAAAGGAAATGTGACATTTCTTGCTGGCCCCTCAGAATAAGGGACCTTGTGTTCACAGGTTGGAGCACTAGGGGAGTGTTCAGTGTTTGGACCAAGAAATTCGCTGGCTGGCCCTGCTGTCACCCTGGCTAACCTTCATTCATGGTTCCTGTGCAATAATATGACCCTTCCTCTACTAAAGCACCCTGAAATCTTTCCCCATGTGCCCATAAGCTTTGCTTCCATAATTTGGCATGATGTTTAATGACCTGTTTATAAAAAGTAGTTTCCTTTGTACTGTTAGCAGAAACCTATAAGAGGGAGTGGACAGAATGGGGATCGAGGGTTCAGAGGGAAAATTACTTGGCTTTGAGATAATAGGTGTGTGTGTGTGTGTGTGTGTGTGTGTGTGTGTTATATTCAGTTCCATTAGTCCTATGTACAATACTGAATGTTGGAGGACAGAATATGGTTAACACTGGTTCTTCTCTGGAGGAGTTGACCATAGTGGCTCCTCTGTGCATGAGCAGATGATTTCAAAAGAGTGTGCACGATAGAGGGCACATAAAGGTGGTAGTAGCACAGAGAAAGCAGAATCGGTTAAGTACAGTGGTTCTCAACCTGTGGGTCGTGACCCTTTTGGTGGCTTAACCACCCTTTTACAGGGGTCACACATTAGATAACCTACATGTCAGATGTTTATATTGTGACTCAAAACAATAGCAAACTTATGGTTATCATGTGACAGTGAAAATAATTTTATGTTTGCGGGTTACCACAGCGTAAGGAAGTATATTAAAGGGTTGTAACACTAGGAAGTTTGAGAACCACTGCTGTAAGCCCTTTTCTTAGTTAATGACTGATTGGGGAGGGGCAACTCATTGTAGATGGTGCCATCTCTGGGCTGGTGGTCCTGAGTTCCAAAAGAAAGGAGGTTGAGCAAACCATGGGGAACAAGCCAGTAAGCAGCGATCTTCTATGGCCTCTGCATTGGCTCCTGCCTCCAGGTTCCTGCCCTGCTTGTGTTCCTGTCCTGACTTCCTTTGATGATGATCTGTGATGTCGGAAATAGAATAAATGTTTTCCCTCCACGGCTTGCTTTGTTATAGGTTTTTGTTTGTTTGTTTGTTTTTTTAATCAGAGCAATAGAAATTCTAACCAAGACTGATAGCTGGACTTTCTAAAACTGTGAAATATGCACCTTGCAGAACTGAAACTTACGGAGCTTGGAGGTGTGCGTAACTAAGTTACTGAAAGACCCAGAGTTGATTCAGCCCTGTGCTTTAGACGCTCTGTGCTTTCGCTCCTCTGAGATTCATTCCTGCTCTCCTATTCAGTAAATGCTGGCTAAGTCAACTTTAAACAACCAAACAGTTTGAGAGAGGAATAAGGTGCTTCCTACCAGGAACTTAGTCTTAGAGTAGGAGTTAACTTGAAGCCAAGGGCTGGTATCAGATTATGAAGATTCGGCCTTCAAAGTTAGCGGGTGCCAAGCCCTGGTGTAAGCTATCTTTGGAGGATTGGCTCACTGAGGGCACCTAGTTGGTAAGAGGTTTCTCTAGAACAATGTTTTCTCACCTTGTGAGTATCAGGGTGGTTAAGAGGATTTTTTTGATTGACCTATTGACCTTTTTCATTATTCGGGGCACATAATGGAGGTCAGAGAACAGTGTGTGGACATGGTTTTCTGCCTTCACCATGTGGGATCTGGGTTTATTCTCAAATCATCAGGCTTAGCAGCAAGCCTCTTCGTCTACTGAGGCATTTTGTCAACCCCCCGCCCCCTTTGAGACAGAATCTAGCTATCTACCCTGAAGGACCTAAGATTCTCCATCCTCCTGTCTCAGTCTTCCGAACAGTGGGATTGTACCACCAGGTCCGGTGGGAGGACATCGTAAAACTGTACCACAGAGGCTTTGGGTCAGGCCAGGATAGCGTCAGCTCCATTGTGAAATCATTCCTCCTGCCCTAAAATTCGTGGACGGCGCACAAACATACCAAGTTGCCGAAAGGCACAGCCGCCGTGCAGAACACACACACTTGAGTGATGTGCTGCTCTGGGTTCCATGGAGACACACGTACACTTTGGCCTGGGTGTTCTAGCAAACTCCAAGCTAGCAGTTGCCATGAATCTCCCCCCTTCACTCTCAAGAAAGGACAGGGAAGCCTAGTTTCTTTAGATCAAGTCTGACGAAAGGATGGGCTAGCAGCAGAAAACTTTTCAGACCATGTTTTCCCTATGCAGCTAAATACTAAGGGAACAAAAAAAATCCATATCGCTGTCCCCTTAAGACTCAGCTAAATGAAGCAAAAATTTGATCTTCCTTTCTGCTTCTCAGAAACAGGTGTCACCCTGATGTTTCCCAGTTGGGAGGTGTTAAATGAGCTGGACAGGGGTCTGTCTGATCTTCGTGCCACACTGGGCAGATAAAGGTGCTACTGTGGGCACTGCCAGGGGGAAGCGGTGTTCCAGCAAAGCAATGTGAGGCCAGCCCGCTTCTCCCCTTCCTCCTGGTGGTGGTGTATTTGAGGGGAGCTTGATCCTCTACCATCAGACGGAGGAGGGCAGCGGTGCAGGTGACTGCCCAGGTTTCAGTGAGGAGAGAGAGGCGTCAGCAGGATCCAGGTGTGGAACTGAGCCTCTCCTCAGCCTCTCAGGCAGGCAGGGAGGCTGCGTCCTTTCTTCCACAGCAGGGCCTAGAGGGAAGCAGAGTCCTCTGCCTTCCATCCTCATGCCCGAAAAATAGAAACGCTCAGGATCAAAACACAGTAAGCGGGGTTGGGGATTTAGCTCAGTGGTAGAGCGCTTGCCTAGCAAATGCAAGGCCCTGGGTTTGGTCCCCAGCCCCGAGGGAAAAAAAACAGAAAACAAAAAACCACAGTAAGCCATCCTTGGCATCCAGGAAAAGTCGTGTCACGTATGAGAACAGCCAGTGACAGACAGTGGAACCGAGATGCTAGAATTCTGGCAAGGATTTTAAACTGTCACAAGAGTCCTTTGGAAAGCTATTTGTTTATTTAAACAACAAAAAAAAATGAGAAATCACTGCAAAAAGTTTGTGGGCCCAACAGGAGGGAGGTTTGGGGTGTAATATAAATACTGAACACCTTGATTCCACCTCTATTTGTTACACCCACTGAATCGAGTACTTAAGATGGCACTTGTATGTACGTACGTGATCATACCTCAGCAAAGTTGGTTTACAGAACTGCATGGTTACAGTCTTCATCTAAGGAGGTCCTGAATAGAACCCCCCTCAAGATCTGTTGTTGTAAAATATAAAAAAATAAAAAATTTATTGTTGCCTTTTACCTCGCTAGGTTTAGCACCGTGGTGCCCCAAGATGTCTGCTAGTTATTTTGGCAGAAACACATCCCAACTCCGCGGCGGCCCAGTGTCTCCTGCTGACACACACTTTCCTACACTCAAACCGTCACATAAAAGATCACACAACACAATAATCTTTGACCCAGTTGATAAGATATAATTGCCCACTTAATCATACAAAGCCCGGTGCCATCCATCCCTTAAGAACATTGATAACAACCTGTAAATACACAGAGCAGACCCTTAACATCAGTCTCCATTGTCCTGCCACGGCTTCTCCCTTCTCCCTCCTCTCTCCTCCTTTCTGCTATTTGGCCCTTAACTCATATGTGGAATCAACTCAGAAGTTTGTAATGACATCAATAGAAGGACTGGCTCTAAACCTTGTACTTTTAAACTCTTCTAGCAAGTAAATTATATGCCAAAGCAAAGATATGATTTTAGCTTAGTTACCAAATGAGATTATGACTATACAACTCAATCTAGCTAGTTCCTCCCTGTTAAATTACAACCAATTTTAAATTCCTCATAAAAACAACTTTAGAATAACCGCTTTCAGCCCCCCAAAAGTCCAGGGAATTGGAGTGATGACTCCTCCATAACTTCTTCAAGCTGTACATGGGCGTTGAGATATCCTTAGGGGTATGGGGTAGGAAGAATGAAGCAAATGCTGTGGCTGATGTGTCCTGACTGGACCCAGCTGAAAGTCCTTGAGACCAGGAATCCAAGTAGGCACACTCTGAAAAATACAACCCTCAAGACAAAAGTTTAGAATCGAGATATCTTTTTGTTTGATTCTCCTGAATCAATTTTTTTCAGGTGATCTACCTCTATCAAATCTGATCAGTATGACCCTGTGAGGTTTCCAGAACCTAATCACACTTTTTAAAAACACAAAGACAAAATCTTTCTCCTGAAATACTGTGTTCCTTAGTCTGTAACCAGAAAAGCTTATATCTTGCACTCTCTCCCAGAGTAACAACATAATCATAAAACTCAAAGTCACACCCATTATGAAGATTAAACAATTTTTAAAAAAGGAAGTAAGCTAAACAATGAGCCTGATAGACTTTTGTACTCTATGATATCAGGAAATGAACCCAAAATTCTTGTTAAGAGTAACTGAGCTTCCTGTTGTGGTAAATATCAAAATGAACCACAAACCCTCGCTAGCCAGCATCAACGAGCCATATGGCCTTTAGTGGGGTAATTCATAAAACAATCCATATACCTTCTATCAGTTCCAATATCAATAAGCAACATACCAATATATATATATATATATATATATATATATATTTTAAGCTCTCTACCGGGAGCCACAGATTTTTACTTAACCATAATAACTTGTAAATATCACAATACTCTACTTGGACTCAGTGACTAATTTTTCCCTATCTAAGTTCTGAACCGTGGATGAAAATCCCCACATGATTCAGGTAATCTCTTTACTCTCGTCTTTCTAAAAACAAACTTAATCACCTTTTAATAATACCTGCAATCAAGAAGTAGCTTGTCCAACTAGGATTTCAACCCAAAATTCCTGTGGAGCCCACGTTAAAAAGAGTGAGTATCCTGAAAGACTTTCTAAACAACTTTCTTTAAAATGCAGCTTTTAATCTCTAACTCTCTGAGTTGCTATTACTTGTCACACAGCCTGGGACCTACAGCCTGCCAGCCCAGGCTACTTCCCTGTTTCTTTGTTAAATCCCAGGTTTGAGATATCGCATGACTTAACATGGCGCTGGCCTCCTCTTAGAAAATAAAAACTTTCTCCCAACGCTTAGGATTACTGGTGGATTCTTGCCCATCACATTGGTTCGCCATCTGTTGTTGTAAAAATATAAAAAATAAAAAAAGTATCTTTTACCCCACAAGGTCTGACACCGCAGTGCCCCAAGATATCTGCTACTTATCTTGGCGGAAAAACATCCCAAGCCCAGTGTCTCCTGCGAACACACACTTTCCTACACTCAAACCGTAACATAAAAGATCACACAACACAATAATCTTTGACCCAATTGATAAGATAGAATTGCCCACTTAATTATACAAAGCCCGGTGCCATCCATCCCTTAAGAACATTGATAACAACCTGTAAATACACATCAGCCTTAACATCAGCCTCCATTGTCCTGCCCCGGCTTCTCCCTTCTCCCTCCTCTCTCCTCCTTTCCGTTCCAGTCTCCTTCTCTTCCTTCAAACTTCTCTCCTGCCCATTCTCCTTCTCATCCAACGACAGGCCTCCTTCTATCCTGTACCTGCCCCTCACCTGTATTTTACAAATTTAGTGGGGAGAAGGTTCTGGTGAAGTCACCTGATTCTTGAGTAGTGACAGAGTAGCTGTCCTTTGGGCAGTGGAATCAGCATCAAAATACAGATAACTCCAGGGCAAACCACAACAAGGACCCTCCATCTCTCTGGCCTTCACCTTACTTTATCCATCCTTTCCTCTCCCCCCAGTTTCTCTCCTTTCCCCCATCTCTCTCCTCTCTCCCTTCCTCTCTTCCTCTCTCCCCTCCTCCCCCTCCCCCTCTCTCATTCCTGATGATTCTGGTGTGGTTGGTAGCTCGTGGGAACTCGTGATCCCCACAGAGGAACATAAGCTATTTGTGAATTCTTCAGACTATGAATCTGTTAGCAGCCTGTGCAAATAGAAACTTGTTCTGGTAAATTATGAATTACCAGATAAGTACTTGCAGAATAAACAGAATACACAATTAGAACCCATTAAGTGCGCTATCTCTACTCGGAAACGAGTTTTTGCGAGTTATTCCTTGCGTGGGTCAGGCGGTGAGGGTTGTCGTGTTCCATCTCAGGACACCGCCATCTTCACAGCTGATGAAGCCCCACACTGACGTGTGTGAGCCGCACTGTCTTGGCGTTTTGATTTTCCTCGTCCTATGTGGGTCTGTGCTTCCCCTTGGCATTCTGTTTTCCACAGGGATCTCAAACGTAGTCTCCTGCCCTTGTCCTCATCTCTCCTCAGTGGCTGTAATCCCACCTGGTAGGCTGCATTTTCCAGCATCACTAAGGTTTGGGGCATCAGTGTCAACATTCAGTATGGAGTAGAGCGCTGTTTTAGAGTGGGGGTGATATCTTTGTGGCAGGGACATCATCCTTAGAACAAGGGCTTTGTGGTGAAGGCTGTGTTTCAAGGTTGCTTTTATGTAGCGCAGCCCTGAAGGCATCTGGATAATTTTCTGTCAGTAGTAGGTTGGGGATCAGGAGAAAGTATGAACATTTACGTCTTTTCACCTGAACCAGGTCAGCTGCCAACATTCCTCCTGGTTCTAGAAGGAAAGTCATTCTTTAGATCTGGTACCAAGATTGCAAACTAGTCGTGGCTAACACTGAGGGTGACTGGGGATGGGGTTGGCTAGGTGTGGATGTGACATTCCTGGGAGCACCTGTTTGACACTGGCCCTTTGGAGATCCTAGTTGACTTTTCTCCTGTGAAGATTTGGATGCATGAGAGTGGCCCCAGGCAGTGGAACTCACGAGTTTAGTAAGGAATTCCATTGGTTCCGTCATAGCAAGTTCTTATTCTTGGATCACTCTGGAAGTTTTTGATGCTCAGTGCTTGCTTGGCTGGTCGTGTGCGTGTGTGTGTGTGTGTGTGTGTGTGTGTGTGTGTGTTGCAGCGAACCATCATCAAATGACTCACGTCTGAGGAGGTCACACAGCTTCTAATCCTGTTGATCATTTGGTCGAGGAGCTATTTGTGGGGGGAAAATAAACATTAGGGATCTCCCGTCTGCGCTGTGGCAACAGCACTTGAAACATTCATACAAGTCTGTCTCCAGGTCCTTATGTGGATTGCGGTTTCTAAGAGGGATTAACTTTTGTTTCCTAGTATAGAACCAGGACTAGTAGGAGTTAAGTCGAGGGAGGTAGACGGTGTTGTGGTTGGTTTTTGTTTGTTTTTGCAGGGAGTTGTGGCGGGGAGGCTACATTTTCCCAGGACCACAGTGTATGTAAATCTAATGTAACTAAAGTTATTACGGGGAGATCCTAGGCAGGGCATTGAGGAATATCTACGGATGCTTTCATGTTTCATCTTTTGTTATGTTTAGTATGAGCCACAAAAGAACCTTGTAGAACCACATAAATAGAAATAGAAATTTCTCATGCCTTACCCGGTTTGCTTGCTTGTTCAGCAAACCAGGAATGTAGTGACTGGGAGTCCTGAGAAGTCAAGGTTGACAAGGAGTACCAGAGCGTGTGGCCGCATCCTCATCTCTTCTGGTCCCCTTTTTGAGATGCCTGTGTCTGCAGGACCCTTCTCCTCCTCTATGACGGCTGAGCATGGTTCCTGTCATGTGCACTATTCAGAGCCACGTTCAGCAGCCTGAAGGTTGGAAGCAAGTAGCCAGTTTACCGGTCATAAATCCCTTGTGCGTCTGACAAGGCAGCCTTCCCAAGGGGAGGGCCAGCATTCCTACTGATGATGAAGCGTCTTTTACTAAAGCCAAAAATGAACTCAGAGCATGGCCGTTTGAGTAGCCGTCGTAATTCTCTTCCCCACTTGTTCTTCTGTGGCTAAAGCTACCTGGCATGTTGGGAGGCATGATGAATGATGGCACTTGTGAACTACATTTCTTACCTTCGCTTTTGGGTAGGTCCAGGTGATCTCCTTAGCTTGGTCGCAAACTAACCAGGAATGGCTGGCAGCCTGTGACATTCTAATGGACAGAGGATATCTACCCTCTGACCCTTGAGCCATGCCTTCTGGTTGGCCACTTAGCTGTCTCTAGTCCACTTGAGTTTCCTGCTTATATTAATGGGATAGTTGTTTTTATTTCAAATTGTTTTCAGTGTCCTTTGAAATTTCCATTGTCCATTTATAATACTCAGAAAATACTTTGTTTTGGTTGAAGGTTTTGCTCCCGTCCCTTGAAACCTGGGCTATGGAGCAACATCCATTGGACACCATTTTTTTTTTTTAATATTGTTGGTTTTACAAAGTATTCGATGTCTTGGGGGTGTACTTGCCAATATATGTGTCTGTGTGTCACATGAAGCAGACAGAAGAGGGCATCTGGTCATCTTGGACTGGGAGCTACAGTTAGGAGCCTCCTTTGGGTGCTGGTGAACCTGGGTTCTATGCAAGAGCTTACTAGTGCTCTTGAACCCCCCTGAGCTTCCCTGTTCGTATTATAAATTTAAAAACCTTTGATTTCATACATGCATATAGTAATCTTTTTTTAACCACGTTTATTCCCTTGATTCCTTCCAGATCCTCTTCCTATACCCTTCCAGCTGCTGCTGCTTCTCCTCCTCTTCCTTTTCCCCCTCTTCCTCCTGCTCCTCTTCCCCTCTTCTTCCTCCCCCTCCTCTTCCTCCTCTCCCCTCCTCCTCCCCTCCTCCTCTTCGTCCTCCTCCTTTTCCTCTCTCCTTCCTCCTCCTCTTCCTCTTCCTTTTTCTCTTCCTCCTCCCCCTCCTCCTCTTCCTCCATCTTCCTCATCTTCCTCCTCCTCCTCTTCCTCTTCCTCCTCCACTTTCTCTTCCTCTTCCTCATCCTCCTCTTCCTCCTCTTCCTTCTCCTCCTCCTCTTCCTCCTCTTATAACCCATGGAGTCCAACTCTTGTCTGTGGAACCATCCTCTGGATCATGGCCAACTTAAGATCACAAAGATCCTTCTCCCAGCAGCCAGCAAATGTGAATAGCCCCTCAGCTATGAGTGAAGGGCGCCCCTCCCCTTCCCAGGCTGGAATGTTGAGTGGCTTGGTCCTGTGCAGGCCACTGCAGTTGCTCTGAGTTGAGTTAGTGCGACCTTGTTCCTGTCATATATAAAGACCCAGCTTCATGTTGGTCCTTCCTGGCCTCTGGCTCTTGTAGTCTATGTACTGTCTCATCAGGGATGCTCTCTGGAGAAGGGGAGCGATAGATGTCCCCATAGACACTTTCTCTCTGCCTTTGGACCAATTCTGAATTTCCGTATTAACTACCGTTTGACTTCAAGCCTTTTGAGCCTTTGATGTTTAAGCAATATTTGAATATTGAAGGATGCCCAGTGAAATGTGTTACGTTTAGCAAGCAGTCAGTCAGTATAGAGTTTTCAAATGTTTGGAGAAAACTTCGCGCCTTGTTGTAATGGTCGTGGTGGCTGTGGGGATTGCTGATGTCTATGCATTCCCGTAGAATTGGCATTCAGTCATGGTTTGAGAGTACAGACCGTTCATGTTGGTTCCTGTTGACCCAGTACCCACACCTTTTCCACATGAAGTATGGGTTATGCTCCTGGATGGAGGTGGTCTGGATAATGAGCCCACAAATACTAAGTACCTACTGACAGCAGAGATGGAACCTAAGTTAGCAACAAACACGGACCTTGTCTGTGTGGACTTTATTGTCTAACTTGAAAGTTGCCTTAGTAAAATAAATCCACAGTCTAATAGTTCTCAAAGATCACTGGGTGTCTCCCGTGGTTCTCCAGTGTTAGAGAATTGTTAAAATACAGATAGTAGGGTCTGGAGAGGCGACCCAGAGGTTAATAAAACAGGTTGCTCTTTCAGAATACCCAGGCTGGGTTCCTAGCACCCACATGGTGGCTTATGGCCTTCTATCATTCCAGTTCTGTGGAATCAAATGTCCTCTTCTGCCCTCCAAAGATATTGCATGCATGTGATACAGAGACATACCTGTTGGCAAAACCCCCATGCACATAAAATAGAAATAAAGTTCTTGAAAGACTAAAAATACAGTTAGTGGGGTCACAGCAAGCCCCCCCCCTTTAAATTTACTCTGAGTCATGAGGGTCTTCTCCTTCTCTTTTGTGGTACTGGAAGCCCAACCTAAGGCCTTTTACATGTGAAGTATGTGCCAGGCCTACCTTCACTGCCCCAAGCCTCTTTGGAACTTTCTAGAAGGTTTGGAGAACCACTCGTGCAGTCAGTAGGTTTTAACACCGACTGTGGATTAGAATGACCAGTGCAACCACACAGGTCAGATGGTCAGGAAGGTGAGATTGTTTCTGGTGCTGGGTGGGACCTAAGGTTATAAGGTGCAGTCAGGTAGGTGACTACCTCATGCATGCCATGGGCAGAGAACGTTAGATCCCGAGATTCACGATGCACTGGTAGGCTGTGGAGGTGCAGAGTGAAGAGGATTATCAGGAGTGCCAGATATCCTGTGAAGGTAATGCTGGGGACGAGAAGGCTTATTTTCCTGCTGCTGCTTGGGACAGGATGATGAGGTTGCTAGACCTTCACAGGAGTCCGTGTGTGCGCGGCGGGTCATGGAGTATAGATTAGCGAGACACTCAACTTTCAGAATGCTCCTTTAGAGAACCCGGATTCAATGCCCAGCACCCACATGGCAGCTCTCAACTGTCTATAACTCCAGTTCCAGGGAGATCTGACAGCTATTCACAGACAGGCAGGCAGACAGACACACAAACAGATAGACAAAACCCTGATGAGCATTAAATAAATAAATACATCTAGAAGAAATGGCTATCTTTATATTTGATTTCCGTAAACTGATCTTTTCTTACCGCAATGAAGTAGCGTACATTGCTGTTACTGCTATACATGGGAGTACAAGTACAGTCCTGCGGACCTTGGTCTGTGCAGACCAGCAATGGGCCTGACACAGTGCGTGTTTCCCCAGCCAGTCTGTGTTTGTTGACAGAATTGGAAAGGTCATTTTTCCACAGCAAGTTTGTATGTTACTGATCCCTCTCCAAACTTCCCTACAAGTGCTGCTGACTTTGTTTCCCAAACTAGGTAAGGATCTGGCATCTACGTACTAAGGGCTTGTTAAAAACAATTCTAAAATGTGGAGGGTGGCAGCCGGAAAGATGACTCAGTGGTTAACAGCTCTTGTGGCAGCTGACTGGCAGTGCTGTAGGCCTTCATCCCAGCACTCAGGAGGCAGAGGCAGGCTGATCTCTGTGATTTTTGAGGCCAGCCTGGCCTATAGAGTTAAGTTCCAAAACAGCCAGGGCTACACAAAGAAACCCTGTCTTGGGGGAAGCATACCCCAAGCAAACAAACAATCAAAAAACCACAAGCAAATAAAAAAAAGCTCTTGTTGCTCCTGCAAAGAAACAGTTGGTTTGGTTCCCAGCATCCTTGTTGGGGAGCTCATACTTGGCTGTAACTCCAGCTCCATGGGAGCCTATACCCCCACCTAGAAACATACAAACATCTACAATCCAGTCTCCTTAAATTATTAAAAAATAAAAACAGAACAATAAATTTAACAAATACCAGATATAAATTCAACATAGGTATTTGTCATCCGCAAAGAAGTCTTTCCTCCTCAATTCCAAGCCGTGGTGAGTCACATCAAATTTTAGGTCTTGTTGTTAAATTTTATTTTTAATTTTATTAAGTTAAATTGATCATAAAGTAACTTGGACTGTTGAGAACGAGCCAGTGTTTAATTTCTCGGAACTGCCACAGCCTTGGTTACAATAAATTTCATAGGGCTCAGAAGTTATAAACTCGTGAAGATTTGGTGCTTACTGAAATTGTGACTTCGCCCATGAATGTCCCCTGGAGGGAAATGGCTGTCCTGCGTTTTGAGAGCACTGTCTTCTGCCCCAGCTCCTCAGAAGTGAAATGCAGTTTGTCTCACTGTGCCCTCTGGATCTTTAGCCCAGCGCAGAGAGGGACCAGGAAAGAAGACGCAGGTCTGACCATTTGATGCTCATTTCACAGGTGGCTGATCACCGCCTGCCTGGCTGTCGTTGTTTCTGGATGGACCAAATGAAGTGTAGTGGTAAAGTGTAGCAGGAAAGTAGGGTTTAGGGACAGCTGGTCGTTGGTGAGTGTCACTGGTAGAATGAAATGAGACCCTTAGTGGGTGTGACAATGTCCCCTCTCTTCTTCATACCATAAGACAGACGGAGACAACCACTGATCTCTCCCACTTTGATTAGGATTTCTATGAGGTTGGTTAAGATACTGACTTCAGGCACAGTTTAAAGAGCTATCCATGGAGTTATAAATCAATTAGAATTAGATTTGTGAGGGACTTGATCACCTCTTCCCTCTCAGATTCACTCTTTCACCGGTAGGGAGAAGACGACCTAGCAGGGTCACATAACCACCACCTTAGTTTCATGATGGGCACAAAAGGCAGGGACTGTAACCTGGATTTCAAATGTATTATTATTTCTGCTGTGTTAGATGGATATGATTTTTGTTTTCTTACTTTGGAGACAGGACCATTGTGTGTGCTTAGTCTGACCTTTAACTGCCTCCTTACCTTAGCCTTCAGAGTGCTGGAATTAGAGCTGCGTATGCCTGTGAGGTCGTCTTTTGCTATGAGACTTCACTCTGAAATTCTTTGGTGAAAAATGACCTTTTCTTTTTCCCTTAAAAGAAAAATTAGTATTCAGATCTTCTCATCGTTCGTAGGCCTGCCTACTACTAACAGTTTTTAGGAATGATGATCTGAGGAGAGAAGTTGGGCTTTGTCTAGGATGTGCAGCCAAAGAGAAGCACAAAGTGGTAGTTAGCCGCTGAGAGTGAGTGGGAGGCCTATCTGCAGGCATTGCATGCTGTGAGTCAGGATTTGGCCCTGAGCAGAGCTCTCCCAAGTTTCAAGTTTTACTCTCTGATAATGCTTCACAGGTAGCATGCGTCTTAGGACATTACCAGTATGCTTTAACTTTTACTGGTGTGTCTGGGGGGCAGTGATGAGGACGGAACCCAGGGAGTCCTGTATGCTAGGCGAGTGTTCCTCACTGACTTACCCCCCGCCCCCCAGGCTTCCAGCATGGGCTTTATTAGACTCTTTATCCTATTACATATACTCTGACCACAAAGCTAGTTTTTGTGTGTTTGTCTCTCTCTCATTTCCTTTTCACTTGTTGCATACACCAGGCTCCGGAGTTTGCTCAAGCCAGCCCCATGTGGCTGCTGGACCAAGTGCTTTAGTTCATTCATAAGACATAAGGACTCTGTCAGAGTCCTTGGTGATTCCCCATCTATAATTGGAGCAAGCGTTGGGGAACTGGTTGAACATACTGGTTCCTTGGCATGACTTCTGTTCAGTGTTAGGAGATCTAGGACTGGGGCCGGGGTTCCAAACTCTCCCTATACTGAGTGTTCAGCCTCTTTCAAGGCTGTGCATGGAGGTTTCCATGGTTCCCTTCCTAGTACAAGGGTGATTTCAAGCTACAGGAAAGGTATTGATATTAAAGCCATCAAATCTTACTTATTCCCCTTAAAGTTTTTATTCTCAGATGCAGTTTCCCTGGAGGGTTCCCAGGTTATAATCTTAGGCTCCCATTGTTATGCACTCAGGAACTGAAGGATAAGAAAAGCTCATTAACATATTAACATAGGAAATCTGTGATTAAAGTAATTTGTACTTTATGTTATAAGCAAGCCTAACTTAGAAAGTGCTGCCTATTGGAGAGGAGCCTATGACATGTGGCCTTGTATTTGTTCACTGATTGTGTGTGCATGTATGTGTGTGTGTGTGTGTGTGTGTGTGTGTATGTGTGTGTGTGTGTGTGTGTGTGTGTATATGTGTGTGTGTGTGTGTGTATGTGTGTGTGTATATGTGTGTGTGTGTGTGTGTGTGTGGTGTGTGTGTGTGTGTGTGTTTTCCAAGATCAGTTCTCTGGTCTGGAAAGGCTTTGTTGAGTCCCTAGGAATTAGCTAAATGTGTTGAACTCAGTAATAAGATCCTAGGTGGCTGGATTATCTGTGTATCAGCATTGGCTTCCATTTCTCTCCCCTGCTGTAGCCCTTCCAGTATCTTTAAGACCAGGACCTGGGCTTACTGTGTGGCATTTGTGATTACTGAATTCCTAGTGCTCCTTCATGCCTTAGCCTCCAAGTGTCTGGGTGACAGGTGTGTACCAGCTCATTCACGCTTAACTTGACTTCATAGTCATGATGCCCACAGGCTGCGGAACTCCCTGGGCACGCCCAGTTCTGTGTGTGTGTGTGTGTGTGTGTGTGTGTGTGTGTGTGTGTGTGTGTGTAAGGTAATCTCTTGACCCCTTGAGAAATCCCCCCCACTTCTATTTTTGGTCATCCTACACGGAATCACCAAGCCTGTTGTAACTTGAAGCACTGCTGTTTTAGTGCGGTCCTCCTTTATCTCACCGTCTGTGTTTGATACAGGTTGTCTTTTGCAGATGAGAACACTGAATCTAGCGAGGGGAAGGTTTTCACAGCAGCTACTGTTAGAAAGCAGTCTAGGGGAATGCAGGCTCATGATGATTTCAAAAGTGCTTCTTCCCTGGTCCTCATGAGCCCAGGGTTTCTGCCAAGTTGGATGCTGGCCATTTAAGAAGATGCGTATCCCTTGGTCAGGCAGTGGCTCCCAGTTGGCAGATTCCCCACTGGAATTCAGTTTCCTTGGCTGATGCTGTTTGTTCTGTTTATACCCATTTTTTTTTTCTCCAGCCTCTTGGGCCTTTTCCAAAGCAGGAGAGATGGCAAAAAGCTCTGCCCTGTAATTCTCTTCTTTTGGATGTGCCGTTAATGTTAGGGAAGGACCTGTAAAATGAAATCACGGAGCAAGGAAGTAGCATGCCTATGGCATAAAAATGCTGTTAGCGAGGTTGAGGCATATCAGAGAGATTGATCCTGAGAGCCACATTTACTGCCTTTCTGCTTTTGCACATCCCGGCCCCCTCCTTCCTTTGCCCATTTTTTGAGGCCTGGGAACTTATCTTGAGTTTAAGAATGGCCTGAACATTTGAATAGGTAGCATCGTCCAGTCATCGGGGAATATGTATGCAGATGGAGACGTCTCTTAAAGCCACTTTGTGCAGTGCATTTGAAGTGATTTCTTGAGCGGCTAATGCATTTCTGCTTTAGATTCTCTGCCCGGATCTGTATGTTCAAGGCTTGTGTTACCTGATGATTGTTTTTATCCTGCTGATAGGAGAGCCTGCCCTCCCCCAGCCTTTTCACTGCCACCCCTAGATGTGTAGGCTTGCTCTCCAGGGCGGGTATCTGTTAACTACCTCTAAACCACAGCCTGCATACCAACCAGTGAGGTTTGAAACAAGGAGAACCTAGGATTCCACTAATAATTTCACGGCCTTGCTTGGGTGAGGCGCTGCAGAAAGGATGAAGCAGCATTGATTTGGAGAGACCCAGTCAGATGGATGAGTGAAGTCCCAATGGGAAGGGAGTTTCCAGCTGTCCATCAGAAAAAGCTATTGAGTGCAGGAGAGTGGAAGTGGGTACCCCTAGCCAAGAAGCTATCTGTAATTGATAGCTGCTGGGAGAGGGAAAAATCAGTCCCCTCCTACCCCGTGGATTGACCCTGGGTATACCAATCGTACTCCAGGGCAGGCGCTGTACTTAGGGGTAGTTGGCCAGAACAAAATGGACCATGATTTATTTATTTTTGTTAAGAGAGAGAAAGAACATGAAGTTGGATGGATAAGAAAATGATTAAAATATATTGTCTGACATTCTCAGATAATAAATAGCATTTAAAGAGAAAGGAGAAATCTAACATCTGGGTAGGGTTTTCTTCCCACCATGCAGAATGCACAGGTAGAAGAGAGAGTCTCTTTGTAGAAGCAGGGGAAAGGGGGTAGGTAGATGAAGAAGCTGTCATCACTCATGCTGGGCAGTTACTTTGGAAGATACCACATCAGAGGCTTCTCTTGTAGCTCCCTCCTGCCTTTTGCCTCTTTTGGGCTTTGCTGCTGTCTTTCCTTCATGACCTAAGGGACTTCTGAACACGGGTGATCAGGGCCTCACCTTCATGTAGGCTCTGAAGGAGTGGCATCTGGAGTGCTGTTTTGATGTCAAACATCCGTTGTTTCTTTACCAGGAATCAAGCAGCTGGGAGATGCACAACAGGGCCGAGGGGAGCTGGGGAATTGTTACTTGTAAATGCAGAGAAGGAAAGCAACGGATCCTAGTAGACGTTTGAGATGTTCAGCTTATGCCTTCAGAGAATAGGGACTTGTCTCTCTGTGATTCTCATCATCATCTGGGAAGAGGAGTGGGGAGGAGGAACGCTGGCGGCGTTTGAGCTGAAGTGTATAAGTCAACATGTTATGCCATCCACTAATCGATTAATTAGCATCACAAATCTTTCTGGTTCCCAGTGTTCTAGGGGATGGGATATAGTGGGATAACCCCCACCTTTCCCACAAGTCCTGGTACTTAAGATACTTTGGTGTTAGATGTGGGATGACGGTGAAGACGGATTCATAATTACTATGCGGTGAGTGTAAGAAAAGTGTTAGCAAAGGAAATGACAAAGGAATGGATGGAATTGGGGAAACAACTGAAGTTGAGTTTGGTCATGGAAGGTGTCCTTAAAGATGACCATAAAACAAATAACTACCTTGGGGGAAAGGATAGATTTTTCATGCTGTTCGATATTTAACACATTTCAGTTATTGAAATGTAAGCATGCGTAGAGACTTACAATATTCTTTTTTCTTTTGTGTATGGAAGGACACCCACTCTCCTAGCACCCCTGCTTGTCTGTGGGTGTTCAGCATTAGCTAGGACAGAGTTATCAGTATGGCTGATTGCAAAGTGTTCAGTGTTAAGGTAGTCTTCGTTTTAAGAGGCTGCTGTTAGTGAAGTTGCTATAAAGCTATTTTGCGCAATTAAGAAGCTAGCCACCTTCAAATAGATGTGCAGTGGTCGTTTTGCTTTGTTATTGTTGTTGTTGTTGTTTTCCCCTTAGAGTTTTGAAAATTAAAATTCTCCTTTCAAGATGTACCGAACAGAGTCCTTTCTGCAGAGTTGAGTGCCAGTGGCCATTGACTTAGCTCTAGATGTTCTGACTGCATAGTTTGGGGTGTGGACTCTCACTGTTAGAAGTTGGGGTGGTACAGCGTAGCTCTCTGGATCATCCTGTGAACAGGAGTTAAAGCTTCTGTCTTTTTCTATAAAAAGGAATATAATATAAAAAGAGAATAAGCTTCATTTGTCATGAACCTACTGGTCAGTGAGCTTTTTTTTTTAAACCATTATTCCATGTGCAAATTATGTTGATTTTATATTTTAATAAAAGGCTTTTACGTTGTGATCTTCAAGCCCTCCCTAGTGATTAATTTGTAGCTTCGATGTAGTTTGGTCTCCAGAACTCATGTTGAGGTAGAACTCTGAATGCTTGGTGGCCAGCTAGTCTTGTTTACTTGGTGGATCCGTGCTTACTTCAAACAAAAAGTAGAAGCAGCTGAGGAGTGACAGTGGTCCACATGTGTACCCTTCACATGCACGCTTGAGTCCACATGTGCACTCACAGAAAATCAGCAACACACACACACACACACACACACACACACACACACACACACACACACAATGCAGAATCAAAGAGTGTCCATTTATCTCATGCCACTTCAAATAATTTGTATTTTGCAAGTGTATATTTGGTTTACACACATGTTTTATGTAGGTATTGAACATGTGTTCTACGGTAACATTGTTAACATGTTTCACGCCCTAAGAAATTTGCAGAACAGGCACATCGGATGGTGGTGGCTGGCATCACTTTGCACACGGAAAGATCTCCAACCTGACCTTTAACCTTTGGTTTGGTTAGACTCTTCTTTGCCTGCCGTGCCACAGTGCCACAGCTTGTAGGCCTTTGCTCTCTTGTGGTTTTGTAAGACTATGGTGTTCTGGGGGTTTAGTGTTCACATTGCTTTGCTCCCAAATGCTGTTCTATGCTCAGAGGCAGGAGCACAGCTCCAGACTATCAGGGTCAGTTTAGACCAGCTTCTCAGAAACATCTCTACACGATTTGTTTAAGAAAAAAGAAATAAAACGACGAACACGAGTTCAGACACCTGTCTCTGCTAAACAAATAGAATCTGGACTTTTTTTCTCGGTGGAGAAAGCAAGTGTAGTTTTGTTAGCTCACCGGAAGCAGCATTGGGATCTCTCTTTAAAACACTCAGGGCATCTGGGTTCTTTCCAGCTTCTGGCTATTATAAATAAGGCTGCTATGAACATAGTGGGGCATGTGTCTTTGTTATATGTTGGAGCGTCTTTTGGGTATATGTCCAAGAGAGAGGTATAGCTAGGTTCTTAGGTAATGCAATGTCCAATTTTTCTGAGGAACCTCCAGAGTGGTTTCCAGAGTGGTTGTACCAGTCTGCAATCCCACCAACAATGGAGGAGTGTTCCTCTTTCTCCACATCCTCGCCAGCATCTGCTGTCACCTGAGTTTTTGATCTTAGCCATTCTGACTGGTGTGAGGTGAAATCTCAGGGTTGTTTTGGTTTGCATTTCCCTTATGACTAAAGATGTTGAACATTCCTTTAGGTGCTTCTCAGCCATTCAGTATTCCTCAGCTGTGAATTCTTTGTTTAGCTCTGAACCCCATTTTTTAATAGGGTTATTTGTCTCCCTGTGGTCTAAGTTCATGAGTTCTTTGTATATCTTGGATATAAGGCCTTTATCAGTTGTAGGATTGATAAAGACCTTTTCCCAATCTGTTGGTTGCCGTTTTGTCCTAACAACAGTGTCCTTTGCCTTACAGAAGCTTTGTAGTTTTATGAGATCCCATTTGTCGATTCTTGATCTTAGAGCATAAGCCATTGGTCTTTTGTTCAGGAAATTTTCTCCAGTGCCCATGTAAAGGGGAGAGAAAGGGGTTATGGGGATGTTGGCCTGGAAAGGGAATAACATTTGAAATGTAAATAAGAAATATCCAATTTAATAGAGATGGAAAAAAAAAAACCACTCAGGGCAATCTAGAACCATTTGGAAAGGGAGTCTCAGGCTGCCTTGTTCCCTAAGTGAGCAGGTATGTACGTTTTCTCTGCTCCCAGAGGTCATATGACCAGCTCTTTGAAGTTCCTGCCTTGACATTTCTTCAATGAGGAGTGTAATCCACATTTTTTTTTCTTAAATCACAGCAATGGAAATGTAGCAGTGACCTTGGACAAGGTGTATGGAGACAGTTCATACAGCAAGAGACCTAGACCATCCTACATACAGTGTTTGGGTTTTGCTGGCTGCCTGTCTCTAGATTCTGGCTTCCAGATAATTTTCCTTTAGTTACAGTGGCGTTCACACTTGTCACCTGTCTCCCTAGCTCCTTGAGCTTTCTGGTGTAAGACTATGATGTTGGAATCCAGCCGTTCCTCCAGCCACAATGCCAGAAGTGGCCCTTCCCCTTTTGAAGAAAGTTACAGGCACCCTACCAAAATTTTGTGAATCTTTTAACCTAAAGACGTCCATGTGCCAGGGTTTCTCACCTGGGGAAGGGAGTTTCCAGCAAAGGAGTTATTGGTGGCCGTGCATCCTGCTTCCTGCCCTCCAATCTACTCTTGCCAGGAAATCAGAGAGGCTGATTAAACGCCTGTGCCCTGAAGCTACCCCACATCCTCTGAGAGGTATTAGAAAAGCCCTGGACTTAATGCCTCTGGGCCCTCATTTCCTCTCTTCAGAGCCCCTACCACACTGTTGTCTGTCTGTCTGTCTGTCTGTGGCTTGAATAAGTAATAAACCCCACACTCCAGCAGTCTGTCTCAGTGTTCCTTTTGAAGCCACATTTGAGACGTTCACCCGTATCACCTGGGAATAGGGTGGCATTCTCCTGTTTCAGGCAGCTGTTTTGGCCTAAAGAGACAGACTTTTCATAGAGGCACTTTACTGGGCACCTTTCTCCCTTGCCCTGGATTCACCCTGATGAATTCCTCATGTGTTCAGCTAGACTTTCTTCCTTTCTTTCTTTTTTTCCAGCAGAAGAAATTATTCTTGCTGAAGGTGCCAGGAAAACCCAGTGAAAAACCTGCTCTCTTAGCTTCCTCTCTGTATGACTTTTTACCCCTTCTCATTGGAACCCCCCAATAAATAGTGACCTTTTGGCTAGGGGCCCCGTCTTAGAGCCTTGTGTGGCTGAGCTGGCTCTGGCTGACTCCCAGGACTGTTAATGACTTCCTTCACTGTCCCTGAATAATTGCTAGAAAAGACAGCTGTGGATAGACATTTCTGCCAGCTTGCCGGCTCATTAATTCCAGCCTCAGTGAACAGGGCGCAAAGGAGGGATGTTGGAACTCACTCTGAGGGGAGTGGGAGGGCTTGGGTGGGGGATAAAAATATATGTTGTAGGAGCAGGAGGGCAGCTGCACCCCGTCAGAGCTTAAGCTCAGAGTCTGTGAACTTTGGACACGCTTCAGTTTAAAGAGACTCCATGCAGAAAAGCCCAGCTCTGGGATCACAGGTTAAGAAACGATTATCGACTTTTCCTCAAGTCCCTGCTGCTGGTTCTATAGTTACTGTTTGATCATGATTTAACCTGTAGGACACCAGGTTTCCGCTCAACCCTTCTGTGAGTAGGAAAGCCCCTGGAAGTGAAAGGAAAGATTCCGGAAAAAGTCAACCTTTATTACATGACTGTCTCAGTCAATCACATAATGGTCTCAAAACAAGTTTTCTAGCAAAGGTATTTTTATAACATGCCTCTGAGAAATGATTTCGAAACTTGCATAAACCATGGAAATCACGTACAAGTATGTATGGACCAGATGCTTAGGGTAGCTTCACAGCTCAATCGCAGCGTTTGAGTACTTGTGCTGTGTGAGACAGGACAGGGCACTTGACTTTGATTTACTGAGTACAGGAAACATCAGGTTTCTAGAAGATGTACTCATTCCTAAAAACGAATTATGAAGGGACTACATATACGTCTCAGGGAAGGATGTTGAACAAATTAATGTTTAATGCCGTCAGCAAAGGTTTTCCAGCGGACTCGGCGCTCTTTGTGACGGTGTCTTTGGTGATTCTGCCACAGACATCTTGGCCGCAGCTTTAAGGCCACCCTCTAAGCATTCTGGGATAAACCTCTGTGGGTTCTGATGATTCTTCTGGATATCTGAGAAATAAAACAGAATAGGTAATTTTCTTTGAAGCAGGGTCTCTCAAAATTAGATGTACAGGAGAATAACTTGGGAGGCCATTTTTCTTTTTCTTTTTTTAATTTACCCAGGCTGCATTCCAGACTAATTAGATAAACATCTCTGAAGGTGTGCTCAGGCCTCAGTAGGTATGGTGTGAACGGGATTCTAAAGGTTAAGATGGCACTTTCCCTTGCTTATTTGTTTGTTCATTTTTGAGACAGCCTTGCAACTCTGTAACCCTCCAACTGGTAGAAATCTTCCATCCTGCTTTTGTGTTATCACTTCGCCTGTAGAAGATTTTTATTGTGTGCGTTTCTATATGTAGATGTGTATACTTGTGGATAGAAATGTAGATATATACATCGTGCGTGTTCATATCTTTTTGAAGACGACTCTGTTGTATTCCAACCTGACCTTGACTTCTTGACATAACCGAAGCTGGCCTTGAGCTCCTGATCCTTTGCCTTCATCTTTCAAGTGCCAGGATTATACCACAGCTTGTGCCAAACTAACGTTATTAATCTTAATTGGTCCTCCCAAAGGGCCACTTAAGTCCTAGATTGCTGAAATATTTCATGTCTTTGATTTAAGGAAGTCCCTGAAGTTTCCATTAACATTTCCCTAGGAACACGGAGACTTGAGTTTCTTCTGGGGCCAGGGCCCTTGTACCTTTTTAATCAGTAAGACCTAAATTAGTCATTGGCAAGTGGCTTAGGGTTGGCCATTGAGACCTCACAGTGGCTCTTTGGAAGGGTCTAAGATATTGGGAGATGGAATTTTCTAAAGTTCTTGATCACATATTTTAAGTGACTATTAACTGTACTCTTGGAATTCTTACTGGTCCTGGACAGGCTTTTGCCTTGGGAGAAGGCCAGTTCTGTTTCCAGCACTGTTGTTTCCTAGTTCCTTTCTGGAAGTTGAAGGCACCCACCATTGTTAGATCTTGAACTGTGAACCCTCTGACCCTTGCAGAGTTGTTTTAATATACAGTGACTAATGAAATGATTAATGGCTCTATTTTTCAACTCGGAAAAAGTAAAGCATACAATCACAAGGAGTTGAAACACCGGGGAATCATTACTTTTACACAATCTGTATTTTATCTGCGTCCAAATTATACTTCTGTAAATGTGTGTGTGTGTGTGTGTGTGTGTGTGTGTGTGTGTGTGTGTGTGTGTGACCGTTAGCATGCTAGCTACTTTTCTGTTGCTCTGATAGAATGGTGAAGGCAGCCCAGAGAAGAAAATGTCTTCTGGCTTACAACTCCAGAGGGTTAGCGTCCGTGATGAGGACAGCAGACAGGCATGGGCGCTGGAGCAGGATGCTGAGGGCCGGAAGCAGAAAGAACAAACCAGAAGCCCCCAGGAACATTCATCCTTGAGCCAGGCTGTCCCATCCAAACCTCTCAACAGTGCTACCCACTGTAGACCAAGTTTTCCTGTGCATGAGCCTATGAGGCCCAGTCCAATGATGAGTGTAAGGTTTCACCAACTTGATGTAGACCTAGACATATCTAGGAGCTTGTGTGAAGATGTGCCTCCATTACTTTGGTCCATGGGCACATCGTTGGGCATTTTCTTGATTGCTTGTTGATGCGGGAGGGCCCAATCTCTGTGGGCAGTGAGTGCCATGCCTGGGCATTCGGTCCTGTGCTGCTCCAGGAGTGTAGCAGAGCAAGCCAGGGGTCACAAGCCAGGAAGCCAGTGTTCCTCCATGGTGTGTGCTTCAAGCTCCATCCAGCCTTGAGTCCCTGCTTTGGTTTCCCTCAGTAAGCTGGAATAAAGACATTCCTTTCTGCGTTTGTTGCTTTTGGTCATGGTGCTTGTCATAGCAATAGAGACGCAAAGTTGAACCCAACCAATGATGCAGGATACTGGGATTGTTGTGAGAGAAAGGCGGAGGGAAAAGGGGACAGAAGTAGAGAGGAGGGGAGAGAGAGGAGGAAGAGAGAGAGAGAGAGAGAGAGAGAGAGAGAGAGAGAGAGAGAGAGAGAGAGAGAGAATGGCAGAGAGAGAATATGAAGGAAGACTGAGTCATCGTGAAGTCACATGCTTTTTTAAGCATCCGGAATGGAGTTCTCCTTAGGAGACATTTTCTAGTTTTGTGACCTCAGCCCAGGTATTATCCAAGATCTTCCCCTTTTCTCTAGTGAAATGTCACACTGAAATCTGCCTCTCAGGGACCGTTTGGTTAATTATCTAAGGTTGTCTCTTTGGCATACAGCACGTGTTAGTAAAGTGTTTATTAGATAACTTGACTCACTAAAAATAGCCTCGAAGCGTAAGGTCCAGATGACACTTGATTCAGTCAAAGAGAGCTGACAGTTGCTTGGACGGCACAGCAGTGCCTTTTTATGTTTGTTGATCCAAAAGTTCTTCATGCTGTCACCAAGATGGGCTGGCTTGTTCCTTGAGGTCCCTCTGGGTTCCGTCTTACCTGCAAACTGAATTATCAGCATTTCACTCTTCTTTGATAGCACTGTTACCCGCGTCGGAATCCGGTGCGCTCTTACATGCTGCTGACCAGAGAGAGCACGGGGCTGACGAGGATGGGAGAATGCCTTCGAGTGTCTGGGTGCCATCTTCCAGTGTTTGTAGCTTGGCCTTGTGCGTGCTCTGTGAGCAGTGACAGTCAGCGGATGGCTTCTTGTCATTTTCGCAGACTCTTAATATCTTCCCATGCTCTCTCAGCCGAGTGGGTCTCAGGGAGCATGGTAGATCCCTTTGTGTGGGCTGCGTTTGGAAGGTTTGGCAAGTGACCTCCAGTCGAGCTGTGTTCCCTCTAACAGCGTGGGTAATGATGACTGCAACAATGCCGCTATTGTGTCCAGAGGTTTGAAGCTGTAATTTCATAATGAAATTGAAAAACATGAGATTAAAAACCTGACTGTAGCGCAGTAATTATATTTAAGTATCACACATCATCTCCCCGTATTTAATCGGGTATTTGAGATCTGGCCTCTCTTTGTGGAGTGCGATTATATCATTTCGTAGCTCTGTGGAACGGAAGGCTCCCTGATCGGTGGCGAAAATGTGAGAATCACTTTCTCTTAATGGGGAGGTGACAAGAACGTCGTTGAAATATCGAAGGAGCCAGTTTGCTTCCTTGACTAGAGTCAGGAAAGGAGTTTGGAGAACAACCGCCCAGTTAGAGAAGTGCTTAGAGCATTTCCTGGTTTAATTCCCAGTTCCAAGTGTGCTTAGGCTTGTCTGGGACAGTCTCCAGGCCTTCAGGGAACAGCAGCGTGAATCTTTACCCCACCAGTGCAGGGTTTCTGGTACAGGTAAATGACTGAGCGGGCCTGTTTCCCACTGATCAGCACTCCATGGGCTGGCCCATAACCATTCATTGCTTGGGAATCTATTGGCTCTTCAGTAGAGGGAGGGCCCTGTGAGCCTGGGAGGTGGGAAGGTGTTAGTGCTTGGCAGGCATTCCAGTCAAGTGTCGTGTGGGGTTTTAGGAAGCTACAATGAAAAATGGGTTCTGCCTCTGTTTTTGTTTCCTTTTTGTTGCAGTGAGGGGGAGTGGGGGGAAAGGGAACAGGGGTAGGGAAGTTTTTTTTTTTTTTTTTTTTTTTCTGTGGGTTTCCATGGCCCCTATTACAGTCCATACTGGGGGAAGTTATGATAAGACTTAACACATTACATCCTCCACAGTGGAACTTCGTCCTCTTAACACCATTCAGGGCTTCCCGCTTAAGATATGCTGCTGTCCACAGTGGGCTGCATCTTCACACAGTAGTTAATAATCAAGACGGTTCTTCACGGACATGGCTGGAGGTTAACCTGATCTGCTAATTCCCCAGTGAGACTGTCTTCCCTAGTAATTCTAGCTGGTGCCAAGTCTACCATTAAAAACGTAACTAGTACGGGATACCATTTCCTCCCCCTTTTCTTTCTAGGACCCATCAGGTGGTCACAGCAGGGAATTGTGGGGTAATTCTGAGCTATGTCTGAAGAGTGGGGCATGAGCCTTCATTCTGGGTTCTTAATACTCCACAGTGAACGCTGATCCAGACAGAGGGCTAGTGTTTCTAGGTACTTGTGTCAACAAACCCTTTCTCTAGGTACAGGGACCATGTAATAGAAGTCCCTTCTTCCCCGACGCCTTCTTTGCAGATGCTCTGAATTTGCAAAATCGAGTGTCTGAATTGCTTTGTACCACGGTGTTCCACCAGCCATCACTCTTGGAATCACCCAGGAAATTCGCTCTGTCTGCAGATTTTAGCACCTCGCCCTACCCAGACACACGGGCTTTCGTACATAGACCTGTTGTAAGAAGAATCTATACTTAAAATTTTTATTCTGTTTTGTATTTATATGTATATTGGCTATGTGATAATGGTGTGTGTATGCGCGCATGTTTGTATGTATGGGCATGTGCAGAGAAAGCAGAGGTAACATTGGGCGTCTTCCTGTTTCTACCTTACTTACTTGAAACAATTTATCCCTGAACCTGAAGCTTAATGTTTCCTCTTGGCCAGACATCTCTCAGGATCCACCTGTCTCTACTACTTCTGCCCCTACCCTAACATGGCTTATAGGCAGCTGTGGTCATGCTTGGCTTTCCTGTGAGTGTTAGGATTTAAGTCAGGCCCTCACGCTTGTAGAGCAAGTACTCTGACCTGCTGACCTAGTTCCCGCACCTCACAGCTGCATTTTTTGAGGAAGTATCTAAAGGGTCCTACAAGCCCTAGTACTATCTCTCTAGGAATGGGGTATGTCAGTGGGTGTGTTATCTTGATGTCTGTGGAACGTGAATCTCTTTGTCAGTCTTCAGTCTAAGCCTCTTGGCCTGACTATATTATACAACAGAGCCTACTTCTGTAGTACTTCTTTCGGTTATAAAGGAAGCCGGCCTTTAGCCGCTGTACAGTATGGATAGTGGGCAGAGAGGAAAACAATTCTATACCCAGCATTTCACTTGGGCTGGCTTGGGAAGAGACAGCCTTTTTTCCAACCTTAAGTTTTTAACTGTCAGGTACTTAATTTTCTTCACAGAACTTATTGAAAATTCCACCACAATCCACGTTTTTGGCCTTTTAGAGCAGAGTGTATAAAAACAGTCATTTAATTAAATTCATCAAGCGTTTATTGAGTGGTGGCTGGGGCTACAGTACTGATGTGTCAAAGTAATCAGGACAAGTGGGTTAAAGCAGGGTTTCCTACCTTCCCCTGAGAGGTTGTGTTAACACAAGACAGGCAAGGCAGCTGTCACCTGCCATCAGAAGGCACCTCTCAAACAATGACATCCAAGGGAGGCACCTTAGGAATGTCAGGGTAGGCATTGTTAATTCAGATTAAGCCACGGCTTCTTAGGGGAGGTGGCCTTAGACTGAGTTGGAAGCAGTGGCCCTCAAATATGATCGTTCTGTAGAGTCACCCAAAACTACCTTGTCAGGTTTTCTGGAGTTACAGATGGTTGTGAGCCACCCCATGTGGGGGCAGGGAGCCGAACTCTGTTGTCTGGAAGAGGAAAGAGTGCTTTTGACTGCTGAGCTGTCTCTGCAGTCTGGCATTAGTCTTTTTATCCGAGGCCTGTACAGGATTCTAATGTGCAGCCAGAATTGCAGTCCTCTGATACAGAAGGACGAGGAGGCTGTCACAGAGATGACAGATAGATAGAAAGCAAAAGGCATCCCATGGCACAGATAGCACCAGGAGCAAAGGACCAGGGGCGCTCCAAGGAAAGCTGTCGTTAGAGCGTGCCACCACAAGGACTGAGGCCCAGGGCCACCAGAAGTGAGTGTTAGAGGGAGGAGACGTTGTGCTGACTGGGTGGACCAGATTAAAATATGACGCCAAAGAACTGAGAAACGTTCCTGTCTTCCCAGCATCTTGAGAACCCTTTCTGTCTGGTGCGTGCTGGGGAAGGGCGTCCCTGGAGCTTCGTGCTTGTCTGCACTAAGAGGGAGCCAGGGCAGATACAGCGAGGGGTGCCCAGCTCCCTCCGCAGGAACCTTTGCCTTACTTAGGCCTGCCACCTCAAATTGTTTCACGTTTACTAGTTCATCTTGGCGTTGGTTCTTTGACCCTTTCCTTTTTGCCAGAGCAGAGTAAGCATAATTTAGGGACCGGCTAGCAGACATTAACAGTGTTAGACAGGAGTACGGAATGATTTCTCCATCCAAGCCTGGCATGGGAGAGCCGCTGGGCACACGGAGGGCAGATGTCAGCAAGCAAAAAGGTGGTTAGGTCTGTTTCCTTACGGCGGCATTCCTTTTGTGCTGGGTTCCACTAAGGACGGCTTCTCTATCTGCTCATCGCTATTTTTAGGAAGTTAATTTTCAGGTGTTATAAATATGCATGGCTCATATACGTCCCTTATTCTGTTTCCCTTGAAGCCTCTCCTTTTCAGTAGACACTTTTCGTTTGTCTGTTTGGAGCGCGTGCCCTTTTATGTCATATTTTGTCTGTCGTGAAAGTGAAGGTAAAGTTAAAGGTGCCCAGTTATGCAAGCTTTGCAGATCAGGGGCAGGCCAGCGTACTAAGATTTTTGTCTCAATACACTTAGAGGTTATAGAACCTAGAGGGGAAGGGGATGGGGGAGGGGGAGAGTGAGAGCGAGAGTGTGAGTGAGAGGGAGAGAGTGAGCATGCAGAAGAGCGCTTACTTATTTCCCTTCCTCACTAATGTGAGGGCTCTACATCAATGCTGCATAAAATCTCTCAATTTATCCACCCAATTGTGCATTCCCCTACCCATCCCTTTACCTCTTCTGAGAAATTAGCACCGTGTAGTAGTTAAGAGTTAAGCACAGAGGTCCTGCGCTGGTGAAATGCCTTACTTGGTGTCGTGCTTGTCAAAAAGTATGAGGATTTCGTTGGAGGCCAAGAATGCACATTTACAAAAGCCTGGTGTGATAGTGCACTCTTTGGATCCCAGTGCCGGGGGGTACGGGGACAGGCTGATCCTTCGTTGGACAGCCACTCTGTCCAAATGAGCAAGCTTCAAGTTCAGTGAGAGATCCCATCTCCAAAAACAAAAAAGACTTCTGAGAAAGGACACTTGACGTTGACCCCGGGAGTTTACACTTCCTTGCATGATGTGCTTGAACACACCATCGACCCACAGAAGTAATAGACTCTAGAACCGGTGTGATTGAGCCTGGTCTCCGTGCTAACTCACGTAATGCACACAAATGCACAAGGAGCGGGAGACGTGGGAGAGGGGATGTGAATATGTGAATGAGTACAGGCTGCGGAGCTGACCTGCTTGAATTCGGGTGTTGGTTCTTCCACTTTTAAGAGCTTTTTTCAACTTAAAAAAATTGTTTTTTGGAGATTTTATTTTATGTATTTTGCTATGTCTGTTTGTGTGTCAAATGCTCTGGGCCAGTGACCCAGTGACTTGACCTCTAGGAGATCAGAGAGGGGGTCAGATCCCCTGGGACTGGAATTACAGGTGATTGTTAGTGGCCATGTGGGTGTTGGGAATTGAACCTGGGACCTCTGGATAGTCAGGTAGTGCTCTTAGTTGTTGAGATATCTTTCCAGCCCCTTATTTCAACTTTAAGATACCATTAGCAGCGATCTTGAGATTTTATGATGGTAAAGGCGCTAATGTGCACGAAATGCTGAGAAAGTGCTTGCAGGAGGAAGCTTTCAGCTGGTCGCTGCCTCTATTAGAACTGCTAGCATTAATTATCGTAAGGAAAATGTTTTGACAGGTGATTCTGGTCCTTCGGTTTCTTGTGTGTGACCTTACAATTTATAGGGAGAAGAAGATCTGTAAGGGGGTTTCAGGCTGGTTTCATAGGGGGTCCTGAGCCTGGGCTTTGGAATTATACAGAGAATGGGAAGTCCTTCAGACTTTGGTCTGTGTGGACGTATGGGGCCAGCAGTGACCTTTGCAACCTTGTGCCCACTAGACCGTCCACAGAATTAGAGCAGGGAAAGGGGTGATTTGGTGCTTCCCTGCACTTTGAGGAGAGAGCTTGTTCTCTCTATTACCACTCGTGACTGTGGAGACACCGGAGCTGTACCGCAACACGGAGCTTGGAGTGCATTCTCTTTTCTGCTTCCTACAGGTCATGAAAGACAAGACCCAGCCAGCTCTTAAAGAATGTCTGCCTCACCTCTGTCTCCCTGATTACTCTATGGCTTGGACTCGAGTGCAGAGTTACCTTGACTATAAACAATAAGTTTATAGGGCTGTCAGCGTTGGGACGGGAGGCCCTGTCAAGCTTCTGTGTGGGCCGAGGGCTGTCTTCCGTGGGTGCTTTTCTGATTCCAGAGAGCATCGTGCACTTTGCTTTTTGTTTGTGTGCGGTCATCTTTGCCAACCTACTGGCAACGGTCGGACGGGGGAAAGCCTCATTAAAGTGGACAGAGTGGAGCATGGGATGGAAATAGGGAAGAGAGTGCACCGAGAAGTGCATGTTTGTGTTCTCTCTCTCTGTCTCTCTCTCTCTGTCTCTGTCTGTCTCTGTCTCTGTCTGTCTCTGTCTCTGTCTCTCTGTCTCTCTCTCTGTCTCTCTCTGTCTCTCTGTCTCTGTCTGTCTGTCTGTCTGTCTCTCTCTCTCTCTCTCTCTCTCTCTCTCTCTCTCTCTCTCTCTCTGTGGTCTGGCATGAGAAAAGCACATGCGGCTAAACCGCACTAAAGTGAAGAATTGTGGGCTGGCATAGACAGATTTTCAGGGTAGATGAAAAGACTTGGTAGTTCTGTTATTCTCGTTTACAGACTGGTAATCTGCCCAAGGACACTGAGGTGTGAGAGGATTGACCTTCGTCCATACATACTAAGTGCCGGTCATTATTTTACTTAGCTTTTGAAATCGTTTTACATGTATAGGACTCAAAAAGTGTCTATGTTGGCATGATTATTTCCTAATGTATACTTTCAGTTGGTCTTGATATCAGAATGTTTGTACCTGAGACAGAACTTGCTTTAACCTACTTTGGGTCTTTTCTTAACCCCCCCCCTTTTTTTTGAGTTTACTGACCTCCCTGAATGTAGTGAAATAGCATATGCAGAGAGAGAGGCTAGGTACTTGTTTTAGTTCCTCTCCTCACATTGGGTTAGCAAGTGACTCATACTCATGCAGTAGGACTCTGGGCTTCCAGTGCGAAATGCCAGCATCTCTTAGGGTACTCTGGATCACTGGGACATGGAGGTTGGGTGTTAGGACTGAGAGTTCACTTGGCCCCTCCCACCAGTGTTCCTCACAGCACCAAGTACCAACATTACTTGGGAACTTGTTACATTGAGAGGTCCCGAAGAGAGGGGGTCAGGGTCTAGATTTTGAGGAGTAGGTCTCTGATCGGGAACAGAGGCAAATCTTGATGCTTCCTGAACTGCTGTGGTCCGCCATTGCTCCATGGGCTGATAGGAAGTCAGGGGTTTCCCAGTGTAGATATCAAGGGCATGCCTTCATTTTTGCCCTTCTGAGCTTTCCTTGAGGATGGGGCTTTGGCTCAACTGGCAGAATACTTTCCTGACATTCACTGAACCCTGGGTTTGATTCTGTGTGACACATAAACTGAGGACGGCAATACACAACACTCTCCAGGTAACACCAGCAGGTAGGAGTTTTAGGCCATCCTTGGCTATATACTGAGTTCTAGGTCAGCCTGAGCTACTCAAGATCACGCCTCAAAAACAAAGTTCACACTAGAGAGAGCTTGTTAATTGGAGTAAAGTGGATGTCACAGAGACAAAGGACTTCCTTGTTCACTGTGGCCACTGGGGGTTTGTGATGGTGCAGGAAGCCTGCTGGCAAATAGGTTCTTGGCAGTCTCCCTGGAGTCTCTACTTTGATGAATAGCTAGGCTTCCTTATTTAAAGTGATTCTTGACTCCCCTCCCCCTTTTAAATGACTATGCACCTTCTTCCTTATCACTTCCTCAAATTGAAAAAGAAAAAAAAAAGATAAAAGAAACAGAGGAAGGCAGAACAAATCCCTGAACGTTACTTTTCCCCCTGCTAAAGGTTGTAAACATAAATCATATTCAAACACAGTGAAAGGACCTCATCTTTAATCCGCAGAAAGCCGGACCCCCAGTGCATTGGAAAGTCTCTTAATTTAGAAAAGAAGAACGTTTAGAAGGGCTCTGCTCTGGGGACCAGAAAAGCGCCCATGGTATTGGTCAGCGGTTTTTCTCTCTGTCTAGGAAACTCGCGCCCTGGAGCTGTCAATGGTCTCTCCATCCAGAGCTGTCTCTGTGTGTGCACCGTTGGTCTTTGCTTGAGGGAGCCAGCCTGTGTCAGCGTAGCATTGCTCACCCCTTTCTGCTTCATTCGGCACCTCTGTATCTGTGTCAGTGCTTGTGCGGGAGGACCTGAGGGGAACGGGGGTTCACCCCTTCATCTCTTCTACAGACAGCATGAGGATACGGAGGTGACATCCTCTGAAGGTGGGCATCCTCAGGACTTTCATATCCTTCCGATTTGCTTTCCTATCACTTCATCTGAAGCACTGTTAGTGTTCCGTTTTCCTGGAGCCTCTAGGTGTATTTCTGGGCAAATGTGTTTCTTATTGCAGTTCTACAGATCTTTAAATGATACTCACAAGGCCCTGGGTTCAGTTCTTAGCAGTGCATAACGTTGTGTGGTAACTCTGTCTTGTGATCTGACCCGGAGGCGAAGACAATATGATCAAGAGTTCAAGGGCATCCTTGGCTACTCGATGAGTCATAGGCTAGCCTGGGTTATATGAGACACCTTCTCAAGGAAACAGACAAAAATATACATGCCACTTCTTGTTAGTGAATTGATCTTTCATTGCCAATATTCTCACATAGATACATTGCCAATATACATGTTAGAGTTATAAACATAAAGAAATGTTATGTGTGGGTGGAGATGTTAATTGGTCTAGCCCTCAGGAAAAACAATATGGAACAACTTTCTATAGTTAAAAGTAGAACTAATGTATGACCCAGCAACCTACCTACTGAAGAAAGTTCGTTTCAGCATATCACAGATCTCTAGACTACTATGCTTTTGAAGAGTTATTTATAAAAGCAGAGAGACAGATACCTGTGGGCAGATGAAGGAAGAGAAGGTCGTGTATAAACAAGCACGCGCACACTGTGCTTACAAACACACAGAGCAGACTGCCAGTCACCATTGTCTTCTCAAGATAAAGGGAATTTTGCAACTTGCAGGGCTAATGAATCTTGAGGGCATGACGACAGTGCCCAGAAGACGACGTTTAATTTCACTTATCTACAAAGAGTTGTATGAGAAGAATAGGATGGCGGTTGCCAGGGAATAAGGAAAAATAAAAGATTGTATGCGTTTGCTTGTCAGATATTTAATTTCTGTAGCTCTACTGCGCACAGAAGCAGTATGGTTGTAAACACTGTATTGTGTATTTGAGCTTGGTATAGAGCGGCTTTAGTGTTCTGATATCCAGGTTTATACATTCCAAGTGTTAATTACCCTGACTCTGATAGTGCAGTGGTGTGTGTGTGTGTGTGTGTGTGTGTGTCTGTCTGTCTGTCTGTCTGTCTGTCTGTCTGTCTTCTTAAAACCCTTAAGACCAGAAATGTCTCTCATTTTAGACTTTTTTGGGGTGGGCTTTAGAATATTGGAAGATGCCTGAGATTGCTGTGACATTCACGTGTGCCCGCCTCCTGTGTACTCATCAGCCTAAAGGCATTCGTGTTGTTGAGACGGTGTTTGTCATCAATGGTTCCCCTGACTGTTCTGAAACTCACTCTGTAGACCAGGCTGGCCTCAGACTCAGAGATCCAACTGCCTTTGCCTCCTGGGTGCTGGGTTTGAAGGCGTGTCCCATTGCCACCAGCGAATATTTTTAATTTGTGTATTAATCACAGGTTTGTTTGTTTTATTTTTTGATCCGAGATTGTCCGCCTGTGATTTCACATTGGTAGTGAACACATCCACGCCATCCACACGTTAGGTCATTTAAGTTTACAGATTTTCTTTGGCAATGAGATGCTAAACCTGTCTCCGCATATGTACTGATGTTCACACGTGCGTGTGTAATCTCCTGTTTCTGTACCTTCACCGTGCCCCTTCCTTTTTAGTTACTTACTTTCTGTGCTGAGAATCCAACATGAGACCTCACACATACTTAGCCGAGAACTCTTCTACTGAGCTGCAGCCCAGCCTCAAATCTGTAATTTTGTTGATTATACCTTTGTGATGCTAGAGGAAAGAAGGAATTACATAAACGAGAGCGGGAGCTATAAATGGAGTGCCCGCTTTCCTTTTTTTGCTAACAGTGATCCAAATGTAAGCTTGGCTCAGGACTCCCGGTCTGACCGTGGTGGGCTAGTGTTTGTAAGGCCGGCTTCGGTGTGTGGCATGGCTGGCATACTTAAAAATTCTTTTCTTTTTTTGGGGACTTGGGACAAGGTTGACTTGGTAAAGTGCTTGCTGGAAAGATCATGAAGACCTGAGTTTGATATCTAGAAGCCACATAAAAATGATCTAGTGGAATATTGCTTGCTTTGGAATTTTAGGGCCAACGAGATATATGCTGGAGCATCTCTGGGCTCACTAGCTTATTAGCCTAGCATGATCCAAGAACTGCAGCCCAGAGAAATCCTGTCTAAAACAAGGTGTGTGGTATCCAAGGTGGACCTGTGAGGACACTGGGACACCTACACACCACCCACACAGATATCGTCACCCACGTGCACACTCACATGCACAGGTCCACATACTCACAGGTCGGAAGGGAGGTGGAGAAGGAAAGAGAGAACTGTTTCCAGAACTTCAACCCAGACCTGCTGAGTGATAATACCTTTTGGCGGAGACTGGGAACTTGTACTTTCAAATAGCAGGACAGGTACTCCAGGCATCACCATTTTTTTTTTTTTTTTTAAAATTGGGCCTATATTAAATGAACAGCGGCTCATTTAGCACTTGGAAAATCCAGAGGAACAATGACCACTTGAGTTATAGATATGGGTCTATAGATTGGGATGCGTCAAACTCTTCGGGGAATCTTTGTGGCTTGTTATTCGTACCTCCAAGTATTTGGTGTTAAACATTCTAGTAAACCAACCTGAGATGATTTTCCTCAGGTCCTTGATTTGTGGGACAGGGTTTTTCACTTGCTCAGAGGTTCCCCAGTAGGCTTGGTTACTGGTTGTGTAGCTTGATCCATGACTACCTGTTACTCCTGGATTATGGGTATGGAACTTGAGTTCTTGTGTTTAGAAGAAAGACACTTTACCAACTGGGTTCTCGCTCCAGCGCCCAGCTTACCCATTGAATCCACACGAATGATAGTGTCTTTTTTTCCTCAAATCTGGGGATGATCAAAACTTAGTTGAGGACATTTCTCAATATGGCTTAAAGGCTTAGGATTTATTGACTGTGGACCAGTAACCCCATGTATGCAGTGATCTATCACAACACTGTTTTTTCCCCTTGTACTCCCCCACACATTGAAATAAAAGCAGAGTATGCCAGATAACATGTATCTGGAAATTTGTCTCGTAACTATTTATTCCAGGTCCCCTTGTTCCCTTTGTGGGTACCAACGTTAATCTCTTCTTAAATCAGCTTGACGCCCCTTCTCAGATCTCCTTGTATCAGGCATTTGTGAAATATAATAATTGAGATAAAATGAAGAGGCCACGCTGAATTCATGGAAGTCAGACTTCAGGGAAATCCAGAGATGGTTGGATGGTTGGGATGTGAGATCCACCAGTGCCTCTGGGCTATCCTGTTACATCCCTAGTGTGGAAGTCCAAAGCAAGGGCCCTTCCTTTTAGAGTCTACCGCTGTTACATGGTTAGGGTTCTCTGATATCATGGACCTTGCAGGGGTGACATTGAGCAGATGTCCCCTCCCACATACCTAGTGTGGTCTGGAACTTTTAAGAATGCTCACTTCCTGTCAGGCTTAGTTTATTATCTTTCAACTTCTCTGGCAGTGAGTGTGCCAGAGGTCAGGAGTTCTGGCATTACCCAAGTAATCTCTGCTCCCTTGGTAGCACTGAATGCTGGCCTTAGAGCCGTAGAAGCTCTCCATACAATGATTCAGAGGACTCGTGACCACGGTCCTGCCCACTCTGCAGCCACTAACATAGTTTAATATTGATTTAAAAATTACATGCATTTGTTTTTACATGTCCGTGTCCGTGTCCGTGTCCGTGTCCGTGTCCGTGTGTGTGTGTGTATGTGTGTGTGTGTCCCCTACGGTGACCATGTATGACATGTATTCACCACATGTATGCCTGGTGCCCACTGAAGCCAGAAGAGCTTGTCATGTACCCTGGAACTGGCAAGACAGATGGTGACTGAGCCATCTCTTTAGTCCATTTTTCAGTGTTGGTGACCAACACAGATAGATTTAACTGTGAGATTCCACGAAAGAATGATGATAAAAGGGAACTAGAATTTGATAAAAATTAAAAGCTTTTATGTGCCCTTTGATGACCTAGTGCTGGGCAAGCTTTTCTGTAAATCTCTACTTGTGTGTTTGTGTGTGTGTGTGTGTATGTGTGAGTGTTTGTTTGTGTATATGTGTGATATGTAGTAAATATAGTAAAATCACTTGCTATACTACTTACTGAGTGTAAAACCACAAAAATATCTCAGTGGCAACATTGTATCAGGCATTTTTAATTCAGTAATATTCAACCTTTGTTTATGTTTCACACATACTACGATCTGACCTGGAGGGACACATGCCATTCTAGAGACTGTCCTTAAGCCAGAGAAAGCTGTGGGGAAAAAAACAGAGTGAAGGTAATGTGGCGCTTGGTAGTGCGAGGCGTACTTTATAGGTGGCTGGCAGGGAGGGCAGCCCCTGAGAATGAAGTTCAGTGGTTAGTGACTGGCAGGGGCTAGGCAGAGCTAAGCTAGGCAGATGTCTAGGCAGAGTGAGCAGGGCACGCCTCCTCCATGGAACGGCTCCCTGATTCTTCCTGTTTGCTCCCTTACCTCCACCACGAGAATCTGCTGAGAGCGGTCTGCTTTATCGGAACCCGTATGTGTTTCCTGTCTTTGGCCAGTTGTCCACAGTCTTGGGCTGAAAATAGATACCGAGAGCAGAGGGTTTATGTTTCTTACAAAGTGGTCACCATTTCTATTTTTACCCAAAACGCTCCCCGAAAAGCCTTTCTTTCCCATCCCATTGATAAACTTGTGCCTTGTTATCTGTGTTTACTTTCTAAGCTCCGTCTAAGTGGAACCGCCTCCCTCATATCTTGCATTTCTGCAGGGCCGTGGCATATTTCTCCTTAAGTAGTTTATACAGGTCTTATCATGCTGTCTTCTGCATGGGGACCCAGTGACTGATTTTGGCTGATAATGGAAAGGTGTTCTTTTTCTTTCTTTCCTTTTAGTTTGTTCTCGATCTAACATCTGCATCTGTTCCCCCTGAGGGCTTTCTTATCTGTTCTCTTCTGGCATTGACTGAACTCATCTTAAGACTGAAATTTTTTCTTCCATCTCCGCTTATTTTATATAACGCACTCGTCTCTTTCACTAGAAAAGAACACGAGGTTCCTTATGAACATAAATCACCACCAGCTCATGGAGTAGGGTGTGCTGCGGTGGTCAGAACCCTGGTTTGTTGGAGGGAGCCAGCACCTTACTTTCCAGTATTCTGGTTATTCTTGTCGGGACTTGGCCAGACTAAACGCTGCAGATGGCAGCCTAGGGGAACAAAGCACAGGGGTTGGGGTGTGGGGGATGGGTGTAAATCCTTTGGGAATCCTTAAATTTCTCCTTGCAAAGATCTTTCTCAATTGCCCCCCAGAAAAGCTCCATACAGCAACTGATGGAAACAGACTCAGAGTCCCACAGCCAAACCTTCGGTGGGGCTTGAGGAATCCTATGGAAGAGGGGCAGGGAGAATCGTAGGTGTCAGACAGGTCAGGGACACTGCAGTCAACTACCTGGGCTCATTAGGGACTCGGAGAGACTGAACCAACAACCACGGAGCCAGCATGAGACTGACCAAATCCTCTGCACATATGTTAGAGCAGTGTGGCTTGGTCTTCTTGTGGGACTCCTCGCAGTGGGAGGAAGGGTCAGCTCTGACTCTTTTCCCTGCTTTCGAAACACCTTTCCTCCTGCTGGGTTACCTCCTCCAGCCTTAATATGAGAGGTGGTGCCACGTCTTACTTCACCTTGATAGTCTATGTTTGGTTGATAGCCATGGGAGGCCTGCTCTGTCTGAAGAGAAATGGAGGAATGGATGGGGTGGGTTGGGCAGACTGGGAGGAGAGTAGGGAAGGGAAACTGTGGTCAGGATGTAAAAAGAAAAAAAAATGAATAAATAAAATACAGGTGAAAAACGTGCTGGCTTTCTTCATCATATTGGCATTCATCTGAGAATCCTGTGTAGACTGAGATCCTTTCAAAAGTACTGTGAGAAAATAGACAAACAGGCTTGTGTACACACACACACACACACACACACACACAGAGCAGGGGTGGGGTGGGGACAGAGAGAGGTAAAGGCAGCGGATGGCTAGTGTTTCACGTATCCTGGGTAGGCATTGATCTTTCTATGTGGCCATGGCAGGCCTTGAAACCTCTGTCTGATTCTCCTGTCTCTATCTCTCAAGTGGTGATATTATGGGCATGTGTTACCAGAGTCAGCTCGGCTCTGCCTTCTGTCTTGGTTAGTTGTGATAAAAACACTGTCACTAAAGTCAGCTTGGCGAAGAAAAGTTTCACCTCATCTTACAGCTTGAAGCCATTTCTTAGGAAAGTCAAAGCAGTAACCAGAAGAAGGGTATCCTTTAAAGGTAGTGGACAGATGCTGTTTACTTGTTTGCTCCCTGTGACTTACACAACCCATTTTCTTATAAGCTTCAGGACTGCCAACCCATGGGTGACACCACCCAGAATAAGCCAGACCCTTCCATATCAGTCACTAATTTAGAAAATGTCTCATAGGCTTGCCTAAAGGCCAGTCTTCTGGGGCAGTTTTTCACTTGTGGTTCTGTGTTTTTAGATAAACCTAGGTTCTGTCAAGTTGGCAACAGCAACAACACCCCCCCCCAAAAAAAAACCAAAAACAAAAGACCACCAAATAGGATTTTATCTCCTTCAGATACGTTCTTTTGTGTATTCAGGAACTGGACATACATGGTCACCGGTAGCCTCAAACTTCTGGTCGTCCTGCTTCTATCTCCCAAGGGTTGGCCTTGCAGCTGTGTTCACCATGGCTAATGTGAATGTCCCAGGGACCTGTGTGCATGCTATGCAAGTCCTCTAACATCCCCAGCTTCTTGACATTCTCTTTCTCACTTGGTAGTCATTTTCTTCAGAAATCTAGTTTCCAAATAAAAGAGAATAGTAAAAGGCGCTAGAGAGACGGCTTAGAGGGGAAGAGTGTCTGTTGCTCTTCCAGAGGACCCAAGTTTGATTGATTTGTAACTCCTACACCAGGCATCTCATAACCACCCGTAATTCTTGTTAAAATTTAATGCCCTCTTCTGGACCTTATGGGCATGTGTACATGTATGTGCACACACCACACACACACACACACACACACACACACACACACACACACACACACACACAAATACAGACACTCAGAACTACAAAGCCAAGTTTGTGTGAAACACCTCCTGCTTCTTCTGCCCACCACATAAAAATCTTCATATGTGCGATAATTACAGAAGTACAAGTGGAAGACTTGAAGTTAAGTAATACATCCATGTCTTTCATGCATAGCTACCGTTATAAACTAATTAAGGCCAGCAGTTCCTGGGCTCTACTACAGTGACACACTCTTCTCTTTGGGGGTTGTTGACATTTTTTTTTCAGCGTTCTTTAAATTCTATTTTCCTCCCAGCAACCACATGGTGGCTCATAACCATCTGTAATGGGATCCAATGGATCCTCTTCTGGTATGTCTGAAGACAGCGACAGTGTACTCACGTACATAAATTCCATTTTCCTTTTCCAGTGACATCATACTAAATGCACAAATGGGAGGGAAGGTGGTAGAGGTGTCACTGGATTGGTGGAGGGTCAGAACCATTGCATAGGCCTATGTGCATGCATGCAGATATATCTGTGGTTCACCTCAGTTGGGTTTCCACAAGCCCGATAGACTGCTAGTGGGTGTTGGTGTTTCAGTGTTGACTGAGAAGCATCTCATGTGTACTGGTTTTGAGTCCTGTGTAAGAAGAGTGTTAGAGGGTTAGGTGAGTAGTGAGCAAGGCAGGTATCATGGGCACATTCACACCCCTCTGCCCTTGAAGGTAGATGTGATGTGACCCGATGCCGGAGTCCTTGCGTTGACTTCTCCAATGGCGAATTGTAACCTGTACTTGTGAACTAAACAAACCTTGCCTTTCCTGTGTTACTTTGAGTCAAGGTACTTTACAGAAGTGATGTCATGGCACCCCCGCTTTTTTGAGTGTTAGAGAACTATCTAGGTTCATCCATGGCTTGGCTCAGTAGTACTGAGCAGCAGGTGAATTTGAAATGCCATCTTGGTCCTTTATCTCCAATACATGTATGCATGAAAAGAAATGGATTTTCATTACCCTGTCTTTGTCCCTACATAAGAGTCATAAGAGTTGCTCAAGAATTTTGCCATTATAACAATCCTGTTGCCAAAAGTAAAGAGTTAAAATCTCAGTAGTTCAGACTTTGATCAGTCTCTTAATGTGTTCATTTGATTCCCTTTTGGCAGCTCAAATGGCTCTCTGTAACATGGGTAGTGCAAATTCTGTTTTGCCAAGAACTGGGTGAGGGTTGGTGCAGTAGTTCTGTTGGGAGAGTGCTTGCTTAGTGACTGCAAAGCCCCGAGTTCCACCCTCAGCACTGTGTACCAGCTGTGTTGGTGTATGCCTGGACTTTGCTCTTGGAAGGACCGTGCTCTGCTACATGAGACCTTGTTTCAAAAACAAGAGCAAATCTGAAAGCGAACATAAATGTGTTGGTTAGTTCTACCTGACTTGATACAGTGTACAATTATCTGGAAATGGTATTTTAATCAGGAGTTATGCAGATCCTTATTGGCCTGTGGGGGATTGCCCTGATTGTGTTAATTGAGGTGGGAAGACCCACCCTGAATGTGCATAGCACTATTTCATCGGCTGGACCCTGACGTGGTTAAGAGCGAAATTAAGTTAACATAAGCAGCAGAGAGGTGACAAGGATCCATCCATTTTTCTCTGCAGTTACTGTGGGCATGACATGACCGGCTGCTTGGGTTCTTACCTTGACTTCCTTTTAGAGCTGGACCATAATCTGGAATCATAAGATGAACCTAGGATTTCAAGGATGGTGCTTTTGTTTGGGGGTGTGTAATGCTAGCAGCAGAAAGGAAGGACACAAAGGCTGCCTTCATGTTTGTCTGTGTGTAGCATCACTGAGGTCCACTCCTTTACTGCGGAGTAATGGTTTCAAAGTGTGTGGTCCTAAGACCAGCTATGCCAGCATCGTAGTCCCAGTGCAGATTTCCAGGGCTGGCCTTTCTGAATTAGAACCCTGGGGTGGGGGAGGGAGGAATGGAGACGGAAGCCAATAGTCTGCCTGCGTCCCTCCCTCTATTCCGGTGCCCGCTCGGGTTTGAGAATCACTGTACAGAGAAATATTGCTTTCCCCTTAGGCTCTTGCACTCTCAGCAGTTGATATTTCAGACTTGTACATGAGTGAGGACAGTTATGTCTTCCTTCGGACTCTCCGTGGTGCACTTTGTCGTCTGATGCCTGGTGCTGCTGTTAGGACAGACTGTGAATATGTCCTACTGTGGCAGTGTTTACAGTCTCGGCCCAGTGCCTGTTGACTTAAGTAGCAGCCTGGGTAACAGGCAGTAAATCTGCAAAGACATTATAAGGTTACACAGCAAAGCTTTTTAGAACATAGTGACGTTACCGTTGGACCAAGTGATTTGTTTGGTGTTTTTGAAATCACCCTCTTCCCTGTCTCCAGAAAACTCTCTGTGAGAAGAGTATTTATTTTAGACTGCCATGGCATGTCCAGATTTCTTTTTTTAAAAAAAGCTATAGAATAGAAAAAGCAAGCAGTCTCTGTACACGTTACCTAGAAGACATTCCAATGAGGACTCATACCACGGACCAGGTTAATGATTAGAAAAGAGTGGTATAGGACACAATGCAAGTACAAGAGAAAACCAGACTGTCAGTGCAAGCCAGTGCGAAGATGGGAACTGGTGGCATAGCTCAGAGTAGCAGGCATGGATTCCATGCCTAGGACCACAGCAGGAGATAGAGAGACTATAAAGGGAGAGAGAGGAAAAACCCACAGAAATGATTCTGTAGGTATGATAGTTAATGTCTACAGAATGTAGAATCACCTAGAAGATGAACCTCTAGGTATGGGTATTAGAAGTCATATAGGGTTAGGGTAATTGAAGTTGGGAACACTTAGCCCAACAGTGGGCGGAACCATTCCTTAGGCTGGCCCCTGGCCTGAATAAAAAGGGGAAAGTGAGCTGGGCACCAGTATTCATCTTCCTTTTCAAACTTCCCGTCTTTGGATGCATTGTGAAAGTCCACTTTAAATTGTATATTTCTAAACTGTGAACTAACACAAACCCCACCTCCTCATGTTGCTGTTGTCATGTGTATATTTGTTCACAGCAAGGAGATGTAAGTAACACAGTGGGCCTGCGTACAGCCTAGGTCAGTTTACCCCAGACTAGGAGTTGGCTTCAGAATTTCAATAGTAAGCAGCTCTTTCCTTTGGAGACAAGCTCATGAAGTAGAGCCAGCCTTTATTTCCTGAAGGAAATGCAGATGTGCTTCCCCAATGATCAGTGAACAAATATTGGATGATGGCGTTCGAGCAGCAGATAGTAAGGCTGCTTTCCCCTTGTGAAGTCCCATTGAAGTCAGAGGAAGGAAGACGAGGGTACTGGGACAGCCCTTGAAGGTTTTCTAGGTGAAGGTGTTGCAGGAGGTGATATAGAAGGGATATGATAACTCTCCTGTGCTTGTTGAGAACTTCTGTGTATGACACAGGGCTCCTGGAGGCTACCCAGGTATAACTGATCTTAAGACCTAGGCCACCCTTTCATAGTTAATGAAACTGAGGCCCAGGGAGCCAGTAATGTGCTCTGTATAACACACTGGGTAACTGGGGCTTGAGCTGTATCATATATCTTTCACTGCCATGTCTTCAACCAACTTCATCTTGAATATTCATATTCCAAACTCAGGAGTTCTTTTATGTTTTGTCTCACGTAGCCCAGGCTGGCCTCAAACATGCTGTGTATCAAAGGGTGACCTTGATCATACGTTCTTCCATCCCACCTATGCCAAGTGGTAGATTTACAGGTATGCACCTCCATGTCCAATTTCTTATGTACTGGGAACGAAGTACAGTCCTTCACAAATGCTAGGCAAACACTCTGCCCGCCTACCTACACCCCTAGTTCTAGGTTTGGTCTTTATTATAGTAAATATATTAACTTTTGGATTCCGTATATGAAATTTCACCCTGGACAAAGAGGACTTGGCTCTCCTTTGGAGAGCCATTTTTCACATTGCGAAACTGTGCTCATGCAGTATTTGCGTTGTGGGGCTCAAGTTGGTTTTAAACTTTATACAGAGTGTTGTTGGTTAGGGCCACCATGGAAATAGAATGAATCCCACACTTTCTGAGATCATATAAGGGGAACGTAGTTCGATTTTGTTTTTAGTCAATGTTTTCTGCATTGTAAGAAGAGCTTCGCCAATGGGAAACTTTAGTTCTATCATCACAGATATTTACTTATTTAATTCTTCTGCAGTTATTCTTCATTAATGGAGTGCGAGGGCCCATCTGCCTCAGTGAGCAGGGGGAGGTGAGCAGACAACCTGCAGGATTCAGTTCTCTCCTTTTCCAATGTGGGTTTCTGGAGTGGAACTCAAGTCAGTAGACTCAGTGGCAGGCACCTTCACCCACTGAGGCATTTCACGGGTCCACTGAACTTTATCTTTTAATGAATTACTTCACCAAGATGGAGATTTGTAGTGCTGACTTGTTAGGTATGTGTTAGTGATTTATGGCTGTGTGCAAAAAAACTATCCTCCACTCTCAACACCCTCTGTGTCAACACCAGTATTCACTTTGCTACTTTCTGCAGATCCGTCATTCCTGAACGAATCACTCGGATAGTTTTTCTGCCGCCTCTGCCTCCTCCTCCTCTTCCTCTTCCTCTTCTTCTCCCTCCTCCTCCTCCTTCCCCTTCTCCTCTCCCTCTCCCCTTTATTTCTTCTTCCTTCTTTCTTCTCTTCCTGCCTCCGTTTCTCAAGGGCTAGGATTGCAGATGTGGGCCACCTCCCCCAGCTCCTTGAGCTGCTTTGCTGAAGTAGTAGATCAAGGCCGGGGGATGCGCTGCCTACTTAGGGCTTGTGCCAGGACAGATCGTCTTTACCACACGGTCCTCTCCACAGCTCTTCACAGCCTGTCATCCAGTTTCTCATAGGAAAGTGGTGAGAGGGAGGGAGAGCGGGAGGAAAGGGGTGAGGCTGCACCTACTCTTCCTCCTGTAAGTCATGCATTGCTCCTTGTGTCTCATTCTGCCATTGGGAAGCAAGTAAGGAGGAGCCTGCACTTAATGGGAAAAGAGCTAGGACCCAGCATTGAAGAGAGTGGTATTACGTACTCTCTGAACGTATTTGACCACCCAGTGGGCCTGCTGCATAACCACTGAGTCAGACTGTCTGGATATCATAATCTTCATTTGAAAGATTTCCCCAGATTATTTCCATGCACATTTTAATAGAGACTTTGGTTACCCGTTGAGGCCTTGTTAACTGGTCCACTTTGAAAGTAGGCAAAGACGATCGTGACACCATCGTGCTATTTTAGGTAGGAAGCCATATAGGTTTTTGTGTTCTAAGTGTGTTGTTATTGTTGGTTCAGTGCTTCTGAGACATAGTCTTATTACCTAACACAGGTTGGCTTGGACTCTCCATCCTTCTGTCTGTAGTGCCTAAGCACTGGTATGTTTTAAGTAAAGTTTATGCTTAGCCTGCAGCCAGGCACTAAGTAGATGGGACACCAAACCATTCGCTCAGTGGGTGGTTTCTTGGTGTCTGGAAGTGTTCTGCTAGACGGGGCAAGGCAAAGGGTGTCCTTGAGTCCTTTTGCTCAGGATCCAGGGAGAGCGTAGCATATGTCTGAAAATACTTTGGCTCATTGACTCTGCAGCTGTGCACTCTGTGAGTTCAGAGGAAGAGCACGTAACCAGGAGTTTGCAGTTAGCTAGGGGCCTTGTGGAGTGCTCCTGACTGGGACAGCACAGCCTTCTCTGTTAGTGAGGGACTGGTCTTTGGTTTATGTGTAGTATTGTTACTTGCGTTCCCTCAGTGCAGTTCTCCTAATTCTGAAGACTTTCGGCAGGAACATGGGGTTCTTTCTTTACAGTTGTTACATTTTCACTTTCCCCCCAACACGAGCTTTTATTCCCAGGGAATGCAGTGGATTTTGCTGCCTTTGACTGAAAGACTTGGAAACCCATGCTCCCACAATCCATCTGGTTTCCTTTCTGCCTCACCCAAAAGGGTCAGATGCTCAGAACACACGCTCTGAACCTGGATTTCCCATTTCACTCGAAACCCCATGATTGGTAGAAGGACACAGGCATCGAAACCACGTGAGGAAGTAACTGGCTGTGGTACTGACAGGAAAGCCTGTCTCAGTTAGAGAGAGATCGCACCCAGAGTCTGTGCTCACAAGCTGGAACAGCCATGTGATGGAGCTGACATGCCCCAATAGGTACAACAGATTGTTCCGCTTGTTACCAATCAATACCGCAATTAGCAAATATTTATTGAACAGCTCAGATGGGTTCTGGCGCACACTGCCCTCGTTGGTGTATTTGTTAGAATAATGCAAAACCTCCTAACCTCTCGGTCTGTCTTTAGGCTTCCCTCTGACCCGATAAAATCAATTCTGTACACTGAAGCCAGAATGATTTCTCCTAAAATAGACAAATTTAACCAGGTCACTGACACACTGGAAATGCCCTGACTCATGTTTGACATCCTGCTGTAGTCATCTACAGGCCTCCTGTCATAAAAGTCAGGAGTCACCATTTGCCTCGTCCACACTTTGTATTGCCTCCAGCGCCTTCTGTGCAGATACCAGCCTCCTGCCTTCTGCACGGCTCCCACACCACAGTTCTCTGCGTATGCTAGCATCTTTATATCCACACCGGAAGCCAATCATACGTCTAAGATTTCAGATGGTATGGCTCGGAGTAAATTATTGGATGTTTCTGATCTGCTAGGTTCTCATATAACCATCAGCCGTAGCTACAGGTTCTTGAGAACATTAGATATAATCGTATCTAAAGTGCTTAGCACAACGAATGTCCTATAATAGGATGCATTTCTGTTACTGTATGCCCTAGTGAGCTTTCACTGCTCACGTGACACCCCCTAGAGAGATCTGGGAAGAATCTCATATGAGAGATTGGGAAGATCAGATTGGAATATAGACCCATTTTGATAAAGGAGGACCCAGACCACTGTGGGTGGTACCATTCCCTAGGCAGGTAGGGGGTATATAAGGAAGTTACCTGATTGTGTCCCGTGAGTGTACCAGCCAACAGTGTTCTTCCTGGCTCCTGCTATTATCGTCTTGGCTGTGAAGTGAATTTCTTTGTTAGAGGTTAATGCGGAATGGAGTGCCAGGCAGCCCCACTTTCAGCTTCTGACCTTGGATTTCCTGCCTGACCTCTCTCAAGTGTCTAACACGCAAGCAGAAATAAACTCTCCCCTCCTGTACGTCGTTGTTGGGCAGAGTGTTTTATCACAGTAACAGGAACCTAGAATGGTGTGTCTACATAGAGAAAGCTGTGAGAACGCCAGCTGTTTGACCTAGGGACGAGCTCTGTTCTCTTGGGTCCTGAGGAGACCAGGTATGGGAAAGTGTATGACATTCAGACGGTCCATGTGGGTCGGATAATGGCACTTATGGGATGAACGAGAGAGAGCGGTTTGGGAGCTTACGAAGGATTCTGTGTTTCTTGGACATTTCCTTCCCTTTCAGTGGGGCAGCATTATTCTTTGTGGGGCAGAGAAAATAGTGAACAGGTTTAAGAAGAAACAGTCAGTCTGTCCTCGTTGAGTCATCACTTCCTTAGCCTTTATTTAGTCCTCAATGACACGGGTTTCTCATCTGAATTAAGTTGGTTTGTGATTGAATGATTTTTTTTTTTAAGACTAGAAAGAAAACACATCCCGAAATAAAGTGGTTGTCTCAGAGTTTTCAACCCTACAATCGATAGCACATTAAAACTTATTTCCCTATAGTCTGTTGTTTTGCATTACATGCTCGTGTGGGTAGGTGGGCTTATGTCTGTGTGGAAGACGGAGCTTGATAGGAGGTGTCGTCTGTTGCGCCTCAGTGTTCTTTTGAGGCAGGGTTTCTCCCAGGACCTTGGCCTTGCTGTCTCTGGGGTTATTTCTGTGCTAGCTATACATTCCTATATTTATATTGTGGATAGGAATCCTCAGTAATCCTTCATGCTCTGGGTGGTTTTTCCCATTGATTTTAGCCGTAGTGCTCCCTCGTTCTGTGCTTTGACCTCGTTGTGCCTGTTCTTGACGTCTTTCCTAGGCTGATGGGTTTTTTCCGAGAGGCTCCCCCTCCTTACAAAGTGGCCCCAATCCTCCTCTCCCTGTTCCCTAATGCAGTGCATGTTGTTTTGTTTCTTCTATTATAGCTGTTATCACAGCCTGCCTTGTAGCATAGTCATTTCTGTGTGTTTTCCCTCGGGATTCAGAACCCCTTGCGAGCTAAGACTTTTATTTTGTGCTATGTTCTCCCACCCCCAATATCGCCCAGTGCAGGGAGGGTTTAGTAAATGCCATTTGAATCAATGCATGAATGAAATTGCCTTTCCATGTCCTGTTTGCTGTGTTGTAATGCAAACCAGGTGAATACAGAATTTTGGCTTACTGGATTTAGCTGAGACCAGGCAGGGAGTTTTCGAAGGAGCAATACCAGCTTTGAAAACAGAAATTGCCTTTAATCTTGTGGAAAACACATGCCAGCCCTCTCTATAATAGTCTCAATTACAGGAGAGCATCCTGTTACTGTAAGAACACAAATAAATAAACCCATGACAATACTGTGTTTGGGAGATAAAAACCACATAAAAGCCATCTTTCTGCAACTCTCCAGCACGATAATTAGGGTGTTTCTGGGAGGAGGGAAAAAAAAAAAGTAGATACTAGTCGAGAGCAAGTGATGTTATGTTTAAGGACACTTCTTGCCGTTGAAAAGGTGGGAGGAGGGAATTGCATTTTCCAGCCAGGACAAGTATGCGCGTTCCTGCTGCCTCCTGCCAGACCCACTGCTGTATTATTGTGTATGTGATCAGTCTGGGCAGTAGGGTTTTTTGAGAATCTGCAGCAACTCAGAGGATGGAAAATGCCACCCAGAAAACAGTGCGGTGGAACTTCTCTTTGTGAGACCTCAAGCAGGTTCTAGTCTCACATTGGGGGGAGAGGTGGGGGGGAGAGGGTGTGCACATGTGTCTAAAGGCACAGGTGTATGTGAGGGCCATAAGACAACATCGGGTTCCGTTCCTGTTCCCCAGGCACTGTCTGCATTGTTTCCTGAGACAGACTCTCTGTTCGGCCTAGACCTTGTCTAGTAGGCTAGCCTGGTTGACTGGTACGTTGCAGGCATTCATCTTTCTCTGAGTCCCTGAAGGCAGGCTCGAAAGCATTACCTGGGGATTTTTCTCCAGGTTCCTCATGCTCGCAAGACAGATATTTTTACCCACTCACCTATCTCCCCAGCCCATTCTTTTTAACTGTTAGATCTCCATTGGGTTGGACATACTCTTGGTGAGGCCACTGTTAAATCTTTTAGCTTCTGGCCTCCCGTTTATTGAGGCTCTAGCAGAAATTCTTGTGAGATAATGCCTAATTTGACAGTGTTAGTTGACAGCTGTGGGGGATTCAAACCAGACTGGACAGGCTAGGCATTTGCTCTCTCTCTCTTTTTTTCTTTCCTTTTCTTTTCTTTTCACCTGGCTGGCCTCTCTGGCCCCTCAGCTGATCTCTCTGCTCTTGCTCTGTCTCCCTGCAGAGTGATCTTTACTAGAAGTCCTTTTAAAGAGTACTTTAGATTCCATCATTCCTTAGTTCAAAAATCCTCCAGGGTGCCTCCCATTCCACTAAGAATGCAGTTCAAAGACCTTGTGTGCCGTGGCCTCCAAGGCACCGCATGGTCTGGTGCCTGCTATCTTTCACCTCATCTCGAGCTCTCCCTCCAGATTAGTCCTCTTTGACTCTGGTACTTTGCGGTTGTTCTTGAAGCCAGCTGCGCATGCCCTTGTCTCACAGCCCTTGCATTATGCTCTGTGAGCCTGGAACATTCTGTACCCAGATTGTAAGCCTCAGATCCTCAGTTCCTTCAGGCTTCTGCACGAGCATCACTCTCTGGTCTGCTTTCTTTATTGCTGCGATAAAATACTGAGCAAAACCAACTTGGGGGTGGGGTTAATTTGGCTTAGACTTCTAGGTCACAGTCCACAACAAGGAAAGTCCGGGCAGGAAGTCAAGCCAGGAGCTAGAAGCGGCAACCATAGAGGAGTGCTGCTTATTGACTTGCTCCCTGGCTAGGGCCCCCTTCCCCCCTTTTTCGGAGCTTTGGTCCCAGGCCCAGGATGGCACTGTCCGTTGTCAGCTGAGCCCTCCTATAGTAATTAGCAATAGAGAAAATACCTCATCCACATGCCCACAGGTCAGATTGATAGAGGTAAGCTGATAACTCTGGACTGTATAAACTTGACATCTAAAGCTAGCTAGGAGTCCCTGCATTAGGGACCTGCACCTGTGTAACCAGGGCTTGTTCAATGCCTGATGTCTGGGAAGCACTTAGGAAGACATTATTGGGATTTATTTGGAAGCACGAGTTAGGTGCCAGTCAAAGATTCTAGCCAACTTGGGGACTGGCTGTGGAATCAGGTATCAGGTCAGACCCTGATGGTTTTCCTATTCTCCGCATTTGATAAATGTCCACCCTTGGGAACATTACTTTCTCCTCCCTCCTCTCTAAGTCTGTGTTTCTTTGGTAGTTCAATGAAATTTGGCCTACCGGTCAGGTCCACTGCCCATAGTAGGTCAGGTACACAGTTCCATGGCTGGCCCTGTCTGTGGTACAGATTGGAGGCTTCCCGAATGTGAATTGTCACTCATCCGAACCCGTAGTTATGGAGTCATGGTATTTGCATGTATGGGGCTGTGGGAAGGGTACATCTATAAATAGTTCAAATAAATGAGATGTGGAATTTTTCAAGAGCCAGTAAGTAGCTGTGAATACATTTCAAGCATGTCAAACACATAGCTGTGTGCTTGGCAGATGGTAAGGCTTAATAAATATCCAGTCCTTCCTGCTTTTAATGGGTGGACGTAGAGTCTGGGTGTCCACTGGGGTAGCTCTGCGGGAATCAGGAGCTTTTGGTAAACAAAAGCGAAGTCAGCAGCCGAACCGGAGGGGGTCACAATCCTCCTTGAAGCCCAACAGGGATAGGCTTTGTGGAAATGGCAGTTGAGTCCAGGGCAGTTGGGACTTATGGGCCATGCCAGCCAGCGTGGTATTTCCATTTGCGTCTTTCAAGTAAGCACAATCTCACCCTTATTCCCGTGAAACGCTGCTTGCCAAGATAAACACACTGGAAATGTATGGTTTAAAGATCTGCAGTTTCTGGGAGCTGTTCTTTTTGTCACTGTAACATTTTCTTGGCACGACATTTCTTAAGTCCTGCTGGTCTACCTTATAAATACTACACAAATGCCGTGAGGAGCTGAAGCCCATTGTTTGTTTTCTCATGTTCTTTATAGGAAACAGCCATGCTTCTGCCCTGGTAATCCCCTCGGGTTTCTGCTCAAGCAGCTTGGAGAAAGAAAGGGAGACTGAAAGAGGGCATATTGTCTGTGAGAGATTCACAGAAGCACCCAGTGGATGGGGCTGAGCTGTGCAGGAGAGGAAAGTTTGCATCTGGCCAGGTGTATGTGATATATATGTGTGATGTGGACCCAGTGTATGGTTTGGGGACAGACCCTTCCTGCTCTCTCAGAGGCCCACTGCCCAACCAGGGCACATTGGTGAACGCTCCCCACCACCACCCCAGGATGCCCAGCTTGGAACTACACTTAACTTATTGTTAGAATTGGATTCCTAAGATCAGGGGCTGTGTCCCCTGCAACACAATTTCAATCTGCAAAGAAATGTCAGCTTGGGGCTGAATCAGCACTTGGAGAGATCTCCTGGAGCTTGGTGTGTACACAGTATGTGCCAACTACGGAGGGCTAGTTGAGTCCGTGTGCACTCTCAAGATGGTAGGGACCAATCAGTGCCCTTATATCACAGGGCTTTCTAGGAATGCACCACTCTTGACAGTGTTGCGATGGAGGAGAATAACGTTTTTGCACACCTTAATGAAAAGCAGCAATTTCCTTTGTCAGAGTAATAGGTGTCCTTTCCTTAAGCTGTGTCCCCTTGTGTGGATGGCGAGAGAAGCCAATTACTTTTCAGTTACAATGATCATTTCTTTTAAAATAGCGACACTCGGGATTTCTCTAGGTTTGCCGTGAGGATAGTTTTATATCTGGCCTGCCTTTGTTTTTGCCCTTTCAGCCTGTAGAGTCTTCAGATGATACGACACCGAGGCATGGAAAGGTATAGAAGACGCTCATAATATAGTTTGTAGCAGGCCTGTGTACTCCTCGGCTGCAATGTCTACGTGCTTTCTGAAAAGAAATTGGCCTGTTTCCCTCTCCCTTGCATCCTGCACAGAATCTTAGCATTTTTTTTTTTCTTCTGAAATTGCCTTTCCCTCTTCCTCTGAGTCTGACAAGTGTCTCCCTTCCTGCAGCCTGTGGTTTACATCTTCACCATGCTCTTCTTCTGGGCTCGTTTTTAAAAGCCCACAAATGGAGTTTACCACGATGCCTCTTACATGCGGCGGCTGCCACGTGTATGCCGTGTAAGCGGTGAGCGACAGCAGAACTGTGCCTGAGTGTTTCACACCATTTATTCTAAAAGGCCCCTATCAGCAGACGACTCTGTGTTGGAAGCTGTAATTTGTGTTTGGACTTGGGTGACTGTCAATCTGAATGGAACCAGGAGAGGTTGTGTCATCTGCAATAGGGGCTCCCCGTGTGAAGACAGGCAAGGCTTCTCCTTCCAAAACACTGGTACATAGAGTTGAGGTCCATTTGTGGATGGGGAGCTGTGGCCTTTATAGTAATGCTTGCACCTGTGAAGAGAACTCATCACTTTCAGAGCAAAGTTCCCTGAATCCACTTCTGGTGACACGAAGCTTTATTTTTTCCATGCTTTCTAAAGGGGAGAAAGAACCCTTTATTTGCCATTCCCACCCAACACAGGGCGATTTGACAGGTATGATTAATTCTAACTCATATGTCATCTCACCGAGCCCTTGCAATTAAAATGCCCACTCACATCGTGCCCTTCTCAGACATTCTAGAGTATTTGCTTCAGATAATTGCTTCAGATTTTGGTTAGGGGTAGTCAGTGCTAGGCTGGGCCTAGAAAGTTAAGTCATTAAATCTGCTTCATTGAGGCATCTTCTCTAGGTTGTTGGTCTGCCTTTAAGCTCCATGCACAGCGTCTGACTTCATGCAGTCTAATCTTATATGCTGTACTGACTGAGATAGCCGACAGAAGCCCAACTGCCTGACTGTTGACCTAGGTCGCTTCAGAGTACTTCACAGCCAAGTAAGGACCAATTCTTCACCTTCACTCTCCTCATCAATACTGATCAACTTTTCTATTCTTTTTTTTTTTAAATGTGTACACACACACAGACACATACACACAAACACACACACACAATACACACAAACACAAACACACATACACAAACACACACACAAATACACACACATACACACACAAACACAAACACACATACACAAACAAACACACAAACACACACACTCAAACACACATACACACACATATACACATACACACATACACACACAAATACACACACGTACACACACAAACACAAACACATACACCACACACACAAACATACATACACACACAAACACACATACACACAAACACACACAAACACACATACACATATACATACAAACATACATACACACATATATACATACATACACACACAAATACACACACACACACACACACACACACACACACACACACACACACACACACATACACACACACACACAAACACATACACAACACACACACACACACACACACACACACACAACACACACACACACACACACACACACACACAAACACACAAACACACACATACATATACACACACACACACACACACACACACACACACACACACACACATACACACACACACACATACACATACATACACACATACACATACAAACACACATATACATATACACACAAACACACACTCAAACACACATATACACACACATACACACACATATACAGATACACACACACACATAAACACACATATACACACACAAACACACAAACGCACACATATACATATACACACAAACACACACTCAAACACACACATATACACACACATACACACACACACACACACGCACACACGCACGTTTTGAGTCCATGCACCACATATATGCAGTGTTCTCAGGAAATGGTTTAAGTTGGAACTATAGTTACACACAGTTGTAAACTACCTTGTGGGTGCTTAGAGTGGAACCCAGGTCCTCTGGATGAGCAGCTGGTGCTTTTGAACCACTGGGCCCTCTCTCTAGCTCCCAACTTTTCCGTTCTATCCATAGATAAGACAAGGGCTCAGGAAGTTATAGATCTCTTCTCTCCAGTAACGGTCAGAAATAAGACCTGAGATCGGAACATCCAATTTCAAGTCCTCCGCTCTTCATACCCCTTTAATGCAGCAGCCACCTCCTGCTCCAAGTCATTCACTCACCGTGGAGATTGCTGAAACCAGATGGCTCGGTTCTGGTGTCTGTTAACTGGCTTTGTGACCTCCGTTTCCTCTTGGAGCCCCAGGCGCCATGTTAGCGAGATGAAGATACGAAGAGACACTCTAATAAGGCTGGGCGGGGTACATAATTAAAGCAGTTCTGTGTGCGTAGCAAATAATAAAGGCAGTTATTCTTGTTCTTCACATTAGGGTCACTGATCAGCCACTAAAGAGACAAAGTAGCAACTCCACTATGTTATTCCCGACTATTTTTCTTCTGGAATGAGAAGCAAATGTGAAAACAGAAGAGAACTTGCAAAAGTGATCGATCCCAGTACAAGCAGGGTGGGTGCTAGGGAGCTTAAGGAGGGGCGTCTGTGCTCGGTTGTCTAGCAGCTTAGCCTTCCTGCTTCATCCCGTTGGCAGGATTCTTGTCTTCCTCCTTCCTATGGGTCCTTTTTCTGTGCCCTCTGCACAGGAAGATAAAGCAGACTGTACCTGACTGAAGGGGATATTAAGGCCATCACTCCCTTATGTAAGATCTGAAGGATGAATTAGGATAAAGCACATTCATCACAGTGTTCCATGCACAGCGTTCTGTGCGAACTTCCTGGGAAATCAGACCCTAGTGCCTTCCTGTAGGTTGTGGAGGAACTGGTAGTCGTAGTATCCGTAGTGAGCTTGGAGTGGTACCCTGAAGAATAGAAGCCTTAGATTAGGCACACGAAAAGGGTAAGATAGCCCAAGGAGAGGTAGAGTTAGAGACTTGATAATCATGCTTGGCATGGCTGCACAGAGAGCGTTGCCTGAGGATGTGGGTTATTGGGACGTAGTCTCCTGTCCGAGACTCTAGAAGGGGATGCACATGGCCTATTCCCCACTTTGTAGTAAGTAGCCTCTGTGTTCATTGTGATTGTCTGATCTTTTGGCAAGATATACTGTCTAAAGAGACACACAGTTGAAATACTAGGGATGAATGGGCCCATGACTTCTAACTTGTCTGTTGTCCCTTTGTTTGTGCGCTGTTTGCCTGCATTTAAATGCAATTTACATAAGCTGTCAGTGTCAGTTGGCCATGATTACTTCTTGATGTATGTTGGGAGGGGGGGGGAAATAAGAAATGAAACGAAAACCCCCCGGTTAATGAGGAGCTGGATTTCTTTGGATTTCTTTTCTCCACCATGACAGCCTCCTTTCTGATCTGATGGTCCGTCAGAAACCAAGGTGGCTCGTGACTGTAGGGTTACGTCCTTGCCAAAGCTGTCTCTCCTTCAGCGTCGTAATTGATGGGAAACCTGTCACTTGTTATGTAGATGCAGTGCAGATTTTTGTACGCCTGCCAGCGAGATTGGGTGCTGGTTGTGGCAAAAGCGATAATAAATAAGGGAGCTGCTGAGGGCAGGTTTTGATTGACCCAAGATTGTATATTATTAAACCGAACCCTCATGTGCATGTCAGTTTATAAAGAGCCAGGCCCATAATCCAACGTAGGGCTTTGGCAGTTTGGGTTTATTAAATGAGCGTCTATCACTATTAATATTGAGGAGCAGAGCGGAATATCTGTAATCTTTTAATCTATGCAGTAATGGCTGGGAGAGATTATCAGATCTGCTGGACCGTTGTTTGCCTGTAATCGTATTCAGAACTCTTGGAAGCATTGATTTGTCTCTGGCATACTGATTTGGCACAGCAGTCCCATAAAGCGCTTTTATAATTCTCCTTGCTTTGTGTTTTCCAAAAATAATTGGGGGATAATAATAACATGGCTGGTGATAAAGGGAAGGGCGCAAGATTGAAAGTGAATTTCTAGCCGCGTGGATGGCCGTAAACTTCGCCTGTGATCATAAACACCTGGGCGTGTGACCTTTGTGTTTATAAGATGTTTACCGCCTCATGGGCTCCCGGCTTGGGGGTTATCTCTTCGGTGCCTTGTAAAAATTTGATTGTGTTTGGTAAGTAGATTCTGTATTTTTGCTGAGTGCGGAGAACGCATCCCTTTTGTTAGTCTTCCTTGGAACAACCATTCTGCCAGATAGAGCTTAGATTTTGAGTTCTGTGACGATGGTACTGGGGACACCTCAAGGGTACCGTGTTCATGGAGTAAAGCGGCTTTTAATGGAAGTACTTTGAGGTGCGTGGCGGTGTGATAGACACACCCAATGGGCTCCAATAGGGATGATAGGTGTTGCCTTTGAGTGTAAATGAAAGTTTTGATTCAAATCGAGCAGCCTTTCTGGACACTGTTGCCCCTTTTGCACCCTGAATAAAACTATTTCCAAAAACAGGCTGAACAGGGGAGCCAGGGAAATGTTCTTTGAGTTCTGTCTCACTGACATCAGTTGGAGCTGTGGGATGTGCTTTTGTCTCCCATCTCCAGTGGTTCTTTATTGTTTAGTCTTATCTTGGTTCAGACAACAGTGCATGTAGTTCATGCTGTCCTTTAATTTGCTATGCAGAAGATGACCTTGAACTCCCAGTACCTGCCTCTGTTTCCCGAGTATTGGAATTCCAGGCGTTCCTTCCCTTGTGGTTTCTGTGATGCTATGTATGGAAGCTAAGGGTTTCATGTACACGGTATTTGAGACTCTGACTATGTTCCTATAATCTATTTCCCCACAATTCTTAACTGACAACTGACTACGTTTCTATAATCTATTTCCCCAAAATTCTTACTGACAACTGCTTTATTATTCTGAAAGAAACTGGGTCTTTGTGAACTGATAGCAGGTGTCCTGGCTGCCTGGGTAAACTCTTGGCTATTTGGTTCATGGTACATACAATGGGTAGGGTAATGTGGAGGAACTTGAGAAGAAATGGGTGTCTTCAGCAAGGTTTACTGTGCCTAAACATGAGCCACTCTTGAAGTGTACAGGTCCCTATATTTTTAAAAGGACAGGACTTTTTTATTCTGTGTCGTGGTGGTTAATTGCTGTTGCATTTCATGGAGTTTGAGGTGAGCTTCCCCTTGGACTGTGTCAGTCAGATGGTTCTGCATGGGCGTCTTGCACACACAAGACTGTTGAAAAGCTGTTCATTGTGGCAGTGCCCAGGGGACTATACAGGAAGTCGGAAGAAGCCCATCGCAGTAACATGAAGGGGTGGGACTTAAAAGCCATCCATCTATCAACAGGTTTGTTTCCTGCATACTCATACTATGTCAGCCTTATGAAAGGCAAAACTTTCAGGCTCTATGTGAATGCTCCCTGTTGATGAGAAAAGAACGTATTTTGGCCAATGATTCTCCATGGTGCTCTCCATTGAAATAGTATACTCCCTCTCCTGGAGTTTGTTCCAAGTAGAAAATCTTAGTTAACCCCGCACACAACTGAGTTAGGAACCCTACAATGTAAGGTCAGCAATCCATTGGTAAACTCCGTAGCCGATTCAGAATTCTTCCAAGCGTTGACATTGTTTTAAGCGAGTCCCTTTCTGAGGCAATAAACCAAGCATACAGAATCAAAGGCTTTCTGTGGGACAGAGAGAATAGAGCGTCTGTACAAGGATACTGACTTGAGTTGTCATTCATGGGAGAGGGAGGTCAGAAAGGGAGAGAGTCGTTTGGAGTAGTGTTTCTGGGTGTGGGGCTCAAAGGCATAGGGAAGGAGGCAGAGTGTCGTTGTAAGCAGGGCTCTCGTCTTGTCTGAGACCTGAAGACCAAGATAGTCCTGTCCTAAAGCTGCTGTTGTAGAATCAGCAGGCCTGTGGCACTCAGGAGAAGCTGGGGACTCTATAGACAGTGACGAACTGCCTTAGGTGTAGGCTGAGTGCCACGCAGGTGTGAGCTGAGAGACACTGGGTATAGAGGTGGAGTCAACAGGACAGGGACATGAAGAATGCAGTGAAGTCCTGTGCGGTTTTGTTTTCCTTTAAAGGAAGAGAGGAGCCATCGAAGGTTATTGAACAGGGAAGTAATGAGATTAGAGTTGTATTTCACGAATCTAATTAAAAGGCAATCAGTGACTGAGGGTACGTAACTCGGTTAGGCAGCTACCCTGGGTGATAGTGAGTGGAAGAGGGGGAGGGCACAACACAGGTCTGAAGTAATCTCAGGTCCAGAAAAATTGTTCAGGGGACAATGGCTCAGCAGTCAAGAGTGCTTGCTATTCTTGTAGAAGCCTGAAGTTTGCTTCTTAGCACCTACAGAGGGTGGCTTCTACTTGTGCTGCCTTTAACTTGATGTTCAAGGGATCCAGTGCCCTCTTCTGGCTTTCATGGGGCCTGCATAGACACACAGACAGTTACACACACACACGCGCGACGCGACGCACGCGACGCACGCACGCACGACGACGCACGACGACGCACGCACGCACGCACGCACGCAGGAGACAGAGGAAGGGATGTTATGACGATGTGGTTCAGCCACTTTATTGATAACATCATAGTTTTAGTGCCATGGAAACTGACTTTTTTTTTTCTGAAAGTCTAAAAGTTGTGTGGTTAGGAAATGTAACATCTGACATTCCAGTCTGCCACCCAAGCCTGTGTTCTCTCCCCTGTAGACTGCAATTGTTGGCACACAGTGACACTTTGTTTTATGATGGAGCAACTGTTGATCTTGACACAAGTCTTGAGTGCTGGGAGAGGAGGTGTTAAGGGAAAGGGCACATGTATGAGCATGAAAGGTCATCTGGTGAAACTGTGTCTGAAAGAGCTTAGGATTTCAACACACGACAGATACCGTCTTGCTGCATGTACCTAACATGGCAGAGCAGTGACACAAAAGCTGTGTGATAGTTGTGTGTGTGTGTGAGCTTGTGTTTGTGTGTGAATGTGTGTGATTTTGTGTGCGTGAGCTTGTGTGAGTGTGTATGTGTGTGAGTGTGAGTGTGTGTTTGTATGTTTGAGTGTGTTTTTATGTGTGTGTTTCAGTGTGTTTGAGTTTGTGTTTGTATATGTGAGCTTGTGTTTGTGTGAATGTGTGTGAGTGTGTGTAGTATATGTTTGTGTGTGTGTGTGTGTGTGTATTAGTGATCCAGAAACCACAATTGAGAGCTGAGGTCCCTATGATCTACCCAGGGAATCAATCCCTTGAGCTCTGTTCCTGTGACAACATGCATGCAGGTTCTCTTGGTGCTTAGTATTGAAGATTATAATTTTAGGAATAAATTCAGAACCTTTCAATATCCTATTTGTTGCCAAGGCTCTCACTTTCTGCAAAGGACAGAAATAAATACTGGATGGAATGCTAGAGAAAAAGGAAGGGGGAAGTTGAACTTGGGACCCTAATTCATTTATTCTGAGCTACCTAGTTCTGCACAGCTAGGCTGAGTAGTTTTATGTCACCTTGACACAAGCTAGAATCATCAGTGAGGGGGGAGTCTCAATGGAGAAAATGCTCTCAGAGGAGAGGCTGAAGGCAAACACGTGGGGGTGTTTCCTTAATTAGTGGTTGATGTAGGTGGGCCCAGCAAATTTTGGGTGGGGTCACCGGTGGGCTGGTGAGCCTATAAGAAAGAAGGCTGAGCAAGCCAGTAAGCAGCACCTCTTTGTGTCTTCTGTATCAGATCCTGTCTTTTTTTGAGTTCCTTTGATGGTGAACAATGATGTAGAAGTGTAAGCCAAATCAGTCTTTTCCTTCCCGAGTTCCTTTGGGTCATGGTGTTTCCCTCACTAGGACAACTGCCTCCATTTCCCAGCAGGCATATATTCTCTGTCGTTGTTGGAAGGATGGGATGATGCCATCGTTAGTTTTAACTGTCAGCTTGACACATCCTAGAAACTTCTGAGGTGAGGGTGTCAGTTGAAGAGTTACCTAGATCAGTTTGCCTCCAGAGAATTGTCCTGAGTATAACCCAGGTTGGAAGAACCACACTGAAAGTGGGTGACACCATTTCATGGTGTCCTGACCTGTGTGGGGAGAAGAAAGCCAGGAGAACAAAAATAACAATAAGCAGGCAGCAAGGGCTTATTGTTTCTCTCAGCCACCGACTGTGGGTATAATGTGACTTGCTGCCTACATCCCTGCCTTGTCTTTCCCTCAACGATGAACTCGCAACCCGGAGATGTAAGCCTGATAAACCCTTTCCCCATACATTGCTTTGGTCAGGATTTTCTATTACCTCCAAAGGAAACGAAGCCAGACGAAGCAGAGATCCAAATTTTCAGTGTGCTTCTACACTGGTGTTTCTCTTTCTGCGACTTTCCCCACTTCTTCCCTCCTTGCCCTTCTTACCTTGCCTCAGAGATGATGTGCCAATCCATCTGCCTTCTACCTACTTCCTGATGGAGCTGGAGTCACATCATTGTAGGTTAGGTCATCTATGAGATCTCAGAGATAGGATTGTGTTGAAGAAAAGTTGGCTAGGAGTGGGGAACGCTGCGTGCCTCATTGGGTCTTTGCCCCAGGTGCCATCTGTGTGAGTAATGAGCTCTTGAAGGGATCCTGGTTGCGAACAGTGATGTGAAGTAATGTCCTATAGCAGCTGTCATCCACAGCATTGGGCACATTTCTGATGGGTCACTGGTCTCCTCAGTGGGAGGGTCCACAGACTTACCTGCATGTGCTTTTCTTATTAGAGGCGGCTCCCACACTACGTTTTTATTGTGCCATGCCAACCAATCAGCAGGCTTGGCTGACACTGCGGATCACTTTCCCTCAGGCTACCATATTAGGGCATTGACTTTCGTGTTCACATTAATGGGGGCACTTATTGAATACTGGGGACCATATTTGCTAGCTTGCAAAAGCACAAGAGACACTTAACTTCAGGGAAAATGTGTATATTTCAGACAAACATTTCCTTTAGTTTTGAGATGTCTCGTTTAGCTCACTTTAGCTTTGAACTCCCAATCCTCCTACCTCTACTCACTATGCTCTGCTCTTACAGGGGGGTGTAGTGCTTTGAGCCTCGCATTAGCAATGCTAATGAGAAATGTGTATTTAAAGTGACATAATAGGCACTTTCTGAATTGCCTAGGTGTACTTTTAAAAGGTAGCTCATCTTTCAAGTCTTTCAAGTCCAGTTACATGACGTCGACCTCAGCGCCTTAGTTTTTTAATCTATAGAATAAACACATTAATATTCACCTCATTGAGATATGGTAGGGATTTAGTAACATAGCACATAGAATGATTTATCTCAGTCAGTGAATGTGAGTATTTAAAAATGCCGAGCTGTTGGTAGTGATGTAGTGATAGTATTGGAATGTGTTACAGATCACCATTGCTGTTGAGTGTGGGAACCTGGTAGCTTTTGACTCATCATTGTCGCAGACGTGAAACACGAATCCAGCTCCAGAATTTTCTCCTCCGTATTTCTTGGGTTGCATCGTCTCTCTGTCAGCTCTGTGATCCTTCAGTTCTGAGGATACCCTTCCGTGGACGATCCTGGAGAATGTCTGACTCCCTCCTGTGGACCGAGTACCTTCTTTTATTATGGGCATGGTCATGCAAGATGTGGATCTTTGAGACTTTCAAAAGTCCTCTCTCTGGCTGGGGATTATACGTGGATTGATCCAGTGATTGGTGAAACGGGCCTGTGGCAGGCTTCTGTTCATATGTGTGCGTTTCCTGTTTTCTTTAAATGGCAGTGGAGGGCCGGTTACCTTTGGAGAAGTGAACTCTAATGTTCTGTTGGTTTCGATGCAGTATCTTGTTGGATAGACCAGGGCGATCCCCAAATCCAGATATTCCTGCCGAGCCTCTTGAGCTCCAGGATTACACACATTACAAGTAAACACTTCATGGCCGTTTTGAAACTAAAAGATGAGTGAGATGAGACAGTAATTGTATATGTTGCCTGTACTGGCTCTTTGTACGCACTGATGACTGTGGATGGTCACATAATATAAGAGATGCGTGTTCTGAAATCTCTTTGGTTACTCTATAGACATTTTATTCTGACGCAGGACTTCCATTAGGTTTTACACAGCCATCTTTAAGAGAAAGGTCTTGTTGTGCGTGTACGTGTTTGTGTGTGGGTGTTTACCTCTGTAGTTCGGGGTGGAGCCCAGAAGGGTAGATCCTAAAAATGAGGTGGATTAAAGTCCCATATAATAGGCAACTTCATTCAGAGCGTCTGACACTTCTTTCTCGGAGGGTTAAGAAGAGTCACGTGAGTGAAATATCCAGTTACCAGGGCAAGTGGTCTGGCAGCCCTTGGCCAAATCTTGTGTTTCCACAGAGGCATGTAATAATAGCATCGTGAAGCACTGAGTAATGTGGAGTCAATTCACAGCTAAGGCAAAAAAGCATATCCAAGATTTCTGTGTTCTGAAGAAAGTGAGTTCACAATACTCCCTTTTTGTTTTTGTTCGTTTGTTTTGTTTTCTCTTTTATTTGGAATTTTCTCATCAGCACTCAGAAAGTCCCTTTTGCAGGACCTGATGTTTGCACTGTGTTCTAACGTATGTGCAGATGTCTTCTCGCGGGTATGGGCTGGTACTTTTTTGAGTCCGGAAGAGGGGATAGGCTTCCCTGGAGCACCAGTTACAGCTGGCTGTGAACTGGCTGACCAGGGTGCTGGGAACAAAAGTCGAGTCTTGTGTAAGAATAATTCTTGCTTGTAACTTCTGAGCCATTCATCTCTCCTGTTCCATAAAGGCCTTTTTTTTTTTTTTTAAATACTCCTGTTTGCAGTTCATATGAGCGAGGCTACATGTTATTTAGGAAGCTTAGGTTACTTTTTCTGTGTGTTCCTTACATCTGACAATATAAGACGAAACTCCCTGTAAGGATGAACAAGGATTCTAACCCTGAGATCCCAACAGAACCACTTCTGGATCCTTAAAAATATCCCAGTGCTGGGACATTTCCAGTTTTCCGTAGGCGGTGTGCTTTGGGAGGTATTACCTGCATTTTTAAGGTGATTCCAGGCAGGCAAGCTGAGAAGCAGTCCTCTAAGTGCAGTAGCTCAGTGAAAGAAGCGTTTGCATGGGAGCAGGTCTCCGATTTCTCAGCAGTAATCCCCTTTCATTGCCTTGTCCATTTGACAGACTTGCATCACAGCTGTGCTTGGGTAGCAATTTACCCTTCTGCCTCTCAGAATCCTCTGCTATCATCCTAGGGCCTCACGCAGGCTAGGTGGTCATTACCCCCACTGTACTTTTTCTGGTTGACTACATAATGGAATGGAGCCCAGATTTAACAGCTAGTTGTTTCCACTTAATCCGGGGCCTTTCTCCTCCAGCGGTCCACGAGGGAATAGATCCACAAGCAAAAGACTTTCATTGCTCCGGGAGGAGAGAGACACCAGTTTTGAAATGCTCGGGGCATAAAATGGATCTTTTGTTAAGATCCACAAAGGCTTGCTTTGCAGAGTATAAGTTGTCAGGTCTAGGCATGTGTCACCGTGGGGGTTTGTGCAAGGCTGGGAATGGAACCCAGGGCTTTACACAGGACACACAGCCTTCTGCTTACTGAGTTACAAGCCCCAGCCTTTCATTATGCCTCCAAGCAGCGTGTCTTAATCAGCATTGTGAGTTGTGCAAACCAAGTGGAAAGGCGTTTGCTCTTAATCATAAAGAACCAGAGAAACCAGGACACCCCCTTTCCTTTATGCCCTCTCCATTGTTTCCCTCCCTCATTGTCTTCCCATGTTTAATTGGGCCGAAACTGTAGTTGATGATAATTCTTTGAGTACAATGGAGCATGACCTTGGACTTCGATAATGTCTTAAGCTTCAGGTCTGTCAATTGATAAATGCCAGCCACGTATTAGGGGAGAGTAACTCCGTGAGGTTGTGGAGCACTTTATAGTTTAGCTCTGTTTTGTTAACCAGTTATTTTTGTTTTCCCGTGAGCCGTGAGTTATTGACGGGTCATTACTGCGCCTGGTTTATAGATGGACACATTCAAGACTTAGCAAGGTTGACTAACCAACCTGAAGGGGTGGGCCTGGACCTTGGATCTGAATGTAGCCTTTGGCCATAAATCCCTTCATTGTTCTGAGCTTTGCTTAGTGCTTTTCGCTCAGAATAGAATACCCTATTAATGTGACGAAGAGCACGCAGGGTTCTGTTTGTCCTACCTGTCATAGTTTGAGTCTTCTGCGTTGTGCATGCCTGCCTGCTTGCATGTGAGTATGCTGTGTGTGCATGCATGAGTGCACATGGAGCTCTATGAATATTAAGCGTTCTGCCATTCGCCCATGCAAGGTACAGTTGATATCTGGGAGTGTTTGATGCAGTCAAGAGAGTGTCATCTTTTATTAATAGTTGTGATTTTTGCCTCACCGAGGCCCCTTTTAGTCTATTGTGAGTGCAAATGTTCCTGTATGAAATTTTATCTGGGCAGTATTTTTCCTAGTCTGGGAACCTCAAGTGATGATGTTAAGCACTTACAATATTTGCTTCTGTGGGTGAATCTCCTCTATATAACAGCTTATGGGATGCCTACTGTGTGCCCTGTGCTTTTCTCTTTTGCACTCACCTCAAGAAAGCCTACCATAAAAATAAAAATGTCCGTCTGTTAAAGAGGGAAGAGGCAACTTGTATTTAACTTTCCCTTCATCAGGCACTTGGCTTCTGAGCTTTATTGATCTCTTAATTTTGGAGACACTGTTCCCCATCCATTACCTCCGAGAGTCAGGGTGTAGGGAACTGTTTCCCGTGTCCTCAGTGAGCACTCATGGAAAGCGCGTGGCTGCGGGAAACTTGCCAGCACACACTTGCTCTGCATGCATTTTCCCCTGTGCCTTTCCCTGCCCAGTTCTCTTTCCCCTCCTTCACAAGCAAATTCATACTCCTTCTCTCCCTCCCTTTTCTTCCTCTCTCTTCTCCCACACCCCTGTCTTTGGTGGGGATGCACACCTAGGATTGAGTGTGTGGGTATGTGCAGAGGACGTAGCAGGCCATCCATCAGTGTCTCCCTCCATTGCTCCCTCCCGTACTCCCTTAAGATGGTGTCTTTTACTGAATCTGAGGCTCACTGTTTCACTAGGATGGCTGGCTGGCTGGCCAGGGAGCTGCTAGCATCCCACTGTCTCTACCTCTCAGTGCTGGGGTTGTAGGCGTGTGCTGCCATGCCCACTTCTTTTGTGCACGGTGGAACTCTCGTCTTCTTTTGCAGAGCAAGCGTTCTTTCCCAGTGCGTCATTTCTCCTGCATTCTTCACACCCTCCCCCCTTTATGACACAGAGTGGTATATATCCCAGTCTAGCCTCCGTCTTGCTATGTCACCCAGGATTCCTCTTGAACTCCTGGCCTCCTGCCTCTGCCTCTCAAGTGCTGGGATTACAGGTGTGTGTTCCGATGCTGGTTTATAAAGTCTCTTTTTGCTTGCTTACTCTTGTATCGGACAGATGCAGTTAGCCTTGACTGAATATGTGGGAAATAGGAAGAAGGATTTGGAGTCCACGAAGGCCTCTTAACCCTCAAGAGGTGTCTCGGTGTGGGGTGTGATGTCACGTGTACATTTCATCATCACCTAGGAGGAACTAGAGGCGAACCTATTCTCCCAAGGGGGGAAGACAGATGTCCAAAGAATTCTGGATTCCAAGATGGCTACAGCAGATCTTTCTATAGAAACTAGTAGCTAGAGGTGGGCGTTAGAGTACCATGTGCGGTCCTTCTTAAAATATGAGGACTTTAAAAGGTATCAGGAAAAAACTACTGCCAAGTATCCAACTTCTTCAGAGACGATAAGGATTTAAATATAAATTAATCAAAATTCCCAAACAAAACAGTAACCAATTTTATCTTTTTTTATTGCCTTCAGAGGGATCCTTTCTTGTAGAAGTATTTTTTTTCAGTTATTTATTACACTGAAATTCTTTTTAGATTCTCTAGCCATGATATCTTTACATAGCACGGTGGCCCTCAGATTCGATTATTCCCGTGAAGGCAGCCCGCACCATGGTTTGCTTCCTCTCCTGCTGTGTCCTTTCTGTGGGGACCACCGTTCCTCCCCTCATTTTACATAGCCCACATTTGATAAGCAGTGTGTGAGAATTTGATTTCTGAGTTAGGAAATGTGGTTGATTCTATCTCTTGATATAACAACTCAATATTCTGTCAACCCACATTGATGGGCTCTTTCTTCATCCTTGCGGGCAGAGAGAGCCCTAGTTCTATTCAGCCATTTATTTTATGTATGAAATTGAGTTCAACAGGTACATCTTGATTAGGTTAGGCTAATATTTTAAGATATTCTTTGAAAGGAGTGTGTGTGTGTGTGTGTGTGTGTGTGTGTGTATGCATGCAGCATGCATAGACAGGGTTTTCTGTGTCCTGGGCTGGCCTTGAACTTGATAATGTAGCCAGAGATAACCGTGAACCTCTTGCCTATGCCTTCCAAGTTCTGCGATTTTTGAGTCTGCACTACTCAAGGGCTTCATGAATACTGAGGAAGCACCTTCCCAACTCAGTCACATCTTGGTATTTTCCTAAGTGGCATAGTCTTAGAGCCAGTATTTAGCAGGACCTTCCCCACTGAATACCACCACCAAAAATAAAAGCTGGAAACTACCCCTGATCCTTGCAAGAACCCCTCCCCCTTTCTAGGAACGAGCAGCCTAAAGCCAGTTAAAACATTTGACCGTTTTATCACTCTGCTGCTGATCGCTGCCAGGTTTGGTGTGGAAACACTTGCTCTATCATCACTGGATAGTTTGATCTCAGGTAGCTGGACCCCCTTGAAGGCCTCAGTTGTGCTCACCGCCAGCTTTGTCTTCCTCCTTTCTCCCCTTCTTGTCTTAGTTAAGGTCTTGCAACCCTCAGATCCCACCTACACAGTGACACATTTCCTCCAACAAGGCCACACTTCTAGTAGTAGCACTTCCCACGGGCCACACATATCCAAACCACCACATTCCTGCATTTACCATAAGCCCTGCTATGAAGGCATGGCTTCCTGAAGCCAGTCCCTAGCTAAAGTAGGGATAGTGTCCAAATCCTTTAAACACCCTCACTAAGCTGCAGGGGGAAATTCTCATGCAGACCGTCAGTAATAAGGTAGTCCAGGTCAGGTCTATTCGGACTTCACTCTTAGACTTTAGTTATTGGGATTGTGAGATGTGGAAGGCACAGAAGGAAAAGACGCTTCCATCGCTGCACTCTGTAATTGAGAGCGTTTGTTCTTAGCCCTTGGCGTAATTTAAATGATGCTTTGTGCTGACTTAATTCACAGGGATTTACCTCATCCCCGAAGTTTGCTTTAGCAGGTTTGGTTAGCGTTTGTGTTTTGTGTGACACTTCAAAAGATTGTTTGATCCCATGGTAATCCCTTTGGTAGCTTTTTGTTGCTAGAGTTCCTTCCCTGGGGCAGATGGGAACAATGGCTACCTTCTCCTAAGACCTTAAGGTTAAACCAAAATGCGATGATTTTGGTCTTTTGGTCTTATTTAGAGAGCATAAGTGAGGGGTTACTGACAGGAATATGGGTGACCCCAAAGCAACTATCCTGCAAAATCTTCCCTCAGAATAGATGACAGTTATCATGGCCGCAGGGATGGAGCACCTTCCCCTTAGTCTTCCCCAGCCTCTAATATGTTTTAGCACATGCCCTAGAGTCCTGTTTGCATTCAGTTAGTGAAAGTTTGCATACACATGGTTGGAAGGAGTGGCTGGAACATAGACAAAAGTCCAGTGACCCCTTCCTACATCTTCCTGTGAGGTGAAGTCAACAGACCACGTGCCCCTGTGTGATGGACTCTTGAAAGTTAACCAATCACAGGCAGGTGGCAGTGTGTGTGGTGAAAATGGCTCCTGACAACACTATTCTTCTACAACTCTCTAGTAAGACTTTCAGGTGCCGGAAACACACGTTACCCCCTCCCCTTCCTAAACTGCGTGTTGAGGTGCAGAGCCGTCCTGGTGGGGAAGTCAAGGTAACAGGAACTTGAAGCAGGTAGTCAGCATATCCCTAGTCAGGGGAGGAAAGTGATTACAGGGTAATTTCCCTTTTTCCATTTACACAGCGAATCCTAGGGAATAGTTTCAGCCACAGTTAGGGTGGACGGTCTTACCATTTTCAGTCAAAGTAATCAAGACCACCCCCCCCCCCCGGCTCACCCAGAGGCCCTTCTGGATTCTGTCAGTAACAATGAACTCTTAGCCATCACAAGTGTTCTTCCTTCACTCCCCATTCTAGTTTTCCACAGGGTTTGAGCCTGTGGTTAAGTTGATTTCTGAGCTTGCCCAGAAAGCCCTACCGATTCGCCTGCTTCTGTCTCCCCAGCGTTGAAATCACAGACACAAGTTAGTGTACCTGAATTTGAATGGAGGTCGGGGGAGGTTAAGATTCTAAGCGCTGGTCATTATGCCTGCATGTCAAGTAGTTCACCCATGATCTCTCTCCTCCTATCTTTTAAACCTGTAATTTCTCCATGTTTAATAACACCATTTATCACTTCAGTCAGTAACTGAGAGACGTAGTTATAAGGTTTTGAGTGTAAACTGCAAATTATTTAGAACCCCTGTGGTCAGCTTTTCTAGATAAGTAGAATTGTGATTTCCTGTGGTGGGGCTCCTCTAGAAATAGACAGAAGGGTGCAATTTCGGGATTGTAAACCCTTGCCATAGGGGCCTTTGGGAAGCAGCTGGAGGGGCTCAGGGGTTGAGCTCTGATCTTTGCAGTTGGCTGTGCTAGACACATGATGTCAGACTCTTGCCGAGGCCTGTCGTACTTTTCTATGTGATGATCCCTGTTCCTCACTGGTGACTGTCTCCTTCTCCTCTCCTCTGTCGTTGCTTCACCCTTTTTTCCAGCCTAGCTAACCGTATATTGTTCTTTATTTCCTGTGGGTACAGAAGTAACAGACTTATCAGACTGTTTACCCAACTGTCTGTTATTCAAGGCTTTTTATTCACAGGGTTGAAGTGAAAAAAAAAAAATCTAAAGTACTTTTCTTTTAATACCTGAGTGTGAGGTAGGTTTTGTAATGTGTCACACTTTTTTTTCTCTCTCTCTTCATCTGGAAAAAGCTTCCCAATCAACCCTTAGTCCTGGACTGGGGTTTAGGAACTAACCAGGCTCCCTTAAATCCAGTAAAACCCAGCTTGCACTGATTGTTTTGGGTGTTGCCTTGTGTTCTGCAACCACCCGCCTGGAGGTCCTTGATGCTTCCTTGAAATAAGAACTACTTGAGAAAGCTGTGTGATAATGTCAGACATCTCCCCGGACCAGAGCCGGGCTCCTGAGAGGAGACAGGAAGTAGCAGGTTGGGAAGAGCTGGTATATGTTTCCTGTTGAGATTGGGCCTGAAGTAGTCAAGGAGAGAAAAGCCAGTATAATGTGCTTTCCCATAGCTCCCTTCTCTTGAGTCTCTTTCTCTTTTATTTCCTGTATTCTTCTTTTCTATCTTTATCTGTCTTCTCTCTCCATTCCAAGAATCTCCATTCCACTTTTTGTTTCCTTGCTTGTTTGAAATGGGAGCTTACTGTGCAGCTCTGACGGGCCTGGGACTTCGTAAGCGGTCGAGACTGACTTTGACTTCATGGAGCTCCCCTGCCTCCCCTGTGCTTCCCTGTTTTCCCTCTACAATCCATCTTCTCTCAGCTCCTTCTCTCAGCTCCTGAGTTTTAGCTATTACTCACCGGGGAATCTCGTACCCTATGAGAGTTACCCAGACGTCGTCGTATTTGTCCAATGTGGAGATCTCTCTTATCCCGTTTTACTACTTTCTAGAAACGGTTGGCTAAGACTGAGCCAGGTTTTTATTCAGGGTAGTTAGGGACTGGGAGATACTCAGCTGGTAAATGTACCGGCCTTGCCCATCTGAGGATCTTAAAGTCCTCAGAAGCCAAAGCAAAAAGTCCAGTAACATGACGTACACTTGGAGTCCTAGCTCTGTGGAGGAGACAGGCTGATCCTTGACGTTGCCTACCCAGCCAGCCTAACCTGCTTAGCAAGTTCTTCTCTCAAAAGACTAAGGACAACAGCTGTGGTGGAATGAATGGCACCAGCATTTCCCTGGCTTTGAGCTCACAGAAATCACCTGCCTCTACCTCTGCCTCTTAAAGTCTGGGATTAAGGGAGTGCACCACCATGCCCGTCTGTACTGAATTTCCTTGTTCACACATATCCCAGCTCCCTACTCCCACAGTCAGGAATAAGGACAGGAGATGCGAGATAATATGCTTAGCCCCCCTGTAACACAGAACCGGAGAGCTCCTGAGAGAACGAAATCCACAGCATGTCTTCAAGTGCTGTCCTCTTTCAAGCCTAAGGCAAATCTCAGAAGCGGATCTCAGAACCTTGATCTTGTTTTACTTAACCCAGTCCTCCAGGGAGTGGATGGATTCAAGATGGATTCCCAACGCTGCGAGTGGGAGCTTTAAGAGACTTTGTTATTGTTGTTGTTCGGCAGAAAATATTGCAGAAATAAATGTCATCTTTCGAGATCACTCTTTTGATTCAGTGTTGAAGATTTGTGCCACAAGACCTCCCTAGACCGTCGTAGATATTGCAGCCCTTCCATTTGCTGCCTGTTAACCCAGGAGTGTGACAGAAGCATGATGTCTAGAGATTGCCAGAGAATGAGAACACTTATCTTGGAATTGAAGGGGTAGGGGCTGAAAACTGATTCAGGGCAAAGTCCCTGCCACTCACAGATTTCACTGTAGGGCTCGGCCTTAGCAAGAACTCATTGCTAAGAGAGATCAGATTCCTTGACTCAGGCTGTTCGTACACTTCTGAGTAAGGAAGGACTTGTTAATTCTGGTACAGAAGCTTCAGTCTGATCGTTAGGGAAAGGTTGAAAAGGTTTGAGCATGTCAGAGAGTATGCGCGTACTTGATCAACAGCAGGTCTTTGTTGTAGGACGAATGGCCTCCTGGCTGTGATTGATTGGCATGTCTAATGGACTTCGTGCAAGCCCCCATTAAGCTGTTCCTTCAGCTTACCATCAGAAACAATACGCGGTTGTGTGCCTAGAAATGTTAAAGTGACATATGGAAGATCAGAGAAATATTTATCTTTATATACACACAGCGTGTCTTGTCCTTTGAACAATAAATATATGTTTTAAGGAATATCAACACATGTCTACTCATGTTATACTATATTTAATGTCCATTTCATTTTTTAATTATGTGTAGCTTTTTGTCTGTCTTCCTGCTTGCCTGCCTGTCTGTCTGCCTGTTTGTCTGCCTGCGTGCCTACCTGCTTGCCTGCCTGCCTGCCTGTCTGTCTGTTTGTCTGCCTATCTGTCTTCCTACCTACCTTCCTGCCTGCCCACCCTCCCGCCTACTAAGGCCTGAAGCATTGGATCCTCCCGGAGCTAGGGTAAAACACAGTGGTAAGCACCTGATGTGGGTGCTGGAAACCCAGCTTAGGTAATAGACTACAAGAGTAATAGAGGCTTTTAACCAGTGAGTCATTTTTTTTTCATCTCCATACTATACATGTGTTTATTTTTTGAGATGGGGTTTCTCTTTGTAGCTCTGGCTGTTCTGGAACTTTCTATGTAGACCAAAGGTGGCATTGAACTCATCGAGATCACCTGCCTTCACCTCTGCTTCTGACCCGAAAGACTGGGATTGAAGGTGGTTCACATAGGAGTGTGCCACCATCACCAACATGCCTGTCTGTACTATTTATGTATGTGTGTGATTGTGATATCTCTCTCAACTAGCAAGTGATTTAGCTGCGGTTAAAGGGGTAGAAAATAGTATCTGTACATCAAATCGTGTGTGTGTGTGTGTGTGTGTGTATACACTGTAGTTTTATATGATTGACTCTGGATATGAGAATATTAACTGTTAAAATATTCTGATAATTCCTTCCGTGATGACTCTGCCCCTCCCCCTTCCAGCTTTGCACCTTCATTTTTAAGGCTCTCATTTGCTCTGTGTTTATGAAGTGGGTTTTTTAAACCCTTCTAGGTGGTACCTATTGAGGACTCTAAATGACCTGACCAAGCTCCTGAGGGTCAAGGACAGATGTGTAACCCATAGGTGTTCAGGAAACTGGTATTCGCTTCCTACCATTGTAAACTCTGTTATAATTCGTTCAGATACTTAGGATCCTAGAGAAATATTAATAATCCCATTCGTACTCTTTCATCACTCAGGAGAAATAGTTGTGTCTGGCCATGACGTTGGCAGCAACTGTAGGATAACATTCAATGTTTCTGTGTTGAGCTCACTGTTGTTTGGGGAAATGGCAGGAAAACCAGTTGACACACCGTACACGTTGGCGTTAGCTGTATGACGGCTGCTTTACTAGGGGAATGCTACAGGAGGGAAGGATTTTATTCTGACTCAAAGATTGAGAGAATCAATCATTCATTCCCTTATGGATTGGAAAGCAGGACTCTAGAAACAGGGACAGGAAGCCAGGCTGTCACATTGCAATCATAGTTAGGAAACAAAATGCCACCAGGAAATGAGGTTAGGCTCCAAAGCCTCAAGGCCTTCCCCTAGTTTCTGACCTCCTCCTTTAGGGCTCTATCTCCTACAAATTCCTCAGCCTTTCCAAACAGTGCCACCAGCTGGGCACCAGTGTTTACCAGCAGAGGCCATTTCAAACTACAGATGTCACCTTGATACCCTCTGGAAGACTTGACTATGTTCTAAGTTGTTAAGGAAGCCTTCGTAGTGATTAAGGCGTCTGGCCTGAGAGGATGGCTAAGAGGTTGAATGTTTAAATCATGGTGTCATCTGCAAACAGCAGTCGTGTACCCGGGACCCATCCAGCTGTCGTGAAGATTGTGTGGGGCAAGTACACACGCGCTCGTGTAGCAGTCCTGGTGATGGAGCTCTCAGGGATGATGGATAACCACATCGACGGTCCTTTGTTCTTTACAACGAGCCCCCTCTGCAGACTGCAGCACTTTTCCAAGCCTATACATGTACAGAGGGGGTTATCCACCTAGAACGTGGTATGGCCAGGCTTTGAATCTCGATGTTTCTCTCCTGGTTACCTTTGTTCTCTTTATGCTACTCAGGAGGCCCGAGATGATTCCAGCTGCTTCCTGCTTCATTATCCTCCTAACTGTCCCACTGAGAGCAGTCTGCAATTGCCTGCCCCTCCTTCCCCTGCCTCCTGGTCCTGCCATGAGTCACTGCTGAGCCATTTGTGTCAGAGAAGAAAATGGGGGCTTGCTATTCGCATGTAGCAATTTGCCAGTGCATTCTTACTTATTTGTCGGGGACCCCAGCCGAGAAGTGTTCATCAAGAGGCATCATGTTTGTTAAGGGACCGCATGGCGTATTTTAAAAGCTCTCAGCTCTCTCTGGCTTTATCGATTGTGCTTTAGCATAAGGAATAAAGTGTTACTGAGCCTTTTATTAATAATACACATGCTTTCCATTTAACTTGGACTGCCTAAATCTGGCATTTAATGGATCCTTGCAAGTCAGGCTCCCTGGGTCGTGTAGCTTCTTTTACACGATTTATTCTGAGAATCGTTTCTGAACAGGGGACTTAGTCTTTTTCTTGAATCTAGTGCTCTGGACCAGATTGTTTGCTTTACTGATGTGTGTGTGTGTGTGTGTGTGTGTGTGTGTGCGTGTGCGTGCATACGCACGCCTGTTGTGAGTATGTTCAAGTATGAATGTATGGTGAATGTATAGGGGTTGGAGGTCAACTTTGTGGTGTTGGTTGTCTCTCTTTACTCTTACATAGGCTCTAGACATCAAACTTTTTTTTTAACCTTATGATAGTTTCCCTTGATTGCCGTCATACACTGCGATGTGTGTTACTGAGTATGGTAAGTATACGAAAGCCCTATGAAAGGAGACCTAACTGTCGAGGAAGCCCAGAGAAGTCTGCTTGTATTCCAGGAAGTGTTTCTCGGAGTTAAATGACATGTTTTTATTGGCGTGGATTGCCTTTGTTGAGATTAAGCACTGAAGCAAAATGAAGATTCTCGTGAAGACTTCAGCCTATTAATATCCGTTTCAGTTGTTTAGTACTCATTTAAAGAGTCTGGTATCTGTAGGGGAGACCCTTCATAAAAACTCAGTTGCTAAGTGTTCCCCGAGGAGAAGCATGGTGTCCCAGATGAAGATGAAGCAATTGAACACGGTTTCATTGAGCTCTGGGTATTGACTGTGCTTGGTAATGATCTCAAAGGGAGCTCCGGTGGTCAGATTTCAGACTGGAATAATAGAGACAGTGACCAAACCTGAATGTTAAAACATGGAAGGAATCAAATTATGTGAGTGTATGGAGGGAGGAAACTCTCGATACCTCTGAGAATGAAGGCCATGCTAACTTCTTATTCTGACAGAGGGAAAGAAAATGACAGAGTTAAGCATCTTCATTTCCCTTGGCTTGGATGAGAAACTAGATTTTTCTATGCTTGTTAAAGAAAAACTATACAAAATGGGTACTACTAATGAAATGTAGGACACGTACTAGGAGCAGACCAGTATTGTAATCACTGGTGAAATATTTGGTTCAGATAAGAGACGTCTTTGGAAATCTGCCTATTAGATGAAATGATGTTGGAGAATAGAATTCTTATATCCCAGATGATCAGAAAAGGGGGGGAGGGGATAGGATATTACAATGAGCTATAGCCAAAAAGTCTCAGTAAGAACCATGACTGGTAGGGTACCCCATCAGGTTGAGTCTCCTGATACAACCATCATGGCATAGTTCATTGGGTCGTTTTATCAAAAAATATTTAATCTGGGAGACACATCAGATGGCTAAGTGGAGTGCTTATTGCTCAAGGATGAAGACCTGGGTTCAGATCCACGCATATTATATATATATATATATATATATATATATATATATATATATATATATATGAAAGCTGGGTACTGTGTACTTAGAGCCCAGGTATTGTAGAAGATAGTGTCAGCGGGATCTCTGGGGCTACCAGGCTAGATGTAGGCTTAATAAGAGACCCTGTCTAAAGAGAATAAGACAGAGGGTGATAGAACATCATACCTGCTATTCTCCTCTGTCTGCCGCATTTGTGTAGTATGTGCATTTCATGGACATACACACATATAAGATAAATGTTTACCCAAGCCTTGCAAGGTTTAAGAACATCTGTCTGTCTGTCTGTCTCTCTCTTTCTCTCTGTGTGTATGTATGTGTTTGTGCTTGTTGCAAGTGTGTGCAAGTATATGGTGAGTGTGTAGGGGTTGGAGGTCAACTTTGTGGTGTTGATCATCTCTTTTTACTTTTGCATAGGCTAATAGACATAAACTTTTTTTTTCTGGCGTGATAGCAAGTTCCTTTACCCACATAGCCATCTCCCTGGTCCCTCGACTAGCTCTGCTCTCCAGAGCACCTTAGAAGATTTCTGTTTATGCTAGGATGAGACTCTCTGGATGTTTGCAGAATGGTTTACAAAGTACATATTAAGGGTTTTGCTATTAAAGTAGTACATCTATAATTCACTTATAATGTTTCTAAGAAATAAGCTGTTACAATTTTAGCAAAGGCGGCAAAAATTTAAAAGCTCTGGATTGCTGCGTTAGACACGAGTATTTGTTTGAGATTTTCAATTAATTTGAGAAAAATTTCAACTGAACCATGAGCAGGCTGGACTTATTACCGTACTTAGTGGCAGGAGATTCTGAATTGTCACTGAAGGTTTAAGACAGAATTGGGTTCTCCGTGGGGCTGGGGAAATGGTTCTATCATAAAGAGTATATATTGCTCTTCCAGAGTTTGGTTTCCCATCATCTGTATCTGTACATCTGTCAGGTCACAACCACCTGCGCCCTCAGCTCTAGGGGCTCAAACACCATCTTTCAACCTCTGTGGGCACTGTGCTCATCCCACAGGCAGGCAGGCAGGCAGGCAGGCAGGCAGGCAGGCAGGCAGGCAGGCAGGCAGGCAGGCAGGCAGGCAGGCAGGCAGGCAGGCAGGCAGGCAAGCAGGCAGGCAGTCTGTCCATGAAAATCAGAAACGAGGCAGGGCTGTGTACTATTCCCACTCCTTTTTAATATTGTACTCAAAGCACTAGAGGGGTCAATAGGGAAAAAGAATGAACTTAAATAGGTACAGATAGTAAAAGAAGTCAAATTACCCCTAATTTGCAGAACACACACCACACAGATAGGAAAAGAAGTCAAATTACCCCTAATTTGCAGAACACACACCACACACACACACACACACACACACACACCATACACACACACACACACACACACACACACACACACACACACACCCCTAGTTAGTTTTTTTTATAAAAAGTGTGACCTAGGCCTGTGTGTGGCATGTGGGAGAAGACCTGTTACGACTCTTGAGTGGCTCAGTAGAAGTTGGTCTTAATACGTATCTTATGCGTAAGTTAAATAAGGAATGAGACATCAAGGTGTTAGAGAAGTGCAGTGCAGAAACAGATTCTGTGGCACCAGATGCAGCAGGGGTATTCATGCTGAAGCGTGAGTGTCCATCACTAGGCGGGGGCTTCCTCTGGGTTTGTATTTATAGCAGAGCTTTTCACTAGGCGCACACGAGAGGTCGGGATTTAAGAGGTCTCTTGGTAAAGATAGTAACAATCTGAGTGAAGCAAATCTTGTCTTTTTCAAAACTGTGGTATACTTAGTACAGTGCCTGGAGAGTGGCCAGGTTTCAGTGTACTTATAGAGTGAACAAGATGTTGATTAGTGTGAAAGACCCCTTTTGGGATAATGCTGGACTCTGCAGTGATATGTGACTAAGGATCAGAGTAACAGGGAGCAACTGGTCTTTGCTAGTTTGTGTATTCTTTTCCCCCACCCTTTTATCCTTCCCCCCCAGTTTTACCCCCTAACACTCTATGGGAGAGAAAGGAGGATAGAGGGGAGGAATTAGGAAAATCTCTGAATATAATTTCTTTCTGCTTTGTCTTTGACCAAGGCTACTTACTTACAGACAACCAACAACTACCGACCATGCCTGTGAGGCCCCTAGCATTTATATACCCTCTGAAAAGTTCCCAGAATTCCAAATGTCACACAATCCCGGAAATTATCTTCAGCTAGCAAAAGTACGCTTCTGCTGGAGCACGAGGCAGATCATGGCGAGCTGCCGTGAATAGTCCAAAGCAGCCTGATCTCCTCACACCCAGGACTAAATGAAAACTTCTGATGGCTTAACAAGTGGTCATCAGTCTGTACCTGCAGGGGGACTATATGGGCACAGGTCGAGTCCCTCCCTCTGGAGATAAGGGAATTTAGATTCAGAGGGCTGAAGCCATTTGCAGGGTAGTCCACAGTTCAGGATCATGAGAACTCAACCTGGATTATCCACCTCTTTGGTCATGGCCTTTATCCAGCAGACATGGCCAGTGCTGATTGGCTTTGGGAAACGATCTGTTGAAGAGTGTCTCTGTGTCATGAGCGAGTGGTTAAGGAAGAGATGGGAATAGAGGGAATGTCCACACACTGGCTAGTCCTACTGACACCCTTCCCTTCCCTAGTCCTCATTTGGCCCACTGAATAATGAGGATAATGAAATGGAAGTAGTAGAGAACCATTTGTGATGTATAAACAAACCTCTCCATTTTACATAATAGGCTTACAGTTATTGGGAAGAGTGAGAAACCCTAGTTCATCTTAACATCGGCTACTTAGGAAAGGAGATAGTCCAAACAGCGTAAGCCTTCCTCTCCTTCTCCTTCTCCCTCCCCTACACTGCTGAAAATGGGTTCACTTCTACCCATCCAGTACACTTGTGGCTCTTGCTACCAGAGATGGGACACTTCCGCTGTCATCTCACTGAGGGAAATCAACCACTTATATATAGAGGGACACAAAATGTGCCTGAGTGGGACACCATTTTCTTTTCAGAAGTTCAGTGAGGTATATGGTGTAGAGGCGCTCAGCAGATAGGATTCAGCCAGTTTTCAGAAATCATACCAAGACACCGGAGAGGAAACATGACCAACACTAAAGGGATGATAAGTAATATATATTTTATACCCATATCAATATTTCATTGGCGAGAAGGTCAAAATCTACATTTAAATGGAAATGTTTGAAAAGCAGAAGCATAATATTTGGGTAGGTGAAATGCTGGGGTGTCCAGGCCCAGAGGCTGCACCCTTGTGCCGCTGGCTTGATGTATCTGCTGTTTCTTAGAGTATTCTGGGGCTCTTAATTGCTTTGGGCCTGTGGGGTGACTTCAGCCCTGCCCTTGGAGGCTTTCATTTTAAGTGTTCCTCTATGTGACCCTTAATTGGGTCGCATACTACCTAATATCATGGTCCTCTGAGTACCGTCAGGGTGTGTAAATATCTAGAAGTCTGCTTTACTCATGTTGTAAAATGCATGCGATAGGATTGCAGACAACCAGGAAGTTTGAATTCATGGAAAACCCAGCTCAACATATTGTGACCAAAAGTACAAGAACCACCAGGACGCATGCGTGGGGAGCACACATTCAAATTCTGTTCACCCTTTCTTTCCTTCTGCTATTCATAGTGCGTGTTAGACTTCATTCCCAGCATCTCAGTTGAGCCTACATGGTATTCCAAGAATAACATCTTCATGTACTCCTAGAAAAGGAAGGATACCAGGAAAAGGAATCTTTGTGATTTCTGTTCATTGGTTTCTGTTTGTTTTTTTGTTTTTTGCTTTTGTTTTGTTTTTTGTTTTGTTTTATTTTGTCTCCATGAAGAAAGCATTTTCTCACTAGCCTGGAGAATATTTCTTATACCTCACGATCTGCCTTGTATTCCGCTCCCATTGTGACTTCATTGTTAAGTGTCCCCAACAGGCTCTTGTGTTTGAAACTTGATTTCTAACTGGTGGTACTGTTCTGAAAAGTGGTGGAAACATTCACAGGTTGAGTCTTCCTTGAGGAAGTGGGTCACTGGGTAATGCATCTAGAAATTTTATAGCCTTCTCCTACTTCCTGTGTGCTCTGTGCTTCCTGACTTAGGATGCATAATGATGACCAATTTATCTCTTCCTGTTCCCCTATTCCTTCTCTACCATAATGGCCTGTGTCCCTCCAAACTTTGAGGCCTCTCTTAAGTTTCTTCCTGTCAATTATTTGATCACAACAATAAAATAAATAGCAAATAACAACCTTTTTTTAAAAATCACGTCCCCCTATCATTGATAAGGGGATTAAAGGTGCCAGCAGTGGTTTGGGACTCTCATAATGAGTCCCATTGCTTCACCTGTAAACCCCAAAATTTCTGTTAAGTAAGAGGGAAAAGTGTGTTGTCTGTACATATTCTGGTGGGAGCATCTGAATGTGGAGTGACAATACATGACATAATATTTTACCAGTGCCTGGGGGCTGGGAAGGTGTTTCTAGTCCTTGGCCTCTCCTCCAGAGCACTGAGAATAAGGGCTTTGCAAAACAAGCACGATGATTTTACTTGAAGCAAATCTTTGGTATAAATCAAAGAGGGATACATTATCAGAATTGATAGTAGGCCAGGTAAGTCAGGACACTCAGGGGCCCCAGGTTACAGCCTGGGTCTCTTTTTAAGCGTTCTATGGGAAGGAGAGGCTGTTTTCTCATTTGATTAATGGATCAAGTATACAATCTTTTTATTATTAGTATGCTTGCCCCATCCCATCATGCATCTCATTTTAATTATATTCATGGTTAATTCTAAGTAGACATAGGGAGAATCCACTATTTACCTTCTCAAAGGTTGGTAAAGAACATAGTTTCCCCTTCCTGCACATAGACGTGAAACTAGTTTTGTCTGGATCATTTTTTTTATACTACTCAAACCTTAAAGGTATGAAATTGGGAATATAGTCGAATAAAGCCTCTTCAAATTTGCTCAGTACCAGTGATATGGAATCTTACAATTGTTTATAGATCGGAGTATGTATAGCCTGATATAGGTGGAGGGTCAAGTTCAGAGGTTGCTGGGTGAATTGTTGCAAGAGAGCTGTCTATGCATAGAGCGTTCGAGTAAATGAATTAAGCTTCCAAGTACACTATTACGTGTTTGTGTGTGTGTGTGTGTGTGTGTGTGTGTGTGTGTGTGTAAATCCCACAATTAAATGGCTACTAACCTACTTTCTATGCTTATCTGCCTCAGAATGTCACTTCATGATACTGGGGTGCTCCTAGGTTTATAAAGACCTTGATCAGATAGAGATCTAGATGAGGGAAAGTGATCATTTGACTCTGACTCCTCTCTAGAGAAATCATAGGAGTGTTTGCTGATAAGGCAGGATCCCACTCTCTAAAGCTTCATACACGATCCAGCACCTCCACGGTAGCCCTGTGTTCACCCTATGTGGAATTATGGTGGGCATCCAGTCCTTCCTATTGTATTCCTTCCTCTTCTCTGTTTTTATCAGGGTGGTTGTTGCCTTGTGGCATAATGAGTGTTTAGGCTAAATGACTACATCCCTTCTTTTTCATTCTCACATTTGTTTGTTACTGTTGTGTGTGGGAGCGCACATGTATTCGGGTGCATGTGTGTATGCAAGTCACAGGTCCACTTCAGGTGGAATTCTCGGCAGCTTACTGACATGTTAAGTTTTGAGACAGGGCATTTCTTTGGGACCTGTTGCTCACTGATTCTTCAAGTCTGGATGGACTTTGTCCTGTCTCCAACTCCCCTGTGCTAGGATCACAAATGGCCTCTAGAGATCAAACTCAGGTCCTCATGCTTGAATCCTAAGTGTTTAACTAACAGATTTATCTCCCCTTAATGCTTATGTTTTTATGGCTACTTGTTATACTTGGTTACTGATTTACTTTTGCATTCTACATACATTTTTTTTCTAGTGTACTGATAGCAGTGCAGTCTGAGAGTAAAGAGGGAAATAATTTTGTTTTTCCTGAGGAGTCTTGTGGTTATTCCTGATAGGCAGCTTTCTTTATGCAAGCCCAGAGCACCTTAGCCTGTTTGGCAGACATATTGCTGGATCTTACTAGTTTGCAGTCAGGTAAAACCTCTTGAGTGTTTAAAAGTCAATTTCCAGAGTTTAGAAACAGTAGACCTTGTCATATTCGTTTAGCCAGCCCCTTCTCCTTAAATCTGCCTGGTCTTAGGCCCAGAACCACAGCGACAGATATTAAACACTAAGGTCTGCTTGGCGCTTTCTGTGTACCAGGTATGATGCTACACACTTTATGGATATTGCTTCATTCAGTCCCCTGTGAAGCCTTTTGATCTTGGCTTTTGCAATTCCCACTTTACAGATAAGAAGATGGTTCATAACAGGCTAAGTCATTTGAACAGCCTCCTAGAGTAGCGAGTGGTCAGGGCACAACTGGAATTGACGTAGTTCTGCAGTAGAGGTCAACTTGACCTTGCTGTGAATTTGAAGGATCTCTGTATTTCTTGCTTTCTTTATATCTAGTAATTTTATAGGTGTCACTTGGTTTACCTGTTCTGCGCCAGGTAGAATGATACAAAGCAGCACTTGGGAGAAGGAGAAGGGATCAGGAGTTGAAGGATCCCTTCCATTTTTGCTACATCGTGAGTTTTGGGACAGCCTGGGCTTCTCAAAACTGTGTTTGAAGACAAACAAACAACAGAAAAAAAAAATCTGTCATTCCTATGTCCTGTCAGATGATACTATGTAAAGAGGAAAAGTTATAAGCAATAGACTATTCAAAAGAAGCTTGACTTGTTCTTTTATTGGTGGTTGACTGCAGCTTGCAATGTTGGAAACATTTAGGGATGCGGGATCCAATGTCCTTTCTTTGAGACATACAAAAGGTTCACAGGCTAGAGAAGTTGCTCAATTGGTAGGCACCTATCTAGCATATACTAGGTTCTGGGTTCAATTCTCAGCATATGTCCATCATTTGAAGACTTGGGAGGTAGGGGCAAGAGGATTCGAAATTCAAAGTTATCCTTGCCTACACTGTGAGTTTGAGACCAACCTCTGCTGAGTCCCGTTCTCATAAAAATAATTAAACAGCTCACCAACCCAGTCATTCACCTAGTGGTAATCATAGTTGGGTCTCAGATTCCCTCAGGAGATTCTGTCATTGCTGGTAGGTCATGGTGAAGACTTTACATTTCATCCGTAGTGTACTGAATTCAGATTGCAGTATGAGCATGGTCCTACTGTGGAGTCTTAAAGTGGGCGTGTGATGCATTCAGAGTGTATTATGGAAGGTGGTTCCACCATAGCCTCTTAAACAAATACACCTTTGTGCCTAGCACTAACATATCTTTGATTATTTACCTGCCTATCCCCCCTTTTGCTCTTACTCCTTTCCATACATACATACATGCATACATATTTGTTTCTTCTTTCAGTTTGATTTGTTGTTCAAAAGGCCATTGTCCCAGGAAGGACTTAGGAGCTTACTTCTTGAATGGAGAGTATTTGCTTCCTTTAGACCTTGTGAATATCTTCTTGTCAATAGATTTATTTTAGAAAGCGAAAGTTGGGAGAAGTCATCTAATTTGCAAAGAGATGGGGGAAACCTATGCACAGCATAAGCACTGGCAGCGTTAGAGATGGTCAGGAGTCTTGGCAAACTTGTGGTTTGCTATGGAGACGGCCAACTGACTCCTCCTTCCTTATCCTTCAATTGGATGGTTCCTACCTGATTTCCCACCCAAGGGAAGCAACTCTTTGCAGTGGTAAGGAGGCTGGTTGCGGGCTGTACTGTATTGCCCCTAACCATAACCCCATTAAGGGGTTGTAAATAGTAGTATAATGATGTCTCAGTCATTTGTTTTGATGTATCTGAGCTTTTAATAAATCAGCCTCAGCTTGCTTAATAGGAATCCGAGAGCAGAGCGTGCTCCTGCCAGCAGCTGCTAGTAAATTATAAAGCGTTCATCTGTTTTACAAGGGAATTAAATGTTTGTTCTATTTTAAAGGCTGTGACTAAATGAGAAGGGGGGGGGGGAGGGGGGGGGGGGGGGGGGGGAGGAGAGGGAGGTCTTGTGTGTGCCCATGCCTGCCTGTGCACGTGAATAGCACAGTGTCTGATTCTCTTGCCCTCCGAGTCTCAGGACTCCCAGGTTCCTGGGAGCTGAGCCATGTGAGTTAGATTGCCCCTGGGCAAACCCTGTTGTTTTCCTCTGTGCTCCCTGTGTCTCTCCAAAGGCAATAGTTATTGGATTACATTTTTCTTCCACTTCACAGGATCCTGTGAACTACACATCCCATTCCTCCACTCATCTCTTGCTGCTCCCCCCGCCCCCCCACCTCCCCCCCCCAAAAAAAGCAGTGAAGAAAAGAGTGTTAGATAAATCATATATCTAGCGTGACTGATTTTCAGTTGTGTGTAAAATTGAGTTAGGCTGTTTTATTTGATTTCCCTGTTTACACTGGAAGTGGACTTTCCCCTTCTCCTTTCAACTCTGTTGGCTTTAAGTAATCTTAAGGAAAGAGCATCATAGATCAACACAAGAGAGATAGGTAAGAAGGCTCCCAGTCCTGGAGGCCACTTACTTGCTAAGTCCTGACAGTCAGTGCAGACTGTGAATGTACTCCCTTAGTTTTTATTTTAAATACTGAAATAATTACAGACTCACCAGATATCCCCAGAAAGAGCTATTTTCATCTGCATCGGGGTGGTAAAATATTGTAAGGAAAGGAGAGGGAAGATTCATGTGTTTCACATTTACGGATTGTAGCCTATCAGTGTGGGGGAGTCACAGTCGTAGGAGGTTTTAAAGGCAAATCGAAGCCCCAGCCAACAGTAGAACCAAACAGGTAGTTCATGCGTGAGAAGACATCTAAAGGGAGGAGCAGAGGAGGGAAGGAGCACCAGTGCAGGCCTCCTTCAGAGAACAACCCGCAGTGTCTGTCCGCCTCAGGAAGAACCACAGGCCACTCTCTGCGTGGGAAGGAGCAGGAAAGTAGGTTGAGCAGTTTCATTGTTTTGGAGTGCAGTTGGTTTCTTCCAGGGGCAGGCAGCAAGTCAGTGAACTAGCATCCATCCTTCCTAGCTGGTCCTTAGTTAGATCCATGGGAGGGGGAGGCAGGAACCTAGAGAAACGAAACTCCACTGGTTCTGGAAATTTGACTGTAGTTCCAGGAATGCTCACACTCAACACGAAAAGGAGAAGCTTCAGGAAATGACCTGGCTCTGGCTAACAGCCTGTGCTTACTGCTCAGCTCGCTTTTGTAGCGATGGTTTTACATCCAGGATTGACATCCAGAGAATGTACTACTGATTGCATTCAGGGTGCTCCTTCCCACCCCAATTAACTCAATTTTAAGAAATCTTCTAATAGACATGTGCACAGGCTAACTGGAGCCCAGGCAACTCCACACGGAGATATTGTCCCCAGGGGGTTCTGAGTCGTGTTTCGTTGGCAATTAAAAACAACCACCACAAATGGTATAGGGGAATGCAGGGAACCTTGATCTCAGAATAAAATGTGTATATGTTTTGTTGTTGTTGTGTCACACGGGGTGATCATCACTTCAGTCAAGCTGCAGGGCTGGTCCTCCCTAAGATCTCCCTGGTGATACTTACAACACCTTTCAGCATCCCCATCATTTTAACTTACAGCAGCTGTCAGTCTGCTTTGTATAAGTACAAGTGTTTACCTGTCCAGATAGTAGATAAATCGCCATTTTAGCTCTGTGTCATTTTATTACAAAATATTTATCAAGAGGAACTTTTTATAGAAATCAGCCAGTCGTATTTCTTAAAGAAAAGTTGATCTAGAAAAGCTACATAGACTATGATGTTACTTAATATTTACTTTTAATTTAGAGCAAACATTAACAAAATTTCCCAAAAAAAGTATACCTTCTTTGTTTTTTTTTTTTTTTTTTTTTTTTTTTTGGTACAGTGGAGAAGAATTATGGTTTTTTTTTTTTTTGTTTGTTTGTTTTTGAAAAAATTAGGGTTCTATATATCCCTGGAGATTCATTCATTCATTTTTCAACTTCCAATCTTTTTATTTCTACCTTATTGTATGTACTGAGGATTTTTTATTACTTGGAAAAATTCTTAATGCAGAAGAAAAACCATGCAGTCTACTGAATGACACTACACAGGTTTGTAAGGCCAGCTAGCTGTCCCCACACTGTATTTCCTCCCCCTGAGTCAGACTCAAGTATGCTCACCGTGAGCTTCATTCCCAGATTGCTTTCTACTGCTCACCTTGAGACTGGTTTCACTCAGTGGCCCGGAAGGCTGGAAGTGACTCTGTAACCAGGAGGTGAACTATAACCCTTCCTTCCTCAGCTTCTCAGTGCTGGGATTACAGGTCTGTAGGCTTGGACCAGCAAGACGGAACTTGTCTTACTAATTAAGATTGAATAACACTGCACTGTATGTGGGAGCCATGTTTGATTTCTCCATCTCTTGATGAGACCACTGGACCGTGGTGGGTAGAGGTTCAGGGCTTGTTGTTGGTAGGTAGAGAGGTGTTAGCCTCACAGCAGAAGGCTGAGCAGAGGGGGACGTGGATGCTCTGGCCATCTGGCCTTCTCGCTCAGTCTCTGCTGACGTGCTTGGGGTTCAGTACGCAGGCTGAAAGAGGGTTTAGGATACATCAGAGCGTTTATAGATGTTTTATTAGTGCTGTTCTTTTCTAAGACTGAGTTGCCAAACACTCCAGCCTGTGCTTGGATCTTCCATTATGTTAAATTCTTGCTCTTCATCTTCTTTTTTGCTGGATTATATGAGTCAGGAGGAAAACTTACCACTTTGTATTCCTAAGTAATTGTGCATTCTCCCCTTTCTCCCTCTCCCTTTCTCCCCTCTGTCCCCCTCCCTCTTTCCCTTTCCCTCCTTCCTTCCCTTTCTCCTCCTCTCCCTTCCCCCTTTCCTCTCTTCCCCTCCTTTCCTCTCTCTCTTCCTCCCTCCCTCTCCCCCTCCCTCTTCTCTCTTCCTTCCCTCCCTCTCCCTCCCTGTAGCTCACATGTGCTGACAGTACTTGTGGAAGCCATAGCACAACTTTGGCTGTCCTCTTTCAGGTGCCATTGACCTTATATTCCTTTGAGACATGATCTGCCCTTAGTTTGAAACTCTCAGTTCATCTATGTTGGCTTCTAAGTGAACCTCAGACATAGTGAGGCTGCCTGTCTAGGTCTTCCCAGTATTGGGATTCCAAATGCAGGCCACTGTACCTGACTCTTTGTTGTGGCTTCTGGGAATAGAATGCAAGTCTTTATGCTTCTGAGGCAAGACTTCATAAATCAGCTGTAAGTGAGACATTCCAACGTCGTACTATAGATCATTTGTAAAGTATGAATTGCAGAAGCCACTACCTATCCCATAGTGTTGCCATGATGCTTAAGAGAGCATCTTGGGAGAGCGGAAAGAGGAGATAAAAGTGAACTGAAAGAGGAGGAGGTGTGAACAAATTGCATTTGGAAGCCAGTTACTTAAGCAGCATGTGGAAGCCAACTGGGTCTGGAGTGAGGATTTCATGCTGTGACAGGTTCATTCCTGAATAAGAATGATAGTCCATGGGACTGAAGAAATGGCCCAGCTGTTACGAACATGACACACACACACACACACACACACACACACACACACACACACACACACACACACACACAGTCTCTCTCTCTCTCTCTCCTCTCTCTGTCTCTCTCTGTCTATCTCTCTCTCTCTCTCTCTCTCTCTCTCTCTCTCTCTCACACACACACACACACACAAACACAGAGAGAGAGAGACAGACAGACAGACAGACAGATACAGAGAGAGATGCACAGAGAGCACTTTAATTAAAGAAAGAGATTCCATGCTCACTCTCTCCTTCTGATCATGCTCGCACATGCTTTTTGTTCGGAATAAGAGAAAGCAATTTTAGGCAGCAGCGACACATGTAATCGAGTACCTTGCTGTTGCCTTGTACTATGTGCTTTTCAGTGATTTTTCTAAATTCACCCACTTAAGTGCAGCGAGGAAATCGAGATGTAGAGATGTCAAGTTTCTTGCTCTTGTTGCTTAGCTTGGAAGTGGTGGAAACGAGGTTTGAACTCAGCTCCATCGGTTTAAAGTGCCTTCTCTAAACAAACATGCTCCAGGTCTTGCCTGCATTCTCCCTCGTTCATCATCTAGATGAATCTTTGAGACCCTGGTACTGGATGCCGAGGACGTAGAGTTCCTGAGAATAAATGGGTATGGAGGGGCCACCTGTTATCCCACCATTTAGCAGACAGAGTCAAGAGGACTTCAAGGTTTTGGCTAGTCCTGGTTGCATAGCAAGTTTAAGTCAAGCATGTATGTATATGTACATGTGTATATGTGTATATGTGTATGAGTATATGTATGCATGCACACATATGTGTGCATTTGTGTGCGCACATACATATCCTTCCTCAAAAAAGAGAAACACTATGCATTTTTCTGACTTAAAGTTCAACAGAAACTAGAGATAATAGAGTCTATCCATTGTTAACTTCTTTGAGTAACATACAGTTGTTTTTACCTGTATTTGTTTGTTTTCTTAATGCTCCTGTCAGAACTCACAGTGTGGGCCTCTCATGTGCTGTTTATTCATGGGAGGTGTCACCTCGTTTTTTGTAAAAGGAAGTTGTTAATTTTCCCAGTTTCTCTTGGAGAGTCACTGACTGATTCCATAAGTATTTATTGAGCTGCTACTGTGTGATAATCTTTACGCCAGATGCTAGAGGCTTCAGAGAGGATGTGTTTCTTTGTTTTAGCTGGGGATTGTTTTTCACTTTAGTTAAGGCACAGGTCTGTTCGTGGGAGGCCACTTAGTTCTCTCAGTTCATGGACCGCAGTCTGCTCCAAAGCATAGTGGCCATTGTTTGGCTTGATTTTTAAGGAAGTGATTGGTGATGGTGAAATTGCATATACATCACTGTCTGGTTTTTTTCAATGCAAATAGAGATTTTTTAATGTCAAGTGATTTATGACTCAAATTCATTATCTTTGTGTGATAGAAAAATATTTTAATAAAACAAACACCAAGTTAAATGAGAAAAGAAATGTTGTAGTTTATCAATTCACAGCGTTATCTGTGGGCCTCAGAGGACTTCTGTTGGACACGAAGTTTCCATATATGAAAACAAATGGCTTCCAGAGTAAGTCAGGAGTCAAAGTTTACAGTTTAGCTGGGTAGGATGTGGATCTTGCTTTTGTCGTTCGCCCAGTCTACACAGTTGTCAGATTATAACCCTGATCCCTTAGAGGTGAAATGAGTATAATGATGAAGTAGTCTGGGTGGGCTTTATCCTAAGATATTCTTCCTTTCCAAGTTTTGGACACTTTCAACTTACAAAAGTAGGTAATTCACGCACTACAGTCCGTCCCTGATCTAAGTCTGTAAACGTTCGCAAATTTGTCCGCTTCGTTTCTTCGCTTTCTAGACTTCAAATCTTGGGTATAATACACACAATAGTGGGTGAGTATCATTGGCAGCCATTTTGAAAGGAGACGGACATTCAGATCTCTGAAGACCCTGGTTTGTCTATTCTTGGGAGAACTTACTAAGCCCCTGCTTCAGCCCACAAAGGGCAGCAAGTTTTAAGGACCTTTGCTTGGCTGGATTCACTGTGGGAAGAGTTTCATTCTTAGAAAAGTTAACACTGTTGATTGAGACACTGTGGTCCTGCCTGTGGCTTTCCCACAGGGCTCCTCTGAGTGGGTGGAATAAATCAGGTCTGTCTGTTTCCTAGATTGCTCTAGCTGTTCTTCACTTTTGGGATCGTAGTTGATTCCGTCTTTTGCATTCTGCCCTTCTTTACTGCTTCTCCTGAACTGAGCCGCAGTACTCAACCGAGTCTTCAGACTCAGGCCATGTCCCACACATTGTTTGGAATCACCTCATGCACCAGCACCAGAGGCTCATCTGGGGAAGTCCACCTTCCGTCCTGGCCTTTGACAGGGAGAAGAGGTAGGATCTCCTGTAACAGATGATGGATTTGAACTTCTGATCTTCCTGCCTCTGGCTCTCGTGTACTGGGATTACAGATGTGCTCCAGCACAACTAGTTTCGTGCAGCACTGAGGATGAAACCCCAGGCTTTGTCAATACTTGGGCAAGCCCTCCCCTGACTGAGCTACCTCTGTAGCTTCTGAAGGGTGTTTTCGCAGCATGCTTCGTGCTTTTAGTCTTTTAGTCTTCTGCTGAGAGATCGGATAGTTTTCCTCCTTCTCCTTCTCTCCCTCCTTCTGCCTCTCCTCTTCTCTCTTCTTTTCCTTCTTCTCCCTCCCTTCCCTTCCCCCTTCTCCTCCCTTTCCACTCCCCCTCTATCCCCCCCTTCCTTCCCTTTTTAAAAAGACAGGGTCTTAGTATATCCTTCTCCCTCGCCCGAGGCCTAGAACTTGCCCTTTGGACCAGTCTAGCCCCTGTACTCAAAGAGTTCCGCCTGCCCCTGCTCCCCAGACAATGAGATTAAAGGCATGCTGCACCAGAGTCCTTTCCTGTATTCCCTCTCTGATCAGACATTCCTTTTTGGCAATATGAAAAGGAGATTTTTTTCAATCCTTAAGATTTCAGCTTTAATTGGCCCTCACCCCCTGTCTTTCTCAGCTCGTTACAGATCTTAGCCTGATGCATTAACTCCTTGCCTGGCTTTGGACAAGACACTTAAGTGTTCTTATTCTCAATTTTCTCAGTTGTATAACAGGTCATGTCAAAGCTCCTTAAATAGAAAAATCAATGAAATAATGTGCATGAGAGTGCTTTGTGAACAGTAAGATTATCTAAATATTGTCCGTCATTGTCGGTACAGCCCTGTTTGCTTTCTTAGGCAAGCCTGTTGCGTGTGTGTCTGGAGTCTGTATGGGTGTTTCCCCTTGGAGTTGGCACTTTAGGGCATTTTTATGAAGTGGGCATGGTCTCACAAGCATCTGACAGACACACACACACACACACACACACACACAAGAGAGAGAGAGAGAGAAAAAAAATTAAAACAACAACAAAACAAACAAGGAAGAATGACGTAGAGTAGATCAGAGAGCTGTGAGAGTTTGCTGTCTCTGTAGACTGGCTTTTAGTTAATGTTTTGATAATGATGTATACCTTAAGGCTTGGGCGACAGGACAGAGTTTTGGGGTGTTGTCTTCATTATCTTGCATCATCCCTAGATGTCTGGTTCAATTTTGATGCCCGACTTTCATTGAGACCATGCAGAAATAGCACATTTTTCTTCTTACTGTAGGGCAGATTATAATTGTTTTCATTTATTACTCTGAAGAAGGCATCATGGTGATGTGTGTTTAAAATGTTTATTTGCTACCCTAAAGACACAGGTGATATTTTATTATACAAAATAGGGACAGGGGGTGAAATTGACAACTATAAGTTATACGTAGATGCAGTGTACCTGTATCTTATATTGGTGATGTGAGGGTGTGCTGCTTCTCAATCAGAATCAATTTTGGACCGCTCAGTGGTGAATAGCACATATGTGCTGTCCCTATAATGCCTTGCCCACGTGAGACAGGAGCAGTGTCTGCCCCCTCATTCCAAAGTGCTTGTGATAAACCGACTTACTAATCCACCAAACTTCACCCTGGGGAACCAATGGGTTTATCAGGCTCATTGCATGGGTGGGGACTACTAACAGGAGCATGGCTGACCCTAAAGCAGCCACACGAGAGCATCTTCACCCACCATAGATAATATGTGATGGCTTCTCCGTGACTGCATAGGTGGCGCCTCCACCCTTCATTCTTGTCCAAGCTATATTCTCTAGCACCTTTGCTAGACCCCTCGATCACATATGACTAGGGGCAAAACCACATACAAATGTATGGAAGGAGTGGCTGGAATATACGGTGAATATCCACTGCCACGAGCCTCCCCCACCCCTTTCTTCTATTCAAGAATTCCTTTAGTCCATCATCCTGGTATTAATGGAGTCTTCTGTTTGTCATAATTGATGGCATGAAGATCATGGCGGTTTGTCTCCAGGAGTAGTGCTGCACATCCGTGTTAAGGGATCTTCTGTTCTGTAGCTCCGGAGTAAGGGGAAATCAGGCTACAGCAAGCCCATTTGGCAGTAGAACATTTGGCTGCCTCTGTCATATGTACACTGTCAGACAAGCTGAGAGTTCTTTAGACTCCTTCATGCTTCTGTGAGCATGGAGATTAGAGATGTGGGTTCAGATAAGCCATGCTTCAAGTAGCCCCTCACAGATAACGCCTTTCAGTCAAAAGGACATACTATATGGTGACATCAGTGAATGCTTACCCTCTTGTCTAGGGAAATGAGTCAGGATGTATCTCTTGTATGTGAACCATCGCAGCAGGAGAAGTCTTAATTATTTCTGTCCAGACAGTATCTCGGATGTCAGAGGCTTGGGGCGAATGTTCATCAAGACACTGTTGACCATAGTCTGCTTTTGAAGTTCTAAGTTAATCGAGAGCTAAGACTCACCTATGCAGAATATTGATACAGTTCCTTCTTTTCTCCTTAACTCTAAGGGGTTACCATGGTCCCTCCCTGACCTATGAAAGTCCACAACATGGCCAAGTTCAAGATCCCCCTTCCCCTAGCTTCTTGAGGCCGAGAAAAGGGCAGAGGGAGCTGCATTCTTCTTCTCGCCCTTCTCCTGTAGTGCTCTGACTAGGTGTGGTCAGAAAGAATGAGGCTGGCACATGAGGTAGCCTTGATAAAGGGGGAAGGGAGTGAAGGTACTAAAAGGTCTGGCCCTGACATAAAGAAGCCACCAGAATGTGTCACCAGCCTTACTTTACTCCTTACTGTCAAGAGGACTTGAACTAGTGTAAGTCTTAGGTGGCCGGAGATAGTCTTGAGTTTATTCTTTCGGTTCCACATTGTCCTATGTAGAACTGTATCAAACACATAGGTTCATTCTCTCAAGCACTCGCGCTCCCTCCCCCCTCCCCCTCCCCTTTCCCCCCTCCCTCCCTCTCTCCCTCCTTTCTTTTCCTATTTCCTGTTTCTGCCCTCCTTCCTCTGTATCTTTTCCCTTTTCCTCTGTCTCTCCATCAGGATAAGGACAGAGTATGAAATTGGGGTTTGGAAATTCCTGCTCTGCACTTACTTAGAGGATATCGCTAAAACTTCAGATAAGCTTTTACTTAAGAACACCGTTCCCTACCTACCCATCCAGATCACACCAGAGTTCTTTCATCTCACTTTCCAGCCCTGCCAGCCCCAACCAGCATAGTAATCACAATTTACTAAGAAGCTGTGGCCCTTCCTTCCTCCTCCAGGAGCAGCCCATCTGTCATTGGACCTGTCCCTTCTCCTCCCCTTCTTCAACGTTCTTTCGTTCTAAAATGCCCCTGCAAACATAGGGCACTTGTTTCCCAGCCACTCTCTCCATCTACCCCAGCCCTGTAACCCAGCAGACTGTGGGATGTCTCCATAGGAAGGTTATTTAAGTATGCAAGTGCCTGCACTAGGTGAGAACTTCACAGGGTGTCTCCCTCATGGGGTTCTGAGGGGCCTGCTTCATGCGGTGCCAACTACTTTATCCAATAGCGTATTTGGATCACATGATAATTGCCAAGTTATTCATTATTCATAGGTTACTTTTTTCCTCAGAAAGAAGTGCAGATGTCTGATTTTTCATGACTTTATTCCACCAACGTCTCCTATCTTGTTGTCATGGGCATGGTACTTAAACCTTGGGGGGTTCTACTCATTGAAAATGTTGCTCACATAACACCTAGAGCGAAAGCCTACCTCAGAGGCACACGCTTCATAAGGGGGAAGTAGTTTGACTTGGCTGAAGCTGTTAAGCAGATTTTTAAATGCAAAGCTTCAAGTTACCAAAGAAGCATTCAATATGTCCTTTCCTTTGATTTTTTTTTGGGAGGGGAGTGGTAAGTAATGCCAGTCCTGCCCCCTTGGGGTTTCACTGTACTCTGAAGTCAAGGCTTGAAGGACCAATAAATGGATTTTGGCTGTCCCCTAGTTCAGGGATTAATATTGAGTTACAGGAATATGCTGCCCAGTAGCTAGGGAAACAGGGAGGGTGCTGTGTGCTCTTTTTAGAAGGACATGGTTCTCTTGCCACTTTGAAAAATGCTCCCTGGGTAGCGCCTTGCAGCTGTAAGGGTTAAATGTGCATCTCCACCACCACCCCTGTGCTTTTGTGCCCTCCTTAATGTCAGCAGATAAAGGATCATTAGGGAAAGGGCCAGGAGTAGATAAGGGCCTGGCAGGCTCAAGTTGAACAATTCGAACTTCCTCAGTGTAGTAAATGACCAGTGGCAGATTTAAAGTTCGTTAATTGGCAGAGAAAGGTACTAAGGATTGTTTTCTTTTGCCTGGCAAAATACCCTATCTTGAGTGGAACGTTAGTTCAGATAAATTGGTCATTTCTTCGCATTCCTGAAGCTGTCTTTAGCTCTCCCAGAATGCCTTGGTTTTCTCGATGGTTTCCTCACATTTGGGGATAAGAAGGGGGTGGAGGTAACCACCATGACTACTTTTATGATTTTTTTTCCTGTCCAAAAATATGGTGGGATAATGTGTGTAGATTCTAATCCTAGAGCCAGAGTGTTTTGGTCTTCTCTGAAGGACGAGATTCCGTTTCTTCACGGCCCGAACTTTCTAACCGAGTTGTTAGTCACACCGTGGGGTTTTCACTGGACAGCTTTCTCCCTCTGAATGCGGCTCTTCCTTAAGGATTTAGTTTTTATTCGTGTGTATGTCCATCAATTCCTGTGCACCGTGAGCATGCAGGTGCCCTCAGAGGCTGGGAGAGAGAGTATCGGGGGCTCTGAAATTGAAGACGCAGTGGCCAGCTACCGTACAGGTGTTGAGATCTGACTCTGCGTCTCCTCTAGAAGCAGCAGGTGTTTTAAGCCCTCTGAGCTGAATTTCCACCCCAGTTGTGCACGTTCTTTAGAGAGGCCCTGAGAGGCAGTCAATATGAGGGCTCAGCTCTCAACATCAATGGCGGTTTCCTTCAGATGCTCCGAATTTCTAGAACTTCTTCTTTTTTTTTTTTTCTCCCAAATGATTTTACCCGCTCACGAGTACTAAGGACAGCAGCTGGAGACATGTTTTTATTCTTTCAGGGCCTTCATTGAAATAATCTCTAATGGTTGGGTATTATGATAATCTAAACAGTGAGGCCAGAGCTGCAAAAAAATGCTAAGATTGTTATTGTGTGAAATGAGAGAAGTGTGCCGATGCTAACAACAGGTTCAGAGGCAGTGCCCAAGAAATTTACATGGAGCAGACAGGGGCTGGAGAGATGGCTCAACGGTTAAGAGCACTGACAGTTCTTCCAGAGTTCCTGAGTTCAATTCCCAGCAACCACATGGTGGTTCACAACCATCTATAATGGGATCTGATCACATCTCTTTCGGTGTGTCTGAAGACAGCTACAGTGTACTTAATATACATAAAAGAAATAAACTTAAAAAAATGAAATGCCAAAAAAATAAAATAAGGATGAGCAGACAAATTAATGTGCAACTGGTCTTCTTCTCACAGGAAAAGGAGGTATTGCTTTTCCCAAGGCTGTTCCTTGCACGTATGTGGAGAGTGTTAAACATAGTCCGTGTGCCCAGGTGAAGGCCCTTGTTCAGGAAGAAGAGTTTCCTAAAAGGTGATCTAGCCATCAGCTCATTGCTTACCTCATTGTAGATGAGACACGTTCTATACAACACCTACATGTCTGTCAACATTCATATTTACATAAAGTCTACTGTAGTCCAGATTGTTCTCAAACTTGACTGGCAGTCAAAGATGACCCAGAATTTCTTATTATCCTGCCTTTGCTTGGGATTACTGGCATGAACTCCTTACCTGCATCTTGAGGTGTTGGGTGTGGAATGTCAGATATTAGTGCTATGGTAGGCAAATGGTCAGTGGACCCACATTCTTATCCCCATCGTGTGAGATACTAATATTCATAGATTTTCAAAATGACGTGACATCTTCAAAGCATAGTATGCACAAATTATTTCATTAGTTTTTAATTTATTTTTTAAACAGTTTGTGTGTGTGTGTGTGTGTGTGTGTGTGTGTGTGTTCATGTGATGGTGTTTATCGAGGCCAGATGTTGAATCCCCCAGGGGTAGATTACAGATTATTGTGAGCCTCCCAGTGTTTGTTCTGGGAACCAAACTTGGTCACTGGGCAAGAGTCACAGTCCCTGTGACCCTCTGAGCCTCCAGCCCACTGTGATTCATTTTTCTTGCTAGAGTGAAGCTTCCAGATCAGTGATGAGGTGAGTCCTGGCCGGCTGCAGTGAACTGCAGCTCCCTCTGATACAGTCCCCTGTGCTGTCTTCGGTGCGGACAAGGCACTAGTTTTTAAGAGTAGTATTTTCATAAAGAGAGGAAGAGACAGGAGGACGTTGTCTGATACCTAGTGTGCACAGTCAGAGCCGGGCAGCAAATGTGTACTCCTGTTTTTTGTTTGTTTGTTTTGTTTGTAGGGTTTTTGTGTGTGTGTTTTGTTTTGGTTGTTTTTTTAGCTGTCAAGCTGAGGTGTTTTAAAGTAATGCTTGACAAAGTGCTTTCTGGTTGGGTGTTGTCTGCTTGGTAAAGGAAGTTCTGAGACTCATGGCTCAGGGGTACGTAGGACTGATGTTTGGTTATAGGGTGTTTTTGAACACATACTTAAGCCCATATGTATGTAAATATATTTGGTGATACATTCTTATATAGGTGCACGCATCATTTTAAAACTTTATTATTTAGGAATGGACTCAGGATAGTCCCAAATTTGGTATCCACACGCAACATGGGCTTGAAATTGCATACAGAGGATCTGCAGAGTTCCAAGCAGAATAAATGTTACTAAAGGTCTAACGTGTCTTTCTGACTCTCATACTCTGAGCGTGTCACACTTCCGTAACAGTTTTAAAATCTCAGGTAGAAACTCCCTTGCAGCTCTTCTGAACCTATATAGACGTACGGTTTGTTCGAAGCATCTGCAGCTTCCGAAAGTCTAGGTGAGGGTTCCCTCTGTGATCGGAGTGTACCATATTGTTAAATCCACTTCTGGGTTGAGTAGAGCAGCCTAGCCCTGGAGCTGAGAAGACTGCGCTCCAAGTCGTGCACACAACAAGCTTAAGCGAAGACCGGGAAATGTGAGGCACACCTCACTGTTGAATTCTCCAGTCTCAGGACTGGTGAGAGGCCAAGCAAAGCCCTTCTAGTCACTGCACCTCATTTTGTAGGTGCAGGCGCTGCTGCAGTTGAGAGGCCCTGGAGCTGGAGTTAGAGGTGGTCGTGAGACACCTGTGTTGGGTGCCGGGGACCAAACTCTGTCTTAACCGCCGAGCCATCTTTCTAATTTTCGGTATGTTCTGAAGGGAGGCTCATTGTGGTGAGACTCTCACCCCCAACAAAATAAGTCAGTATCCCGATAGATGTCACAGTTTTAAGATCCAAGTATGTCGCTCGGCTTTCCAGCCTGGATGTAGATCATTGTCAGGTGAGTGCCATGTCTGCTCTAACTCACGCCCTAACCCAGCACCGGGTGGATGCCTGTGAGATTTGTTCTTGTAACTCAAATGCTTCTGGTTTCAGTGTTTAGGAAACAGCCATCGGAAAGCAAATCTTTTCCTTTTCCTCTCCGTCTTCCATTCTTCTGCCTCCCTCTTCTCTTCCCCCCTCCTCCCCATTCTCCTAGTCCCCCATTTCCCCCAACCCCTCTAACTCCCCATAATGCCCCCCACTTCCCGTGAGAACAAATCAATCCAGTCTGTTTTCTCTCGCCTTTCTCCTCAAAGCTAGGGGAGATGTGTGAAGCAGCCTGGTGATGGGTGTGGCTCCCTTGGCTTAATTTATCATCTGAAAGCAATTTTGTTCAATTAAAGATTAGAATTAAATTTCATTCCGAGTGCTTCTGTGCAGAGGAAATGATGCATTACTGAACACACAGATGTCATCTTGCAGCCATGCTGTTTGCAGAATACTTTCTTTAGGGTTGGAATAATAGAAGGGGCCCTGGCAGCGGGGAGCACCGTTTACCCACCAGCATACTAAGCGGAGAGTCGCAATTACTCGCAAACCATTTATCATTCTGTACACCAAGAGGAAAACATACTTTATCTAAAATATTTGAAATAATGACTCCTAAAATCAGATAACAGGGAGCGTTAATGTCAGGTGCCACACTGTAAATTGCTTAATGCTGTTGTGTTGGCATCATGGCTGTGATTTGTGATGCTAATGATCCAGCCAGATACGCAGGAGCTCAGTCTAAAAGGAGTGTGTCGGAAAGGAGGCAAAGCAACCCGAGAATTAAAAGTGTAGTGAGCGAGGGAAAAGACGTGTGGGATCATATTTCACTTACTGGAGGCCCCATCTGCTCTTCTGTACACACAGTATGTACGTTTTACTCTCCCCATTACAAACATCCCGCAGGGCGGAGAGGAAGTTCATATATCTGTGTTCAACTGTTTTGTGACTGAGAGTCAGACATGAATGAGCAGAAAGATTTATGTGTCATGCGTGGAATGTTAGAGGGCGGTAGGCGTTGTATATTTAGATGATGATGTTTGGTGTACTGCTTTGGAACTCCCCCTCCCCCCTCCCCTCCTCCCCCCCTCCCTCTCCCTCTCCCCCCTCCCCTCCCCTCTCCCTCTCCCCTCCCCCCCTCTCTCTCTGTGTGTGTGTGTGTGTGTGTGTGTGTGTGTTTGAGAAAGGATGTTACCTGGTAGCTCAGGTCAGTCTCAGGCTCTTCTTCCTCCTCCTGGGATTTCCTGAGGTTTGGGATTGTTTGTGGCAGTCATGACAAAGACCCTGACCTCTACTCAGAGCAGCCGGCAGAAACGCATGTCAGGAAAAGCCTGTAGGAACTGGAGTTGAAATCTATTACATTGCATTACAGTTTTCATATTATTTATTGGCTTACATCCTGTGTGTCACCGTGCACTCCAGGTCAAGTGACGGCTTTTCAGAGTCCGTTACTTCCTTTATTTGTGAGTTCCAGAGATCAAACTCAGGTCGTCAGACTCAAGCAGCAAGCGCTCTTCAGATGACCCCAGGGGTGGTCTCCCTGGCCTTTAAACAGCACTTCTAAGGAAGAAGCTTGGTGGTCAGTATCAGTGAGGTACCTATAAAATAGGTCTAAATGTAGGTGTAAACTTTCTAATGGAAGGACAGTACTTCATTGCCATTTAAAATAGCGATTTGTAGCAGTTTGTTAATTCTGAAGTTGTAGTCTAAGAAATATGACCAAGGGGCTGGAAAGATTGCTCAGTGGTTAGGAGCTCTTGATCCTCATGCAGCGTCCCCCAGTTCGTATCGTAGTTCCCACATCGAAGCTTGCCAACGTCCATAAGTCCAGTTCCCGAGAATCAGGTGCCTTTTCTGATACCAGACATAGACATTGGTACACTTACATATATGCAAGCTAAGTTTTTATACACATGAAATGAGAACAACTAAATCTTAAAAATTAATAAAGGAGGTGCACTTAACATGGTCACAGTTGAGGTACAGCACTGTGTCACAGAATACGGGAACTTCTTCACTGTAAATAAAAGTTATAGCCTTGCTTGTGGGAGTCCCATGAAACCATTGGAGACAGCAGGTGCCAAGGTCAGGCTTTCGGATTATGTTGGCCCTCCCTCTTACATTGATAATAAATTCTTTAATAAATAGATCCAGCTGCTTCGAGGCCCTGTACAATGTATGAAGAAGCAGGAGTATGTTCCAGAACTATAGGAACATCTATTTTGTTACATCTTAAAACATATTTATTCAGGGTTAGAGGGATGTTTCAATGATCGCCAGCCCTTAACTGCTCTTACAGTGGACCGGGCTTCAGTCGCAAACACTCACATTACTCACAGCCATGCATAATCCCAGTTCCAGGGGATCCACCACTTTTTTTTTGACTTCTGCGGGCACCGGATATGCAAGTGGTGCCTAAACATATTCATACACATACACACATGCAAGCAGGCAAACACACACATAAATCTAAAGAAATCTTTCAAAATATCTATATTTATGTTTATGTGCCTGGATGTGCACATTAGTACAGTTGTCATCTGAGACCAGAAAAGAGGTCAGGTCCACCTGAGCTGGAGGTACAGACCCAGACTCAGGACCTCTGCAAGAGGACTCAACGTTCTTAACCACTGAGCTTTCTACCAGTGCCCTTCTTTCTGTTGTTGTTATTGTTTTGTTTTGAGATGGAGTTTTACATAATCTGGGCTAACCTTGAACCACGTGATATAGCTGAAAAGGATCTTGACCTCTTGATTCTGCAGAGCAGCCTCCGGGTTTGTGAATCACAGGGTCACCTCATCTGCTGTTGCTTTGCTTTTCGAGTATTGTTGTCAGTTCTAGTTTTCTTAGGGTGGTTTTGTGTTTGATTTTCCTTTACATGAGCCTGTCTCCTTTGATAATTAGGGGATCTCATGCCTAGAATTCATATGTGAAATTCAAATTCAGCTGAACATCTTGCAGCTTATGGATTACCAAAAGATTTAGAAGAAAGCTTAGATGAAGGCAAGAAGATCAAGAATTCAATATCATATTCCAGGATATAACATGACTGAGGCCAGCCTGGACTGTTGGAGACCTGTCTTAAAAACAACACAAAATACATAAATAAATGAAATAGATGTTTAAAAAAGTTCGCTGATCATTCTCTACTCCAGATATTTTTGTCTTTGAAAAGTAAAAAAAAGGAAGGAAGGAAGGAAGGAACAGATGGACGGATTTGACGGAGGGAGGGAGGGAGGGGGAGGGAGGAGGGAGGAGGAGGAAACAAGGACAAATTTTGTGGTAGTTTATGTGGAAGATCCCTAAGCTAGCTACTTAAGGATATACTTCTGGCTCTGATAAACTTTTATTCGAAGACTCAGCTTTCTCTGCTTGCTCCTGGAGATGCCCCCACACATTTTATAAGAACAATTACTTCAAACAATGTCCTTTTTGTACTGGAGTCCTTGAAAAGCAACGCTCCTTCTGTTTAAAAAATGGCCCAGGATTGAGGACGTGTCCCAGTTGATAGAGTTTGTATTTACTATGCGCACAGACCCGGGTTCCATCCTTTATGTAGCATAAAACTGAATGCAATGGCTCACCCCTGCCATTCCCTCACTGGGGACGATGATCGGGAGTTCAAGGCCAACTTTTTCTCAGTAGCTAGTTGGAGGCCAACCTGTGCTTTTTAAAAGGAGATGACGTCATGGCTTAGCCATTAGGAGCAATCACTGCTCCTGCACAGGACATGAGTTTGCTTCCAGGGCCATCATGACAACTCACAGTGTGTAACCCCAGTACCAGAAGGTCTGATGCTCTCCTCTGGACTCTAGGGTACTACACACACAGACAAACAGACACACACACACACAGAGACAAACAGACACACAGACACACACAGACACACACACAGACACACACACACACACACATACACACACATACACACACACACACACACACACACAGAGACACACAGACACACACACACAGGCAGACAGACACACACACACACACACACACACTCTCTCTCTCTCTCTCTCTCACACACACACACACACACACACACACACACACACACACAGAAAGTCTTTATATTAACTCAATCTCCTTCTTCATGATTATGGTTCCCACAACCACTTACCTGAGAAAAACCGTTCCCAATCTCATACAGTTTGTGTCACACACTCAGCTCCCTCTTCATCTAAGCTGTCTGGAGAGTACAGGGTAGCTGTGAAGCTTCATCTCGCTCACACCACATGTGGTTACCCCAGAGTTCAGTGAAGATGCTAGAGCAGTGACTCCCTCTTTGGTTTTTGCTGAGCCTGACAGTCTGTGAGTGAGCGGTCATGATTCACCCCGCCATTGCACAGATGAAGAATCTGAATTTTTGATAGGTGAAATGGCTTGTGTAAGACAAGCAGGGATTAAATCTTGATCTAAAGCCTCTGCCCCGTGGCTCGTTCCACCATTGGTATTGACTTTTGAATCAATATGATTTGGGGATTAGGCCGTGGAGGAGTAATTGTACCAGTGTTCCCCTCTGCTAGCTCGGAAAATGAAGCGCTGTCCTCACACCTGGGCTCCATGCTGGAAGAGGTGTGTGTCTTTGCTTCAGTGCCCGCCTGTAACGCACTGTGGTCCTTCAGCTGAGGAGCTGCTCCTTTACAACCGCTCTCCTGAGTGAAACGGATCAGCCATTGCTGTCCTGTGAGGGGCAAATGTTTGGGAAGGATTTGTTGCAACATTGTTTCTACTTCTGATTTGTCCAAGATTGGAAAACGATATTCTGGATATTGTGAAACTGCCAGAGTAGCCCTTTTGTGAGCATTTAAGGAGCACCTATAATGTGCCTTGGGATTTACTAAGTAGCTGACTTTCTAAACCCTGTCCCTTTAGATCAGGGACACATCCTACTACAACACAGTTGTTAGTCTATTTTCCACCTCTCAGTTACTTTAATTGCGGACTCTTTTCAAAACGTGTACATATGTATACATGTATTTGAATACCATCCTTAGGAATACCATTCACATCCTTTGCTAGGATGGCTTGCACTGGCCTGGAGCTTTTCAAGTAGGCTATATGCCCTGGCCAGGTAGCCTTAAGGCTCTTCCTTTCTCTACTTCCTGGCAGTGGGATTACAAATACAGGCTCTTTTTACACTTGCGCTCTGGGGGGCAAACTCAGGACCTCATTTCCTCAAAGAAGCTGTTCATTGACTAAGCCACCTGGCAGTCCCTGATGGCTCTCGTGTGTGTGTGTGTGTGTGTGTGTGTGTGTGTGTGTGTGTGTGTGTGTGTGTGTGTGTGTGTGAGAGAGAGAGAGAGAGAGAGAGACACAGACAGAGAACATTATGACTTTAAACATTGCTTTTACTATTTCTAAATGTCTACTCTCGTGTGTGTGTATGTGTGTGTGTGTGTGTGTGTGAGAGAGAGAGAGAGAGGCAGACAGATAGAGAAAGAGAGAACATTTTGACTTTAAACATTGCTTTTACTATTTCTAAACGTCTGTATTTGTGTGTGTATGTAAGAGAGAGAGAGAGAGAGACAGACAGACAGACAGACAGACACAGACAGAGAGAACATTATACTTTAAACATTGCTTTTACTATTCCTAAACGTCTGCATTTGTGTGTGTATTTACTCAAGGTGACACCTGTTCTATACAGGGGAAGAACTATGTGAAGGATCTTAGATAAATAGCCAAGTTTGTAGTCTTTATGGGAAATCTCAAATTTTTAAATGTTTAGCAGCAATTGACTATTGTGTCCTGTATTCAAGGGACCCATGACTCATTGCAGTGATCGAGGACAACTGACACAAGGAGAAAGGTTGAAGTGAACCAAATAAACCCGGCAGATGCCTCCTGGGGTTTCGTGTAACATAGCCATTTGGACGCAGTGGAAACAGATAGCATATGCAGAGCTGCTTATGTTTGTGGGATCCTTAAAGACGATTTCTCTAAATGCTTGCATCGTGTGATTATGAAGATTCCCTTAAAAAGTACTTGAACAATTTCTTCCTTCACCCTGTTTTCATACATGACTTGGACGTTCCAGTTTTAGTCCAGTTTTAGGATGGTAAACTTAATCTGTGCCTACATAATCACTTCTTTTTGTGACTGAAAAGCTCTTAATCTACGCAGCCAAAGAATAGATAGATTCAAAAATTGCTAAGAGTGTGGTGGCATGTGCCTGTAATCCCAGCACTTGTGAAGCAGAGGCAGGAGGATCTCTGTGAGTTAAAAGCTAGCCTGGTCTACACAGCAAGTTCCAGGACAGCCAGGGATGTGTAGAGATGCCTTGTCATTCAAAAAATGCAAGAAAAAAAAAAAAAGCAAAAACTTGTTCCCTGAAATAAATAATTGTGTTTCAAATAATGGATCAGCCTTGAGCCCTGCCTTTTTTTATTTTTCTGCTTTTTTTTCTCCCCTAGGATTCATTGTCTTTCTACATTTTAGTAAGAGCTGGGGAATCTATTCTCTGGTGTATCCCACACATCTAGCCCAGTGTCTGACATGTCACTGGGATTCAGCATTGTGATGTGTGAGTTGTTTAAATGTCTCACTGAGCACCTTGTTCCTTTCCAACAAACTTTAGGAAGAAATTCACCATGTAAGCTCCATAGTTGCCGTGTGATGATGCTGAGGACAAAACTCAATTCGATGTTTGAGTTAAAACCACAGCAACTATCCAAGGTGAATAAGGAAAAACATGGCGGTGGTATTGTCAGTTTGCAAAACGTTGTATATATATTTATATCAATCTACACAGTGAATTTCTGTGGGTAAACAAACCCTGTTAAGAATTGTATCAAGTCTAGGCAGGGAGACAGCTCTGTGGTTCAAGATCCTTTCTTAGAGACACTTGTTTTTCTTAGGGTTCTTGCAGCTCTCTTTGCTGCAGGATGAGTAATCTTTTTTTCCCCCTTAATTAGTCGCTTTTGTCAGAGATTTTGTGACAGCAAAAGGAAACAAAACTGGGACAGGGTTCCTTGTCTTTTTTTTTTTAACTCTTAAATTTGAAGTATTCATTTAAATATTTTATTTCTGCAGTGCTGGCGGTGAAACTTAGCACCTCTTGCAAGTGAGTTAAGCCTCTCGTCCAGCCACATCCCCAGGTCCTTGACTGTTTGCGGAGTTTTATATCTTGTCACGTAAGGGTATTTTGAGGCACATTTTTCTTTTAGTTTAAGATCATGACATCTCCGTGTCTTTCTCTGTTGCTCACAATGCCGCCTTCAGCACAGATGCAACCTTCTCATTTTCCATGTAGAATCCCTAAGTGTATACACCCAGTGGTTATGATGTGTGTGCACACAGTAGATTTCAATCTTACTATAGGATCCAAAATACTATACACGACTAACTCAACTCCACTTTCCCACCATGATGTGTACACACTTAATGAACACTCTTCCTTTAGGTTGGAATGAGTAAGGACAGACTGGTAGAAGGGACCTTGCCTTTCTTTAACTTTTCTTTGTTTTCCATGATTTTCTGCATAAATAGTTGACTAATTCTTTTTTTTTTAATGAGAATACTTATTAAAAGGATGTTTTAGGATTTTGACGGCCTCTCTCTGCCTTCGAAACCAGGTTCTGGGGCCTAGATAGCTGCCTCAACTGCTCAAAGCATGTAGTCAGGATCACCAGGTGTTTCAGGTCATTCTCACTCCTCTGTCAGCTTAAGGTCATGTGGGGATAGTCCAGACCTTGTCTCTAAAAACAAGCAAGCATGAGTCAGTGTTAATTCGGTGTGCAAATTGGGCAGCAAAGATTGCCAGGCAGTCCTAGCTCATGTGTTTCCTGTACTTTTGCAAGTCCTCTAGTTTTTCTTTCAACTTCAATTACCAACAACAACAACAACAAAAAAAAAGCTGAAAGATAAAACCATTAAAAGATGTAAAAGATCATTAAAGAAAGGGTGAAATATTTCTGATTGTGGGGCCCTGGCCAGATGCACTGGTTTCATACATTCTGTGACCTTAATAGACAAGGAGGCACAGCACGGGCTCACTGTCCTGACCTCAGTTTCACACTGCGGAAGGCAGGGGTGGCCCATTATTTCCTGTGTTGGAATGGAAGTTAAGGCTTCCGAAGCAGGAGATTCTAGAGTGTCCATCATGGTGCCTTGCGCTGCCTGGGACTACAAATCCTTGGTAGAGCATTGTCAGTTGCCATGGCTGAATGTGAACGTGGAGTCTATTCTAAATGGTAGAGTGTTGCTGTGTTTTAGTTTCCAATGCTTTTTTGGATGTTGTGGTTCCTAAGGCAGCATTTATAAGCACGCTTTAACGTTTTGTGTAGGCCGCTTTCTCTCCTTGGTTATTCATTTTCCTTTGGCTTGTTTCCTTAGAATACAAGCTAACAGGTTCAGCAAGGTAACGTGCAGAATGGCAGTTGGTATCAGGCGGAACTTGGGAGAAGGAGCAGTTGGTGCAGCCCAGTGAGCGGAGAGCTCTCAGGGGACCAAGAGGTTGGCGTTCACGCTCAGAGTGACGCTCGATACAATCTGAGTTCTAAGACGGCTCTCCCTGCGCTAACGAAGAGGGCGACCCCTGCTCATATTTCCAAGAGAAGAGATAATGTTCTAGGATTTGTAAGATCGGAGAAGCAGCTCCACGGAGCTCTGTACTTCACAGATCTTTCTAGTTCTCAGATTGGGCGGATTCCAGGCTGGCATCCAGGATTAGCAGCTTGTTCCCTGGGGAATTTCATCCCTCTACCCATGAGGTCCCAGCCCAGATGACACAGCTGAGGAACATTAGAAAGCAGGACACCCCCCCCCCAGAGGTCGAGTTGTACCGTGCTTCACAGTGTTTCTGCTCTGGATTCTTTCAAGTTTCTCTGGACATTTCATTAGCAGCCAAGGTTGAAGCTATTGACTTAGCATTGCTAAACATTGTTTTCCTCTATAGAAGGCCAGGCAGGGGATAGGGCACTGTTGAGATGACGGGACTGAGGACACAGATCATTAGCGAGAGCGAGTGTTTTGCACTTTGAAGCAGCAGCACTCATGTAGAAAGCTGGGCCTGGCTCTGTGTGCCTGAAACCTGAACATGGAGGCAGAGAAGGTTTTCCAGCCAGGCTAGCTGAAGCGGCAGATTTCTGGGTCGCTGAGAGACCCTGGCTCGAGGCATTCGACAGAGTGTGTTAGAGGATGTTAGAGTGTGTTCTTCACATGTGGACCTGTGTTTATGTGTGTATATGCAGCATAGCCAAAAGTAACCAAAGGGAGTTATTATTTTCAGAATATAGCGTTGGAGCATGATTTTGGCACTTGGACACGATGCCCTGGCAGTCATAACCATGAAGCCTATCAGAGCTGCTCTTTTAGCTTCATTTCTGTGCTGTGGCAAAATAGTCTGACAGCAACCAACCTATCAGGCAAAAGTCTTTAAGGCGCGAGTTCCAGGTCACACCGCCTCATTAGGGAGTTGAGCGACTGGCTACATCCATGTTCAGGAGCAGAGAGGAGTGAATGAATGCACGCAGGGTGGTTCTCACCTGGAGTCCCTTCTTTTCCTTTCCTTCAATTTTTTTTATTTGTTTATCTTGCGTTTCGTGTTGTTTATGCTCCTATTCAGGGGCCAGCCTATAGAGTGCCAAGTCACCATCCATGTGACTTTTCCTGCCTTGCTTAATGCAATTAAGAAAAATCCCTTCTGGGCATGCCTGAAGGCTAACATGATCTGGGCAGTCCTTTCCTGAGACTTTTACCCAGGTGACTTAAAGGTTGTGTCACGTTCCTTGAGCCCAGGACCACAGCTGTTGTCTACTCTTGCTGGTTTCTTTTTGAGAATGGAAGCTGGCCTTGAGAATTTAGCCCAGGCTGCTTTTGGAGGTGCAGCAGGATTTACTGGTAGGTCATCAGAATATCATGCATAGGATTTACTGGTAGGTCATCATGCCTCTGATATTCTAACTCGCTTTTCAGAGTGACTGCAGAGTGTGACTGAGGTGACCTCTTCTTGTACCAAGGTTGTCTCATAAAGTGATTACGATTTAAGGAGGATGTGGATTTATCCAGTTACTTAACGTTCTGCAAGTGAGATCTGTCAGATGTATGGGTGTGATAACAAGCCAGGCCCAGACCTTGGCCTGTAGGGTAGGAAAGGAACGTACTTGGGAACTTTAATACAAAGGAACAAGCGTTTTGTCAGAGGTGGTGGGGATCTTAATGCTAAGTGGAGGATAACTAAGTTTGAGAGGGTTTGGTGGCCCAGGTTGGGGAATGTTTTACTGGCAGAGGAGGTCATAATTTTAAAGAGACTTTGAGACATCTGGCTCTGCTCATAAACTTAAAGGAGTAGTAGTTTATTGTGTTTAGAATTCAGGTGTATGGTGGGAAGTGGCAGTAGGAGATAGGAAATAACGAGGTTAGAGCTGCCAGCAGGGCTGCAGTTGTCGAAGGCCTTTGGGAACGGGTCAAAGACACTGGTAGTGGTCAGTGGATAACTACTGAAGGTTTACAGCACTAGAGTGACGTGGTTAGACTTGTACTTTCCAGATCTCACCAGTCCTGCAGCCAACCGAAAGATCAGAGATGGGGGCACCAATTAGGGTGTTATGAAAACAGATGTTCAGAGGACAGCATTTCGATGAAGGCAGTGGTTGCAGAGACCTGGAGAGGTGGCCCATAGCAGGGAGAGGAATACGGGGAACTGATAGGCCGGGCATTCGTTTGATATGGAGACCCAGGGTGGTTGCTTTTCCACCTCCTATGCTCTCTTTAAAATAGTTTGCTGACTGTTTTTTGCACAGTAATATCCTTTCTCTACATCCTGCTAGACTGTCCCAGGATGCTCCGAATTTTATTTAGTTATGTATTTTTTGGGGAAATTGCCCCGTGGAGTCATTGAACATGTGTTACGTATTTATTTCTCTGTCATCCTCACTTTTCTGGCCGAGCCTTTTGCCCTCTTAATTGTCTGTACTATACACAGGAATATCTAGATATTTGGCAGTATTTCAAATAAACACATGTATATTAAAGTATGGGTCTTTCTCTAGCACTGGAGGTAACTATTTTATTGATTAAATTTTTATGTATTTCTTTTGTGTAGAGGGTGTGTGTGTGTGTGTGTGTGTGTGTGTGTGTGTGTGTGTGTGTCTATATGTTTGTATTTACAGGAGCCACAGCATGGATGTGGACACAGAGGACAACTTGTAGGAATAAGTTCTGACTTTCTACTACAGAGTCCCAGGGGTATAACTTAAGCCATTAGACTTGGTGAAAACCATCTTTATCTGATGGAGAGGGTTTTTAACGCATAGTGTAAGATTTCTACTCCATGTAATAAATTAGTCCTCACAGTAGTAGTTGGGCATCTTTTTGGGGAGATCTGATAAGATAATCAATCCAATCATTTTTTTTCTTCTTTGTGGGTCAAAACAGTAATATCTCAATCCTCCACGAGTAGTCTGCGAATTAAATGCTAAGGTTTCTTGCCCTAATGTGGTTACTGTTATTGTCAACATTGAGTGCAATGTTCCTCGTCACGTTAGTCACACAGGACCCAGAGGACTAAACAGATTGCTTGTAATAAGACATGTCCTTGTCCCATTTGTCATGTAGAGATTACAGGATGAAAGGGCTCCTAGGGCCTCTCGTGACACAAATAAACTGATAGATGGCCCGCGGTGTTCGGGTAGACGTATAGCGTCGGTGGCTGGAGACCGTTGACTATTTTAGCATCAATTTCAGAAGCACAGAGCTTGCAGCCAACTGTAGTCTCACTGAGATGAGAATTGCAATCCTCTCCATCGGCAGTTCTGATGTCTGCACCCCAGTGCCCTGGAAATGGGTCTCTTGTGGGGTTTGTAGTTGGCATGCATCTTCTCAGGCAGTCTAACTGCATAACCAGGTGGGAGAGACTCTGGGATTGTTCTGAAGACTTCCACAGTCGTATCTCAGAGTCCATTCATGAACGCTCCCAACTGGCAATTCATACTCATTGACAAAAGATTTCTTGTTGTAGGGTTTTTTTCCCAATAAATGCACACCCTACCCCCCTGCCTTGTGTATAAAATTAAGAACTGAAGGGCTTGGTGAGGTGTCTCAGTGGTTAAGAGTACTTGGCAGTGCCCAAGGAATGCAAGTTCATTTTTCTGCACCCACATCTCGTGGCTGAAAATGTCCTAGAATTCGCTCTAGGGGGTCTGATGCTTCCATCTTTCAGTCCCCACAGACAGGCACATGCCTGCACACATTTCTTTTTAACTTTTTTTTTTTTAAAGAATTCAATGGATTAATGAAAGCTCTCGGAAACACTGAATAGCCCAGATACTGGACTTTTAGGACCATTTGTACAAAAGACATCAGTGGCATAGCACCCTGGTAGACTTGATAAGATGTAAGACAACTGTGTCCTTGAGAGTTAGTGTCTCAGGAGTAGCCGGGTCATAATCCATGAGCTACGCCACTGATCCGAAGTGCAGTACAACTCCCAGGCAGAGATTTTTAATAAGGGTTTGGTTCCCTTTTCAATCGGTCTCAACCATGGGACTCTAACATTTTTGTGTTTCCCAACTAAACAGCAGGTCACACAGATCTGTTCCTGCACTGCAGGCTGACGGGATGAAGCTGAATTCCTTCAGTTTCAAGAGAAATGTATGTGGTGGTTAGCAAGTAGTATCATATCTGTCTGTTTGTCTGTCTGTCCATCCATCCTTCCTTCCTTCCTTCCTCCTCCTCCTCTTCTTCCTCCCCCTCCTCTTCCTCCTCCTCTTCCTCTTCCTCCTCCTCTTCCTCCACCTTCCTCTTCCTCCTCCTCTTCTTCCTCTTCCTCTTCTTCCTCTTCCTCCTCCTCCTTCTCCTTTTTTGTTTCAATCAAGACTCTCATTTAAATAAGCCAGTTCCTAAGTTATCTTTGAGCAAACTCCATGGGTCACTTGTATAATACCTGGTGGGTTTGGTGGCCCTCCAGCAGCTGGGAACTTGTGCGAGCTCCAGTGTTCCTCTGAAGTCTTCGTTTTGTCACTATAGAGAGATGATCCCTGACGCTGCTCCTAAATGAGACTTATTTCTACAATTAAGTGCTTGATTTACTTGCTAGATACTAGAGTTGGTTTCCTAGAGCACCCCTAACCACTTCCTAGAGCACCCTCTCCTGCCTCCCAGGGTAACCTCCTTTGTCCCTTTGATGTGGTGATGATCCTCTCTCCCTCTAATGGAGCACCTTTTCCCTGTCACTCAGTCCCCTCCACTGCTTCTGAGCATCCTCTTCTCAGTTCTCAGTGCTCTCGCTTCCTCTCACAGAGCATCCTGTCAGCCTCACGGAGCACCCTCTCTCACCTCAGGGATGCTCTCTCTCATCCCACAGAGCTCCTTCTCCTCCTCACAGAGTGAATGCCTTATCCCCACCACAGAGCAATCTCTCTCACACAGAGCATGCTCTCTCACTTCAGAGAGCTTCCTCTCCACCTCACATAGTACCCTCTTTTACCTCAAGGAGTACCCCAGTACACCTAAGAGTACCACTCTTTTACCTCAGAGAGCACTCTCTTCCACTTCATAGAGCACCGTTCTCCACCCCACAGAGTGCCCTCTTTCACCAAAAGAACTTCCTGTCCACCCCATAGAGTACCCCTCTGCTATATCATAGAGTACCATTTTCTCATCTCACAGAGCAGCCTCTCTTACCTCACAGAACCCTCTCTCCTACCTCACTGTGCACCCTTTTCTGTCTTCTGAGGCTTTTTGACTTTGATGTATAACATGTATTTTGCATATGACTAAATCAATTAGTGACTAACCTTTTGGATGCTAAAAGCTTTGAGAGTTGCAGTTTGGAGAAAGGGTTTGATTGGTCTGGTTCTTGCTCCTCTCTGCATTTCAAGCCAGAATTCACCTTACTTTCCCTTTACATTTTATTTTTCTGTTTGTATGTGTCTGTGTGCATGTAAGTGTCCATGTCCTGGTAGTGGTTCAACTTCCTCCCTTGCTTCCGTCACAGTAAGGCTCCTGTGGACCAAACTCAGGAGGACATCATCAGACTTGGCCTCACATGCCCTGACCATTGAATCTTTTTATCTGCCCTTTATTACACTTTTTTGATAGTGTCCTCCTCGAAGCAAGGTAATTTAGACTGAATATCCTTTATTTTGTTCATTTTTATTTATAATAATATTACATATATTCCACTGTACTTATAGAGCATAAAACATAACCCAAATTAGAAATCATTGAAGAATGAGACTATAAGGCTTAGTGGACCGTCTTCTAGACACTTGTGTACATTAAGAATGCTGTGTCCTTGGAAAGGAGAAATTCCATCCCAGGACATACAGATAAAGGAGGATTATGTGTGAGAGAGAGTGAAAGCGATGGCATGGTCGGTGGGACAACTGAACTGCTACTCTTAGCTTTAAACAATATGGTGCCTGGAGTATCTTACAGGAAACAGCAGGATAGATGTGTGTTGCTGGTGGTGATTGACAAGCATGGCCGGTTGAGATAGAATATGGGGAGTATGATCAAGGAGAGCAGGGAAGGAGAGAATTTAGAATTCTTTTCCCATAGTGGTTCTCAGTTGAGGAAGCCCTAAAGTAGGGGGCGGCTCATTGACTAAGGACCTAATCAATACCAGGAAGTTTTCCCTGTGGCCAGGGACTTTTTGTAAAGGCTGTAGCAGATAAAAGAGGAGGTGATTCTCGAAGGCTGCTGACTGATTTGTAGGATGAGAAACAGAAAGTGGGCAGACCCCAGGGGAGAGTTGCCCGCATACCAGTGGCCAGCTCTCATAGAACAGCAGTGTTATTTAAGAAATGGTTGTTTCACTTTGTATCTTAAGAAGAATCAGTGCCCACATTTAGGATCCAAACTAATCTCTGAGAAGGGAGAAAACACCTATTTTTTAGCTGACACTTTGGTAGGCAAGTTGGGAGTGTAGCTGCCCCAGAAAGAATCTACATCACGAATGGGCTTTTCGAGGTCTCTCTGGCCTATGGTAGGGAAGTGAATGCAGTGCTTTGTGGGAGGTAGAATTTCTCCCTTTGGACAACCTAGAGCTTTCAGTTGGGTCCAAATCACATCGCTCATGAATGCAGGGGAGCAGTACCTTCCTTACCTGAGAAGAACATCAGTTGCATATTAGCCTTCACACTAATTTACCTTGTGTCTCTGTCTTTGAGCCAGTGTTTTATCCCCGTATAGTCACCGATGTAAAGTCATTGTGTCTCTCTACTAATTCCTCCAGTACCCCGTAGGATAATTCTAACTACAGGCGTAAAAAGATAGGCCATCCTGAGTGAGTTTGGTCCTCACAACACTAGTTAAAATCAAAAGCAAGACGCTGGGCGTGGGGATTAACACCTGTAATTCTTGTGTTGGGAGGGTGGAGATGACAATCATTGTGGGTCGCTGTTCAGCCAGTCTAACCTATTGGTGAGCTCCAGGCCCATGAGAGACCCCGTCTCAAAAGAAGGCACAGGGTGCTTGGGAAAATAACATTAAAAATTGCCTGAGAGCCTCTACATGCATTCACATAGCCATATCCCTACAAATGCACAGGGACACCGTGTACGTAGGGGTCCTACGTTTTGCCTTAAGTTGCTTTTCAACTTGATAGGATCAAGATATTTACCGAGTGTCATGGTGATTCCGAAAAGCATGAGGCAGGCCGCGGGGTTTCCTTTCGCTGTGTCCCAGCCTGCTCTTGGCATCTGCTGACTGCTAGGGGTGCGTGTGCTGCTCTTTCTGTACCTGCTTGCGGGTACACTATCCTGTGTACCAGCTTTCTCAGTTTCTTGGCACCGCTGTCTCTACAACAATCTCTGGTCTCTCTAGTACAGACTTGTAGAACTCTTAAGCGGAGGCAGCGTTCTGCCCTTTCCTCTCCTTGGCAGCACAGTCTTATCCCAGTGATCCAGAGAGCTCTGATCACAATGATGAGCAATGAAGTCTGAATGAGCTGCAAGTCCTGAGTCTGAGTGAACTGAGGCATTAAACCCTGACAGCCGCTGTTCTCAACCTGTGAGTCACGACCCACAGGTCCAGTGACCCTTTCAACAGGGGTCGCCTAAGCCTGTCGGAAAAATGGAGATACTTACAGTATGACTCATAACCATAAGAAAATTATAGTTATAAGGTAGCAGTGAAATGGATTTTATTACTGGGGGGAGGGTTCACCACAATGTGAGGAGCTATATTAGAGGGTCACAGCATTAGGAAGGTTGAGGACCGCTCCCTTACAGTGATCCTTGAGTAAACACCATCATCCCCAGTAAAGGACAGAAGGAAAGGTCAAGCCACATGCTTTGGCCCAAGAACGTCTTTCTAACACCCGCCTCACCATTATGACTGGATTGGCACCGTGGTTCGTACTGCCACCAGGGACCATGTGGAATTCCACGGTCTGTGCTGTTACCTGAAACCATGTGGAAGTCTTCGATCGCTTCCTGTTGGCTGGAACGGGCAAGGAAGCTATTTTTACACTGGGTTCAATGACTGCAGATTCCCAGTTGAGAAAGAGCGACCTAGAACGCTTTGGAGACAGCCCCGCTCCTCCCACAGAGTAGCAGCCTACACTGGAAACCATGAAGGAACTTGAGGTGTAGGTCTCCACAACTCATGGTTTTGGTGGAGATTGGGATGAAGAAAGGCTCAATTTTCTTTAAGAGCCCGGCTATTAGGACTGCTCCAGTGTGGATGTAGGCAACAAAAACTGGACTTGTGGGTCCACTGGAGGAGTGGGGAGTAAGTTTGATAGGAATGCGTGATGAGAAAGTCCCAAGTAATCAATAAAAATAAGAAAATATGAATTAGCAGTTCGTGGTTATGGTGTGCATGTGATTTTACCACGTAGTAAGGCTCTATCACCATTAACTGCCAGCAGGGCCCACCATTCTGTCTATCCAGTCATTAAAGGTGCTTTAGTCCCCTGAGAGCTTTGATGGGTGGGTGGCTGAAGGTGACAGAGATTTGTTAAGGTGTCCTTGCCTTTGCTTACCACAGTGGGACAGAATGAGAGGACAATCAGAACAGTGGTGGGCCTGTGTCCAAGATAGAGGACACATTTTAATTATTAAAAGGTTTTGTTGGTTTCCCGTACTTTAAATCCCCATTCCGTCCCCATTCTGCCTCTGAGGAGAAGTGAGGGCTGTGGGCTAGAGGAGAGGGTGGAGAGAATGGTGGAGAAAGGAAAAGCAGCCACCCGATGTGTGCTGGGAACCCACTCCAGCATTTAATTAAAGCCCGCAGCCTCTGTCAGGCAGAAACACTCCTCCTGGTGAGAGAGGCAGAGAGCCTTGTCACTGTCTCTGGAATTATTTGTATAATTCAGCAGCTGTTTTCCTCAGATGCTTACCACACGGGGCTGGGTTATAAAGACGTACGAGTGGAATCGCCAAGGTTCAGACACTTGTGTTCACTGCTCAGCCGAGAACCACTTAAGGCTGTTCTTGTACAAATGCATTAGATTACAGCTAAGCAGCTTATGGACATAAAAACGCATTAGAACTTTACGGCACTCTATAAATTATAGTTTTTGCAGCATTCGCAGCCACAATGCTAGGTAATTACATTCATTAATCTACTACTAAGAGCACATAAAGTTGCCTCCCAAACCGTACTGTATGTGTCAGTGCTCAGCTGGAAGGGGGGCACCCCCTGTTTTTCCCATATCCCCCTGCTCCATTAAATCAGATGCAGGGTTCTGGGGTTCCCCGGTGGAGTCCCACAGCCCCACTGTGGTACGTATACGTGTGTGTTTGTGGGTATAAGTGTTGCCGTCAGGCTCTGAGAGACCACCATGCATGTAATTTTTTTTCCTTTTCATGTTACATCGTGACTATCGTACGTAGTCATTTTGGAAATGTACAGATGTCTCACTGGGGAAGCCAGCAGGGATATATACCTGTTCAGGGGAGTAATGATGGATCAGCAGCCACAGCTCCCTCAGGTCCTCTTCTCGCCTCTCTTGGAGATACTTAACAGGGTGGCCTTTTATATTTCTGTCCTATGAAGAAGGCAAACCGTTAATCTCCTCTATTCCAAATTTCCCAGAAGTTCTCCATCCTCCCATTCCATGGGAGAGGATGCCTTTTGCCTCTATGCCGTACCCACCACTCACCCAACCTTCATGTTCGTCTCCTGATTTTTTTTTTCTTGTTTTAGTGTCCCATAAATCACAGAAGATTTAAGGAGACATGAAGACACACTGGAAATTTATATGGTCTGGGTATTTGAAAGGGACTTTGAAAGGTATTATGTTTGCATTATTACAAGTTAAATAAGCCCGATGATTTGCTTATCTTTAACAGCAAACAGGCAAACAGAGTAGCCATCTGGAAACAGTGAGCTGTAAACCCCAGGGCTTAGACAGTCCTCCAGGTTTCTTTTTTTTCTTTTTTTTCGAACCCAGGGCCTTGCGCTTGCTAGGCAAGCGCTCTCCCACTGAGCTAAATCCCCAACCCCTGTCCTCCAGGTTTCTGATCCCCTCTCACCTTTGTCAGAGTGTGGTCCTCAGCCTGCCCACATGGCTTTGGAAAAGGTAATTGTTACCAATGGCTTCGGGGAGAGAGTGTGGCTCCCTTAATAGAGTGCTTTCCTGACATGAAATAAAGGCCTGGATTCCATTCCCAGCACCCCATAAAGCAAAAGCGACAGTGCAAGCCAGGATTCCCAGCACCATCACGGAGGTCCTGGCTGGAAGATCAGAAGTTCAAGTTCACTGCTTCATGTATTTGTATGCTCCTGAACCAGATGAACTAAACAAGACCCTGCTGTCCCCCACACCCCCTAGTCTTAAAAAAGAAAGTAACATAACTTTGATCTTGCCAGACATTGTGTCAGTTTATACTTATATTGTCTAACAGAGGTGACTAGTGTCCCTCATGGCCACAAAGCTACAGGTGGCAAAGACAGTCCACATACCCGGGTGAACTGCATAAGAGCACCAGCTTGGGGCAGGGCCAGATTGGGTACAGACACAGAGGGAGAGCATGGGAAAGGGACCCTGAAGGGAAGCTGTCAGCCTCCTTGGGATGGCTTATTGATGTGGGATGCTTTTTGAAACTTACCCCCTCTGTGACCGTGACCTTTAGAAGTTATGGGTCTGTGTAGATCAAGCAGCTTCCAGCTTGGGGATGGAGACCCAAGTGCTTTCCTTCAGCCAGGGTAACACTGTTGTTAAGGAAAGGAATCATATCTGGGGCCAGCCCTTAGCATCCTCAAGGGCGTCAGGTCTGATGATGCTTGGGAAGGAAGTGACTACTCAGCCTCAGTAGGGTGGGGAGGGCATAAGAGAATTGCAGGATGCCGTAGGCTCAGCATCTCGATTCAGCTTAGTTCCCCCACCCCGACAACACAACTGTCACTTTGGATTAGAAACCAACAGAGCCTGTTGGCCATCAGGGATGGGTTATGGCAGGGCTCCTGTCATCTGCAGGATGAGATGTCCTAGCGACAAAGCAGAAACTGGACATGAACGTAGAAAGCATCCATGTCAAATGCAGCTTAATTCACAGGCTCAGAAACCCAGACTGATCTTCTGAGCAACCATTGCCTGTGCTCACGTGAACACCCACCCGGCCTCACACAGCGGGTCTGGCCTTTATCGTCACTTTGGCATCGATGTGAGCTGTAACAGCTGTCCTGCGTATCGACTCCCCTCCCGATTACGCATGTGTAGTTGGCTGAGTTTTCAGGGGCATTGATGCATCTTCTGGGGGTGGGAAGAGGGTGATTGCCCAGCATCCTGATGACATTGTCCAGCCCTCCCTCCACCTGGGACCTAGGACTGGTTTCATGGCACAGGCTTCCTTGGGAAAACAGGCTGAAATTCTATATAATCTGTGAGTCCAGTTTTGCATATGTATGTAGCCCTTTGAGGATGTATTGAGAGACTTAAGGGATGGGGAATGGTGTCTGTGCATGACAACGCCAACCTCTGATTAAGTTCTCAGCGGTCAGCTTTTACCGATGAGTTCTCCAAAAATGACACTCCGTGCTTTTAGCAACTCTGGGTGGCTCCTATTTTTGCGTAGCACTCAGTTTCTCCAGCCAGATATCCCTGTTTCCTATTAGGTAAACACAGGAAGAGCATAGATTATGAGTTAAAGGTATTGACAGCATTTCAAGTGCTATCAGACAACATTTAATTCAGTTTAATTTTGTGATAAATCTGGAGTTTAATCCTCTGGTTACCCTGTAATCATGTCTATATTGATCTCTTCTGAATGAGTGCCTGCAGTTTAATAAACTTTGCCATTAACCCACAGCCTCTGACGGGAGAGATTGATTCCGTGAACAAATCTGATAGAATCAATAGGTATCTTAAATATCACAAACTCTATCTGGAGGAATCCTTAGTAGAGACATAAACCTTCAGCTTGTGTCAGGAACCAGGGAGACAGTCTGGTCCTCTGTGTGGGAAGGAACAGCTTTAGAGTCAGCACATGATAGTCTCAGGCAGGCTGGTCCTGCAGTTCCACCACCAAGGCATTTATTACAAACTAGAAGGGTGGTCCATCTATCATAGTGGCAGAGCCTGCTTTCTTTGCATTGCAGAGATTCCTCAAGGAGCTGATAACTTGTGGGTTTGGGGTCACTGGAAGCATCTTCAGTAGTTAGACTTTTTTTCCCCAATGCAAACATGTGATTCCATTTCATTTTTACTCATTCGATGTTAAAGGAAGAAATCCTATCTGGATAAGCCCCGGGGTGTCCAGAAAACAAGTCCCAGATTGGTACTGTGCAAACAAGCTTGAGGAATTGGAGGACTTTCTACGAAGCTTCTCTGTGTCTCATTTAGTGGTGGGACATTAGCAATGTGTGCTAATTGGGTGGAGGGGTCGACATTTGCACCTGTGTGTATTCATAGAGCTGCAGTCTCCATTAGTATTTTCCACATCATGACAGTGTTCGAGACTATGTGTCAAGGTTATATAGCTGTTTTCTTTTATTTTTAAGACTAGAAGTGCTTAATTCTCTGGTAGATTTCACCTGTGGGATAAAATATCAGTTTTGGAGCAAATTCAAAGCCTTTCCTTTCGTTTTTTTGTTTTGTTTTGTTTTGTTTTGTTTTTGTTTTGTTTTTTTGTTTTTTTATTGCTGACTTGAGTTAGAAAGAGTTCAGGTGCTTGACATAAGAGGCATAGCCTTTATGTAAGTGCCTATGGGGAGGGAAATAGAGGTTTGCAGAATATTTGTACGGTGCCTTAATCCTGATCTAGATGTGTAATTTTTTTTGCAAGCAAAACTCCATAAATCCAAAATGTACAAGTAAGTTCATAATGGTCCAGAACTTGGGGATGAACATAGGATATAAACCATGGTTGCTTCTAGAGGTGTTACCAGTCACTTTGGGTCAGGGTGTAAACCGTGGGGGCCTTCTGGTTGTGTTGCCCACTACTGATGCTCTTTCTTTGAGTGGTCATTTGATTTCCAAGCTTCAGCTTCTTCCGTTATAAAATGACAATGATAGCGTGCGCTGTATAAAGTTACTAGGCTATTCGGTGACAGGCATAAAAACGTTACTGGTTATGAAAAATCACTTATAGTCTTTGCTTTATATTTAGAGATGGCTCGACTCTGTAAATCCTTACCCATAACTCAAGTTATAGCACAATTAAGATAAAGACCTACGGAGTGTGCACCGAGAGAAGAGAGATTTCAGTTGCTCAAACGGCTGGGAAACGCCACCTGGAAGAAATCCTGAATTCATGAGTGGCAGCCTGCGTTGAGCATTTTTCTCTGTGGTAGTTTTTCAAGGTAATAACATTCGGGGATTTTAAGAGCATGAGCGATCCTCTGACGAAGGGCCCTTGATTTATAGATATGAAATACATTGCTCTCTCTCGAGAAGCCAATTAAAATGTATGTGAGAATTATGCAATAATGGTTCATGGGAGTGGGAGCCATCGGCACATCCGTCCTCCTCTGCACCCTTCCACTGTGCATCTCTACTGGCAATAGTTCTGGGAGGTTGGAAGTTACAGAAATTATTTAATCGCCGGACAAATGTGGCAGCCAGGACCCATTGTCACTTGACTGGATTTGGACACTAGGAGGAACCACTAAGCATTTCTGCGAGGGAGTTTCTAGATTGGGTTAATTGAGATGGGAAGACCCAGCCTTGGTATGAGAGACACCGTGCCATGGGCAGAGTCCTGTTCTGTATCAGAGGAAGATAGGAGGCTGAGCCACGGTGTCCATCTTTGTTTTCCTGTTAGTGGATGCAGCGTGACAGACTGCTTCCCACTCCTGCTGCCATAATGGATTGTACCCTCAAACCATGAGTCACAGTGAACCATTTCTTCCTATAGTGGTTTGGTGGTTCTTATTGTTGTTATTGGTCACAGCACCAAGATTAATTTTATATAAACCTTACAGAGTCACTTGGAAAATCTCAGCCAAGAGGAGGACTTTGCTGTGTCTAGACAATTCGTAGTTCGCTATTGCAAACTTTATTTATACTCCCATTCTCATAGCCAGACTTTTGTCTTTTTGATAATACCCATCCTAGCAGGTGTAGGGTGAACTCTTACTGTAATTTGAATCTCCCTGATGGCTAATGTTACCGAGTACCTTCTCATGGATCTGGTTGGCATCCAGATGTCTTTGAAAACAAGTACGTCTTTCCTGATTCTTTATAACAGAGCACATGGGCTGGGGGGATGTAGCTTATCTGGTAAAGTATTTGCCCAGCAGGCACAGAACCCTCAGCTCCTTTCCCAGTACCTCATAAACCAGGTGTGGAGGCACATGCGGACTGTCCTAGCATCCGGAAGGCGGAGGTAGAAGGATCACTTTGAGGCGTGAGGATTAGTTTAAAGTCATCTTCAACTACATTGTGAGTTTAAGGCTGGTCCTGCAATCCATGAGACAGACTCTGTCCTGAAACTAAAATAATGCAGTCGAATCAAACAACGGAGGAAAATTTCGGAGTGTCTACGGGCCTAGCAGTTGTGCTTTACCTTACTGGATTAGCTTGGAGTGTGCAAAAACCCAACGGGAATCTCAGGATTCTGCTTGCTCCTGTGAGGTGGGAAGCCTGGCTTTGCCGTCTGAGGTGTTCCCTTGTTCCCCTGGCTTGCCCTCATCTCCTTTGTGTGTGGCTCCTTTGGCCCTTTGTATACACCCTTGCCCTTAAGCCCTCACTGATGAGATTTTCTGCCCTTGGTCATGCTGCTCTCCGTTGGCAGAGTGCTGCTTGTTACCGAGGAGTTTCTTTTTTTTCTTTAAGGTTTCCTTTCCGTCATGCTGTATTTCTCAGATTATCTGGAGGGACTGTAATCCAATTTTAGGAATCCTTCAGGGCTGAGAGCCTAAACTGTTTTAAGCAATAGCATCTGGTTGCCAGGGACTCAAGCACTTTGAGTGTGTTAAGGGCTAAAGGCAGCCAAGTCTCCATTATCTATAGGAAGGAGAGACTGCTGGTATTTTCATTTCACAGTGGAAAAAGAAAAAATCTCACTGAAACTGGTAGTTGTGTTCTCATCCTATAACTAAGCTTAGGGGAGGTGCTTGGTGTCGGCCTTTGTGTATTTTTCTTTCCTCGCTTCACCCTTCTCTGTGTCTGTGTCTGTGTCTGTGTCTGTGTCTGTGTCTGTGTCTGTGTCTGTGTCTGCGTCTCTGTGTCTGCGTCTCTGTGTCTCTGTCTCTGTTTCTGTCTCTATCTCCGTGTGTGTCTCCCTCCTTCCCACTTCTTCCTCTCCCTGTCTAGCTCCTCTCACAGTCTTCTGTGACTTCCCCTGAAAGACCACCGGGGTGGGGAAGACCCCCACTCAAATCTCGAGACGACACAACCCCCCAAGAACTCATGAGAAACCGGTCTTGATGTAACAGACAAGAGGTGTATTTGAGGAACCAGAGCTCTGCGGACGACACATATCTCACACAGGAGACAGAGGAGTCGACCCTGAGCCCAATTAGGGGAAGGGATTTATAGGGAAAATTACATAGGCAGTCACACAAAGCAATTTCATTGGTTTGTAACTTGGGCTCAGTTCAACTCTAGGCCACCCTCCTTCTGGGGCAAGCTGACCCTAGTTCTCGTTTTTCTCAGGACTGTTGAGTCAGGCCTTATCGAGACCTGATGGTTTGTGGTGGCTATGGCCAGGCTACCTCCCCAAAACATGTTATGTTATTCTTTGCTGTGAGGTGCACTTGTCCTCACCACAGGGTCAGTGGGGGATAGTTTAAAATCTTTATTCTTTCACCCCCCTCTGACAGTACCACACCTTGAACCCGTGACTTTTATTGAGTGACCATGGCCACTCTTTCCATTGTTTCTCATTTCAGCAATCTGTTTCGTTGTGATTGTAGGCCGTATTCTTGCAACGATGCTGGAGTCCAGTAGTTGTTCTGCTGTCTCTTTGCTCTTCAGAAACCTGAAATTAACTGTTCAGGTCGTTTACCAAGTTAAAAAAAAAAAAGTGTAGTTGATTTGTGTTCCTTTTGAGAATTGCTAATGTATCCCATGTGCAAACTTTAACCAGAACGTTATTTTGCAAATACTTTCCCATAATATGGCATATCCTCATGTTTCCACTGTGTACACATTGATGGTATACGTGTATGTGTGGGATGGTGATATGTCTTCAACAGAGTGCGCCTATGGAGGCCAGAACAGGATACGGTGTCTCCTAGTGCTCGAATTGGAAGTGGTTGTGAACCATTAAGTATGGGTGTTTGGAACCAAACTGAACCCTCCAGAAGAGCAGTGTATACTCTTAACCCCCGAGCAAACTTTTCAATCTTCACAGTGTCCTTTGAAGATCAGAAGCTTTAATTTTTGACTTGTCAATTTTTCTTTTTATGGGTGGTGGTGATTTTGCACCAGAGAAATCTTTGCCTAGCCTGAGTTTCTAGGAATTTTTGTATTCCGTTTACCTTGAGGATAATTTTTTTTTGGAGCTGAGGACCGAACCCAGGGCCTTGCGCTTGCTAGGCAAGCGCTCTACCACTGAGCTAAATCCCCAATCCCTGAGGATAATTTTAATATTTAGTTTTATAATATATTCAGAAGCAATTTCTTTTCAATGGGCTCAAGTTACGAATTGAAATTATTGCCCCGGTTTACGTATTACCCTTTGCTAAAAGGGCTGTTTTTGAGCTGTAGAGATGGCTTTGCAGTTCCAGGACCTGTTTGGCTGAGCGTTCATGTTGGATGGCCTGCCATGCTAGTTCTGGGGCATCCAGTGTCCTCTTCTGGCCTTGCAAGGCACTGTACAAATATGGCACCCACTCATACATACATACATACATACATACATACATACATATGTACATACATTAAAAGAAAACCTAAAAAGAAGACTTGAATCCAGAATAACGTTTGTGTTCTTATTTAAAACCAGCTGCTGATGTCCTTTTCGATCTTCTTCCTGCTTTATTGATCCTTGTCTTTAGCCTTATGTCCAGCTAGGGAATTCACTTTTTATTCCGTGTGAAAGGTGCCAGTACAGAACATCCTGCCCCGTCCTCAGGTATCCCTCAATAAATATTCATCGATTTCTCTCCTGCTGTGACTAAGCAGCTTTGGTTTGGGAATCCTGTTTGATATTTTGAACAGATGACAGAGTATATGGCACATGTCAAACATATTGAAGTGGGAGTAAAGGAAGTGGTGTGTGTGTGTGTGTGTGTGTGTGTGTGTGTGTGTGTGTGTGTGTGTCCTTCCATCCATTCGTCCGTCCGTCTGTCTGGTGAATCTGAACATGAATGCACATACCCATGCATACACGTGTATGGGTGTGCCTCTAAAGGCCGGCAATCGACATCAGCGTCGTCTTTGATTACATGGATGTATTACACACTGAAGCAGGGTATTCTCACTACAGTCTAGATCTGTGGTTTCACCTAGTTCAGCTACTCACTTCATATCCAGAGACCCCATCTCTGTCACCCCAGTGCTGGGATTATAGGTGAACCGGCGTCTCTGCTCGGCATTTCTGTTGGTGCTAGGGATGTGATCTGCAGCTCTCATGCTTCCCCATCAGGAGTTTTTTCACAGCTCCCTCTCTTGATTTGTTTGAAAGATGGGAATATTTAAATCTAACACATATCTGCAGAGAAACTCATGTAGACACCGAAGTCCCAATGCTTCTCAAGTATTGAGAATACATGGGTGTGCCACTGTACCTGGCTGAGATAAATTTTTAAATGACATACTGGATATTGATTTTTCTTTTATAATACTCCATTCACTATATAGTGGGGGCTCCGAGAGTCTGTTCATTAATTTTTTTTCCGTTTAAAAATCCAAATTGTAGACTCATATAAATACAATCACACAGAATTTTGGGAGCAATGGACTTTACTAAAAACACCTTTCACTTATCTCTTTAGACCTTTGCAGCTCATTTGCACAGGGGCTTTGATGGAATGAATAGTTGCTGATGCCATTCAGAAAATAAGTACAGTGCCTCGTAGTAAACCAACCAAAGGCCCACCAGAGTAAAATAATGGTAGATACACATTCATGTGATGACTAGAAGAACATATCTTATTTTCCCCCAACTTCTTTGTTAGCTATTTCACTTAGGTGTAATTGTCACCTTAGCCCAGCCTTGGGTCACCAGAGAGAAGCTTTCATCAGGGAATTTTCTAGATCAGATTGTCCCCTACGCACAATGTGGTGAGTCTTGAGTCTTAATTGATGTAGGAAGTCCCAGCCCAGTGTGGGTGGCTCTGTACCTAGGCTGTTTACAGAAACCGGCTAAGCATGACCTTGTGATTTATCCAGCAAGCATCATTTATTCTTCCATGGTTCTTTGAGTCCCTGCCTTGACTTCCCACAATGGTAGACTGTCCTCTGGAAGTTTAGTCAAATAATTCTCACCCTCCCAGTTTCTTTCAGTCATAGTGTATGTCATAGCAGCAGAAAGGAACCTTGAGATCAAATATCTCAGAGAAGAACGTGTGTCCACACTTAGACACACACAGGCACACCTCACGGCCTTTCTACCGGTGGCGGACTGTTCTCGGATTAATATGATTGGAAACATCAGACAGAGACTCTTTGCAAAACCCATTTCCTGCAAAGCAGGCAAATTGCACCCCTATTTCCCGTCATCTCTCCTTCATCTGTAATCAGCAAATGGGGACCCTCAGCCTGCATTGTGTTTCATGTGCAGAGTGTTAGCCTCCCCGAGTTTGCAAAACACTGATCCTCCTCCTTTTGAAATTCAGGAGTAGTAAGGTAAGCCTTGGGCAGAAGATTGTAATTTGAGGGAAGGGGAAGTCAAGAATCAGATCACCTGTTCTGAAGAGGGCTGCTGCAGAAGGAAATTGCTCTGCTTCATCAGTGTCTGAGCCTCTGAAGGGATGTGCTCCTGTCATCCCGCCCTCCATCTCCAGTGACCTAAAAATCACATAATTTCCAACATTCACAGAACTGATTCCTCTGTGCATGGCTTGCGCTCTTACCCCCTCTATTGCCAGCAGATGTGTCTAAATCTTTCCACTCCACAGCCAGGCTTCTGTTGCTGTGCGGTTGTCTGGAAATGAGTAAGTGCCCTCAGGCAAGATTTATCAGACTTCTCACTTCCAGCCTCCCAGGGTTTGGGTAGGTGGAGCAGACTTATCTCTGGCCTCTTAGGGTCTTAGTCTGAGCCTGAGAATTAAGCAGTCCTAAAATAGATTAACGGGAGAATGGCGTGTATTTAAAACACACACAGAAGTCACTCAGGGAAAATAAAATCCCTCGAAGGAGGAGCCAAGTATGGGGTACTTGACTGTAATCCCAGCACTTAAGGAATAGAAGCAGGGGGACCAGGGCTCAGGGTCACCCTTTGTGACTAAGCCTGGGAGACTTGAGACCTTCTCAAAACAACAACAATTAACACTTCAGAAGTGACACGATTCATATGCTCACGTACTTGCCAAATAGGGATGGCAGTTTTAGAGGCATACCCTAAATCTTTGGGGATATTAATGAAGGCAAGAGCTGTTTCACCAGATGAATTTGTGCACATCTTTCTGAGCCGTGTCTCCCCGTCTCTGTATTTTCTGTCTCCCACGCCAGCTAGATACCTTGCACTCGGCATACCTTCCTTCCCCTCTGCCTGTGGGGACGATATTTCTTTTCTATTGGCTAAGCGAGGGCAGAGTGTCCCTCTTGAATCTGCTGATTTTCAAGTACCTTCAGTTTACAATAATCCTTCTGCCAAGTGGCATGTTTTCAAGTGGCATGTGCTGCCACCTTTCATTCATTCGCTAAATGCTTCCCTTGCAGAATGAGAAGTGGCGTCGTTTTATAAAGCACTGCAGGTTATTCTGATGGACTGTCTCCCTCGGCAACTGCTCGCCTAGTCAACTCACAAATTAACAGGCCTTTGAAAATTGCTGCTCATTGATCCCGGAATGTTCTTTTATATTCTAGATGGCTCTAGCCATCCTGTAGCCGTAGCATTGAGAGTAACCGTGTTTCTTCAAGGGAATTCTTAAATTAATTACCGCTGATGCCTTGATGGGGGGGTTGATGTGTACACATGCATGGAGTCATGCAATTGTATGAGTATTGATAGGTTTGTATTATATCTTATCCTTTGGTTTATAATTAGCCTTTTTGTGGTTTGTCATCAGCCCTTTTATGTGTATGAGTAGAGGGGGACGTTGGGTGGCTGTCATGCTTTATTAATCAGGGTTCTCGAGTAGAACAGAACTTATAGAACGAATCTGATTTGTCCGTGTGTCTGTCTCTCTGTCTGTCTGTCTATAGAATGAATCTGATCTGTCTGTCTATAGAATGAATCTGATCTGATCTGATCTGTCTGTCTGTCTGTCTTCCTGTGCATCTATGGGACTTTTTCGAGCAGCATCCTGGCTGTTGTCCAGCGTGCCCAACTCGGCTTGGTGTCTCAGCTGGTCCTCAGTGTATGTTGAAATCCTAAAGAAGTGGGTTGTCATGCTAGGGAAGGGATGGAGTTGACAGCCAGAGTGAGGGCAAGCCATCAAGGAGCAGGTGCTTCCCCATTCCACATACTGTATGGGCTACCAATGGAAGACGTGGCCCATATGTAAGGTGTGTTGTCCCGCCTCTGAAAAGATCCAGATTCAGGATGGATCTCCCCACTTCCCGTAAATCAGTCAAGACAAATCCCTCACAGGTATACCCAGATACCTTAGTTGATTCCACATGCAGTCACATTGGCAGCCACGAGTAGCCGTCATACCTGCTCTCTCACTCTGCACCCTATTTGCAGGGTCTCCCACCATATTTGGGGCTAGCATACTGCTGAGCACTGGCTCAGACGTGGGTGTGGTCCCAGGCCCAGCCTTCTAGATGGGCGGTGTGGATTTTAATGCAGGTCCTCATGTGATATAGGAAGTGCTCTTCTCCAGTGATCCATTTTCCTATCTTCCTGTGTTTGGCGTCCTTATTTATATGGATTTGTGTGTGTGTGTGTGTGTGTGTGTGTGTGTGTGTGTGTGTGTGTACAGATATATAAATACACAGTGTCTGAAAGCAGAAGCCTCTTATGTGTGTGTGTATATATTACTTATAATTTACTATGTAGTGACATCTATACTGTCTGTAAGAAGCCATATATATATGTATATATATATATATTATATGTAGTATCTATGAAGCATATCTCTCATGCCTGAAAGAAGAAGTTTCCAATTATGAAAAGCATTTTAAGCCTCTACAGAGACACAGGTCTTTCCTCCCTCCCCCTCCTCCCTCAGAGTGAAGAAGCTCTGTATTAATTGGCCCAAAGATGATTGTACCACTGTTTCTAAGATTTTATCGGGTTTCTGGCAAGCTAATGTCCTGGCATGGGGTCTGTTTGTTCCATGTAGCTGTTTCGCTCAGCTGTGAGAATGCCTTGATTAATATGTTACAGGAAAATAAAATGGATTTGAAAAAAAAAACGTAACGTACTCTCATGAATATTAATTCACATTTGTATGGAACTGGAGATAATTTTTAGTATACTTCTGGAGGCACCTTCAGTCTGAATGGAGGCCTGATTTCTGAAGAGACTAAATGTGTGAGGCAAATTTATTCTTACTTGTTTATCTAAGATAGGATCTCTTGGGTCCCTGGATACAGCTCATTATATGGGTGAGCATGACCTCCTGCCTCCCTCCCCCAAGTGCTAGGAATATAGATCTGGACTGTCCCTCGTAGTGTTGTGTGGTCCTGAGGATGGAACCCACATTTCCACGTATGATAGACAGGTGCTCTACCGGCTGAGGTACACCTGCACCCCAGGATTGTGCTAGATGGGTATGGATGCTGTAACCACTTAGATTTCTATACTGAGACAGCAAATAGTCACCACTCTCTTGTCCTGTTCTGGACATTGGGTTGCTGGAGCCAGCTGTTCAGTGTTGTACTCTTTCCTGTTTCAAAGGATCATGGTACCACCTTCCTTCTTTTCTTTTTAATCTTCATTTAGCTTGCTAGTGTGCATTCGTATTACTTGATTAGTATGTATTCCTCTAATCCTGACCCTCAGGAGTGTACGGGGCACACCTTCAGCCCCTGACACCTCCATACACAAGTGCATTGCATCCTTAGCACTAAGCAGTCCAGTCCTGTTACGGTGCTAAGGCTGAACACAGTGAGGGCCAGTTTTAGCCCATGCAACCTGCTGTAGGAAATGGCACAAATTGGTGCTCAGACATAGTGTGCAGTGTAGCCCAGTGCTTGGCCAAGGCAGAGGCAGAGGGGTCAAAGTTCAAGAGGGAGCTCTAACACACAGTGACTTTGAGGCTATCCTGACTGTATGAAGAGAGCCTTTCGCCAAAAACCCAGGGGTAGACAGAGGGAGGTAGGCGATCATAAATTGAGTAGCTTGCAATGAAGCAATCTGTTTATATTTTTTTTTTCTAGGAGATGAAAAAGTAACAAAAGTCAAGGGGTTTATTGTCTGGTACAATTTAATTTCTCAGCCTGTGCCTTGACTGTGTCGTCACGTCACTTGTCACATGTTGGGAGGCGCACACAAGCTCTTAGGTTCCTTTTATTCATGACAGCTCTGTTCTCCTGAGACCACTCCCCAAAGTTCCCACGGTATCACCATGTTTGGTAGGATTTCAACCTGTAACTTTGAAGGCGTCCTGTTCAGACCCATACCTGTCCCACCAGGTCAAACTAATATGTGTGGCCTAAGGAGGGCGGTAGTAAGCAGTATTCTACATGACAGCTGGGGATTAACGGGTATTGAGAAGCAATGAAATAGATAATTGCAATTATAGAGTAACGGAGAAGTATTTTGAATAGGAGAAATAGGCCAACTTTATTTTCGTTTTTATTTATTTTCATATTTTTAATACCGTGCTAATTTTTTATGTATATAGTACATTTGGTCACTTTTATGCTTTCCCCCACCTCCCCGCCCTGGAAGAAAACCTTTTCTTTCATCCTCCTGCAGAGAGGGAAATGAAGAAACTTTTCTTTTCAACAGCTCTTCCTACTTTCATCTCTTTATTGTTTAAGATGTATTTACCTTTAATTGTGTATGTATATGTCATGTCTCTGTGTGGGGATCTCCCCGTGACTGCGCATGTCTGTGCATGGCAGAAGAGCGTGTTGTGTTCCCTGGAGCTAGAGTTACGGGCAGTTGTGAGCCACTTCTTGTGGGCTCTGGGATATAAACTCCCGTCCTCTGGTAGGGCTTCCTTAGGTCTAAGGCATCTCTCTTGGTTTTGTTTCCTCGTCGTTTTGTGTTCTGCTGAGCGTGATTGGTATCTCCCACAGGGACATAAGCAATTTATCAGTGACTACACTGCTTAAGAATATCCCTCTCCTTCTCCCAGCAGTAGTTAACTTCCTGGGCAGGGCTAGAGTTTATTTTTAAATGTGCCATTTTTAAGTGACCCTGAGGAAGCGTGTATATGTGGGGTAGAGTCAAAGAGCATTTTTCTTTGTGAGAAGTACCATCTCCACGTATTTATAAATAACCGAGGGACAAATCGTGTCTGTGTGAGTGTTCACTGTGTGTAGCATCTCAAAGGGTTCTGTAACACATGTTGAGTTCAGCTGTGCTTGCCGTCGTGCAGTTCTTCCTGAATTTAGCACATACTTCATGCTCCTTTTGGAAGTGTGCAATAATTGATGTCCGGACTTGGAGACAGTGTACATTGGAGCGCCTGCGGGAAGTCACTGGTTGTTCTATGAGGACTCAGAGTCACAGGGTTTACTAAGTTTCCTACTCTGGAGCCTTAATGTACCGATGACCTGCATGTCAATAACCCGAGATTTTGCCCTGCAGTTTATAAGGATTCAAGTCCCTATCCCAGCTCATTAATTGCCCAGCCCAGTGATACTATTGTTCATCTTGCGGTAAAGATAAAAATTAAGGTCACTTAGGGCTCGTGTTTTAACATATATAACGCATTAACAGTTGTAATGACACCCAACGCTGAGAGAGAGTGTGTGTGTGCATGTGCGCGTGTGCACACCCAGCTAGCAAGCTGTGGACGCTCCCCTGCTCTCTTGCTCTTGAGCCTGGGTTATATTCAGGACTGCACTCCTCTTGTCTCTTTGTGGGTTCTGGGGCATCTAAGCTCCTGCTTGGGTCTTCTGGTGACTTTGCCGCCCCACCTCTGAGCAGTCATTTCCTCAGCCCCGACAGTTCTCTTCTTTCTGACTCTATTCACCAGGGTCAGCTGTGTTTGCTGTGGTGCTGCTTTTCCTGAATTGAGCACAGAGTTAGTGTTCATTTTGGAAATGTGCGGGAATTAATGTACCAATCTGGAGGCAAAGTGCATTGGACTGCCTCTGGGAGGTCCTCGTGTAGGGAGCAGAGGAAGCCCTGATCTAGGGAGGTCCTGTGTGAATGTGCAGTGTTGACAGATATACAGCCCTGTCAAGGCTCCCATAGCTGCAGGCTCAGAGGGATGGCCATGCTTTCCCTGGGGAAGTGGGGAGTGTGGCGGGGGGTGGTTAGTGTGTGTGTGGGGTCGGGGAGAGTACAGGTGTTGGCAGTGCGTGCAGAAGATCTCTCTAGTCTCCCTGCTGTAGACATTTGCACCCTAAAGACTTCTATAGAGACCGCTTGTGCTGAGACTAGCTAAACGTGTGTTTCCCCTCCAGTTGTCCACAGTAAACCCTGTCTCCCTCCTGCTTTATCTGAATGGAAAACCCCAGCTTCTTGTTCAGCTGTCTGCTACAACACTGCTTCTCTGCAGCTCTGGGTCCCTGGAACTTCTCTGGTTCAGACACCAGTCTGCTTGACGCCAGCCTCTGTCTCTGTCTGTGTGTCCCGTGTGTCCATCCACTGTCTTTTCTTTATCCCTGGAGGTGTGTTGGATGTGGCAGTGCTCATGTGGTAAGACCAGCACTCAGATGGCCAGTGGAGGATTCCTAATGCTTGGTGGAAAGCCATTCTAGCCAAATGAGCAAACCCTGGGCCAGTGAGAGAGAGGCTCTGCCTCAAACCGAAAGCAGTTGTCAAAGGCGCCAGAGACTTACCTTTGGCTTCTACGCGTCCGCAGATGTTCATCCATACCTCCCTCACCCAACACGATTGCACACAAACACAAAGGACTATGATCCGCATATGTATGGCGTTGTTAGGGATTCAGGAAACTGGATTACTATTTCTGTACCCATTCCTTCCTCGCGGACAACCTTATCTAGTCTGTGACCTTAGATACCCGTGTAACCACCACTTCCCTTTTCTTCTCTTCTCTTCTGCAGAAAGATGTAGCAGTTAAGCCTCAGGAACGTGTGGAGAAACGGCAGAATCCCCTGACCAAGAAAAAACGAGAAGCTCTTACCAATGGCTTGTCCTTTCACTCAAAGAAGAGCCGGCTCAGCCACTCGCACCACTACAGCTCAGATCGAGAAAATGACCGCAATCTCTGCCAGCACCTTGGGAAGAGAAAGAAGATGCCTAAGGGAGTCAGACAGGTGAGCAAGCCTGGCTCATTCTTTCCTAGGCCCTCCTCTCGCCGTGCGCACCTCTGCAGTTCTTCTCTGTGGGTGACAGTTTTGTTTTTTTTTTTTTAATATGATGATGAAGTAATTGCTTTGCAAAGTTCTGTGCTTGATTCAAAATAGTATTGTCAAACTCTAGGTGTGTCGACAGTATTTGACTAGTGCTTCGCCATTGGCCCCCTTTCGTTAGGTGTTCTGCGTGTCAGAGCGCCGTGTAATACTGCTGGTATCTGAGGGAGATAGAGGGTCCGGCTTCTGTAGATATCTTTGTGGTGTGGACAGCCCGCTTGGAAAAATTGGCTACCTCTGTTGTACATCTCAGGGTTCTTGTGCGCGACAAATGGTGGTCTGTGTTAGCAGGCCCTAATGTAAAATTCGTACTGAGCTGTGGGGAAGGGAAGTCGTGATAAAGAACGCCCGCCTGTGTGCTACATTTGGTTTCTATGACCCTCAGACTTGGGATGGTCTTTGTAATTGTTTGAACAGAGGTTTTTGTCGTGGGCGTGGCTTCTGGCCTGCAGATGATCAGGTTACAATGATCCACATGAAAAAACCGAACTTTACATTTAGGAAGTCTGTCTAATGGGAATCCTTCTGTGAAATGGACTGATAATGAAAGCAAAGCTGTCCTGAACAGTCACTCCTCATGGTGCTTGTAGATACCTGTGCCCTGTGGATTTTGATGGCCGTTGGGTAAGACTGGTTGTCATTTAAAAGCCACAGAGAAAGGACTTGCCATGGTCGACAGAGCAGGTGCTGAAACAGGTGATTTCTAGTTTGCAGATATTTCTCTCCCGAGTATACGGTCTGGGATCACAGGAAACGGTGCTTCCAAAACCTCCCGGGTCATCACAACCACATCATGTCCTGCACTGAACACCAATCCCCAGCATCGGTCCATGAGCTAATGGCATCTTCAGTGTGAGAACTTTACAGCTGGACCATGGGCAGGCTGGAAGTCACTTGTGTAAGACTTGGGCGAGTGTATTGTGAGTGACAACTTTTAGTCACAGGTTTGGAAAGATAAAAAGCCCTAAGAGGATGGAATGGGCTGTTTGGTGTCATAAAGGGGGCGACGGACATGCCTGTGTAGAGACATGGTAGAGTGGTGGGTGACAACAAGGACACAGAAAAGCCTGTATCATGACGTCCTCAGATATGACCCTAGGCATCAACAAACTCCCTGTCAGTAGGATTGTTAACACTTCTCAGTCGTTAGGACGTCTGCAGCAAATGGGCTACAGCCCCTTACTGTATAGCATAGGTAGCTGCTCATGCAGTAACCCTGACTACTGGGTAACTAACTGCCATGTATACTTTAGAGAATCGGACACTGGGGTTGTAAGAAATGAGGCGGTTTGTCGGAGAACCCCTTGCTATGTGGCATTTGTCTAATTACAATTAACATTTGTAAATTACACAAGATTTCTCTAGCCCCATGCTTCCCCTGTGTATTGTTTCCCTTGTTCGGCATCAGGGTTGAGCATGGAGGGAAAAGAACTCTAGATCATAGGATGGAGGGAGAAGGATCTACAGATAGGAACAACGCGGTCAGACATCTACATTTGATTTTGGAAGCGGGATATCCTACGTGCACAGCAGGCGTGCCGCATTGGAAAGTATGCACTGGGCTTGCACTTTGTTTGCACTGGGGTTGAGGCGCTGGGCAGAGGGAACGAAGACTGGGGTGGATAAAAGGTGACATTGCTCTGGAATTTGTGTTCCTTGCTAATGCGCAAATATAATTACCACTGCAGAGAGGCTGTAATATTGTCACCTTTGTCCCAGACCCTCTTGACCTCCCAACATGATGTAGAACTGCTTCTGACCCTGTCAGGTGAGGGACCACATTACCTCCCGGCCAAGGCCAAGCGCTATGTCTTTTTCATGGCCCTGTCTCGCTTTTCTTTCCTTTGCCCTCAATCCTTGCGATTTTCCTGAAGCCAGGAGTTTTAGAATTCTTCTGTGAAAATAGCAGTGAGACTATCAGAAGACTGGGGTCACGCATCGGGAAGTTGATTTTGGATCTTGGTAGTCAAATCACACTTTGGGTATTAAGGATATTTGCACTCAAAGCTTTGAAGAGTACTTACAGAGGACCTGCAGATAATAAAGGATGAATCCCACCTTTCACCAGTATAAGAAAACATAGTATATTCCTATGTCCTTTATTCGTGCTGGACTATACCAGTTTATTAAGAATGTTATTTATGTTAGGAGAGAAAGTAGAGTTGATAACTGAGGTAAAAGCACCGTACCTGTTATTCATAATAATTTTAGAATTACTCTCTGCTGATGCCCTACTGGAAAGTGAAGCTCCCGACGTATGCTCCTCAAGGGATCCCTTTGGAGCCGCATGGTAACCTCATCCATAGCATGGCCAAATGGAGGGTCCTAGAGATCTTTGAAGGAAGACCATAGCGGGCCTAAAGAAGGCAACTTATTTCACTCCGTCTGTATTTGAGTAATGGCTCTATGAAGACATTTAAATAAGAAGAGAAACTGCTGTAGGGCAAGGTACCCTCCATTATAGGAACACTGAGTGGTACAAGGTAAGGCACTATAGTCTGATAATTCTAGGAACAGATGGAAGCCATTGGAATGGCTCAGAATGGAAAGAGACCTTGTTGCCAACCCCAGGGGTCCTTGTGTAGTCCTTAGGATTCACAGAGTAGAAGGAAAGAATCAATTCTAGTAAGTTACCCCGAGAGACAGACAGACAGACAGACAGACACACACACACAGACACACAGACACACACACAGACACATGCATGCACACAAACACACGTACAGTTAAAAGAACAATGAGCAGGATTGTTTTGTATTGTGTTAGAGGCCAGTACTTACCACAGTCACTTCCCCGTGTCCCTTGAGTCCCTCCAGGTAGAATAACTGATTCTATTTTAGCTGGCAGGAACCTTGAGTTGATAGTGAGCCTTGAGGAGAATTCTCCAGTCTGTTCTTTAGAGCATCTGACTAATGGAGTTAAAGCCTGAAGACTTACAGATGATGGTGGGCATGAGGAAGAGGGATCCTGGTCTCCCGTCTTTACATGTGCAAAGTGAATTAACTTTGCATCCTATTAGGGTGGTGCTTCCTGAGCAGGCAACTTAATACATGGCTTTCCTGTAATTATGGAAGACATTACTCTTTAGCAGAGAGGAAATAATAGGATTTTTTTTTTTTATTCCCTGAGAGTCTGTTGAAAGCAACTAATCTTTTCACTCTGAGCGTGCAATTATATACTTTTAAGAGAGAAGGGGGAAAAAGGTGTAGTTCTAAAACCAAATTGCTTTTCCTTCCCTTGTCTGATTATAAAACCACGGCTCCTGTGATGTGTTTCCATTCTGTCAAAAGAAAGTGTTTTAATTGGCTCTTAGCTTATTTGCTGGATTATGGTTTAAGGATAAATACATACTGTCTTAGAAGAGGGGTGATCAGTAACCGAGTTGGCAAATGGTTGGAGGTTTCAGCAACATTGTCCCAGTCTCCGAAAGAGCGGGAGGGAAAAAAAAATATCCGATCAAAGGCTGGAATTGCTGTGACACAGAACAGTTAGTGTCTCTGTGACCTGCTGTTCCGAAAACGTTCTTCCTGGGAAAGGCATGAACGATTTCTCCTCTCATCCTCCAGTGTCCAATTATAGTGACTTCCACCTTGGGGAACGAGTGCTTGTGGGGCTTACTTACAGGGCAGGGGTGACAGGTTGCTAACATTCGAGTGGGCGACAGTCTTCCCCCAGCACAGATGACGCTCTCCCCGTGGCTTCCTAAGGCTTTGCCAGCCTGTGTGCACCAGTACCTACAGAACACTTGGAAGGCCAGATGTGGGCAGAATTGTATACAAAAGTCGTGAATTGCCTCAAGTTTTGGGTGAGGTCCCAATGGTCTTCCCTACTCCCTCACTTTATGAGGGGGTGCGAACAGTCTACCAGCCCCATCATGGTGGACAAACCAGCATAGCTGATTTCGTGGAGGTTGGTGGCAGTGTGGCTTGCAGGATTGCTCATTACCGTGTTTACTTTTTCTCCTGTGGAGAACTGTGAGTACGTATGATAGGAGCAGACATTAGAAGTGTTAAGTTTGCTGAAGACGTTTCAGGGGATACGTCTCCTCCTGCTTTGACGTGGCGGTATAGCGAGAGGAAGCAGTACCTCTCTATTGGACCTTCCTTCTTTAATTGGGAAACTGAGTCAGGCCGTATCCACCAAGCAGTTACGTGTTTCCTAACCCTCTCGTGAAATTTTGACTCTCCGCAGACATTTTGGGAAAACGTGATCTTTCCCTGAGCGTTAAAGAAACTTTGATTTTCTATACGTCTTAACTTCTGTGCCATAGAAATTTATGCTTTAAAAATTCAGTGCTCTACAGTTTAAAGCACAGAGACGACAGAGGGGTTTAGAAATAGTGCAGCCATTTTGAAAAGGTGATGAGCCTTGGGAGAACTCTGAGTTAGCTTTGATTGAAGTTCTAAATGTGTTCAATCCATTAATTTGTCCTTTGCAATACGAAGTGCACTGGAGGAAATAGTCTGAAGAGAGTGAGAGGCCATCACTTGGTTATATGAGAGTGATGCGTATGTGTGTGCATGTCCGTTTCGTGTGTGTGTGTGTGTGTGTGTTTTGCATGCGGGTATGCACGTGTCCATGCATATCTACCTGCAAGTGTAGATGGAAGCCAGAGGACAACTTCAGCTGTCATTTCTCAGGAGACACTGTCCTCTTTCTCTTTTGGGACAGTATAGCTTTGTCTCGGAGGGAGCCTGCTAATTCACCTAGACTGGCTTTTAGTAGGCACGACAGAGATTGTTGCTAAGAAAATTTTGTTCTCAGACTTGAACAAAAATTGAATGATGTGTATAGACAGACGATCAAACACTGAGGAAGTTAGAGTAACAGATTTATCCTTTCAGGATGGGAGAAGCCTAGAGTAAAGCCTGTTGAGCCTAAGATGGCGAGAATAGTTTATAAAGTCCGAGTCTCCTCTTTCTTCTGTTGTCCTTTCCAGATCTCCAGTCTCATGTCCTTCCGACATGTCTAGTAGAAGAATCTTTTGCAGAAAAGAAGCTGCCATCATGGGGAGTCTGCCCTAGTTATCCTTATATACCCATCCCCCCGCCCCCTTGGATCAAACACTGGGAGAGGGCAGTAACCTTTTCAGCTGCTTCCTGCCGGGGGATGGGTGGAGTCTAGGGGTTGTGTGTTCAAGAGAGAGAGATGACTCTTACAAGCTAGGTTCCATGGCAGGTTCAGGATTCTGTGACAGGATCTCACAGTGCATCTGAAGCTCCATGTGTAGGACCTGTTGTACAAGCAGGGAGGGAGAAGTAGAAAGGCCAGGCTTCTTTAGCATATCCAGCATTGGATGTCCCTTTCCAAGAAAGGTCTACCTAGCAGCAACTAATCTAAGGCCGATCTCAAGAGTGGAGATCTCAGGATCTGTTTTCAGGCACCTGATGGCTGTAAATGTTTAGAGACAGTGTGAGGTCTCACCCAAATGGTTTCCAGTGAGAGTGAGAGAGAAGCCACAGCAGTGGGTCTTTGAAAACAGTAGTGGGCCTGTCCCTCTGGGCCATAGGTAGGCACTGCCTGCAATGTTGGCGTTGAGGCATGTTCATGGCATTCTATGTCTGGGAAGCATTTTTCCACATAAAAAAATTTAAATCACTTAATGAGAAATAGTTGTCAGAATAACATCTCATATGAATTCAAGTCTAATATCTAGGGAGGCCTGTAATCTTCTAAACTGTTAAAGAAACACATCAAACGTGGTCTTCCTTAGTTACACTTTCTTTTGGTTATTTAAAACCACAGGGGTAGCCCGAATTTATCACATTTTTTATTATGAGGGTCATTTGTGGATGGGGTCCACAGGGGTCCCATGGGCTCGAGAGGAACCTCTGTCTCCTCCTTTGGCCTTACCCTTACCAGGTGCTTCATCGATGTGATGAAAGCCAAAGGCCTTACTTAACCAAGGCGTGGCTTGGAATCATAGAGGGAAATTTCCCCTGTATTCACACTCTTCGTTGCAAAGTAGACACTGGTTAGAGCTCACCCGGTAGGGTCTCTGTGGCCTCTCTGAACAGGAGAAATGGTCACTCTGAAATGCCTCGTAGTCTCCTGTGACTGACTTGACGTTGGAGGACCAGGTAGTCTTCCTTTTCATCCCTCTGACCACCTTAGTACAACTTGTAAGGATGGTTATCGAGCACCCAGTCTGGTACTCTTACCTGCTATGTAATATGTAAATAAAACTTGGGCAGAAACCTAACACTTACACTGTCAGTCAACAACCACCTTTGTTCTCCAATCCGTCCTTGTAATTACCATGGCGAGTTCAACAATAGATCGTCAGCTTTAAGGAAAGATTCGGTATCAGTGACTTGCACCTTGTCCTTTTACATAACCTTACTCAGACTGCCTTAACTTAGGCAAGCTTTCCAGCTTTCTTTCTCATTCTTGACAGTCGTAAGAGTCATCTCACAAGATACAATAACCGTGGCACATCCATAGTCCATGAGCCTGGCCTTGGTCTTTTGCAAGCTGATGCAGATGATGTCATGGCAGCTGCTCGGCTTGGAAGATAGTGCTGTGTAGCTCCACCTTAAAGAAAGAAATTGATTTCCAAATTGCATGCATTATAAGTTACTATATTGTGTGTGCATTCTGTTAAAATGGTAGGGCCTGGAAATCCAGGTAACCCTGTGTGGGGTTCTGCACTTTACGAAAGAGCCTTTGCCTCTCTCTGGAAAAATTACAACAACAGGATTAAAATGGTGGCATGTTTGCCTGACATTGAAAATTTTGAAACATAGGCACATGACCCATTCTAAGAGCAGAGGTTGTTCTTTACAGTTAGAGCTGTTATTAGAGATATCCAAAGGCAATTGCTTTCACTTACTATGTAGGGATTACATGCTGGCCTCACCTGGACAGAGGGATAGAGTTGTTGCAGCAAGGCCAGGTACATGAGCTTTCTGATGTATTTCTTGTACTCCTAATAGAGCATCATGTCCAGTAAATGTCTGTCCTGCTGGGACTGTTACCCCAGACTGGTCCTGTATTTGTTTTACTGTTACTACCACTCTTGGGAGCACCATTTATGACATTGGTTATGGTAGACATTATATTGCAAAGGAAGATTTATGGTAGAAAACTTAGATTAAACAAATCTAGCTAAAGCCCCATTTTTGAAGGTCTGTTAATTAGTTTTGAGTGGAAATCTAGGCCAAAACCCACACAGGTATTTATCCAGCGTGACTGCAGAGCCAACAGAATTCTGGAAACGAGAGCATTTGAAACACGGATGTAATTTGGGATTGTAGTTCCGTAATGGAAGGACATATGAACTTTGCTGTGTGCTCTTTCATAAATTTGCTGTAATAGCTAAGTGCCTGGAGGTGCTGAGAAATGGTGTTAAGAAATGTGAGCTGCAGTCAAACCACTTTAACTCATACTTCATAATCTCACTTAAAATGTAAATTGGGAGTTCATTTGCTTTTCCCAAAACCAGGGGATGAACACTGGCTAGGGAAGCAGGTAGTCTTAAGTGCAGATTTCCACCCCTCCTCCTCTTCTTCCTCCTCCTCCTCCTCCTTCTCCTCCTTCTCCTCCTCCAAATTCACTCCTCCCTTTGCAGCCCAGCTCTGCCACAGAACACCCGCTGTAGCCTCCCTGCTGCAACTCCAGTGGATCACACAGATTTTCCCTTCCAAACTTCTTTCCACTCAATGCTTGCTCCCAGCTCCTGGCTCCCAGCTCCAGCAGGAACCCAAAGGCTCATCTGGCCAGGGAAGGAAGTAGACTTGCTAGGTCTTCACCTCTTCCCGGCTACTTCAAATCCAATCCCCCAGTCTCATCCCTAGCTCTGCAGCAGACCACCTGCTGACGGCTCCCTTCCCCTCTGCCTCCATCACCAGCGGACCACACGTTCTTCCTCATATGTCCTTCTCTCCTACCCCAGTGTTTGTTTCATCCTAACCCCAGCGTCAGCAGTGCTCCCTGGGAAGCCACGGGCCTTTCTTTCCAGGGAGCCAGGGGGGTTTACTGCAGATCTTCACCTGTCCCTCTGCTCCTCCAGGTCCAGTCCCATTGTCCCCTCCCCCGTTCTACATCTGTCTGCTGCAGCCTCCCTTCTCTCCCAGCATCCATCTCCAGTGGATCATACCGATTTCCCCTCCCAACTGCTCTCTGGTTACATTGTCCCAGCCCCCAAGCCCCTGGAACCCAGGGGCCACTCTGGCCAGGAATGCAAGTAGGCTAATGGCATGTATTCCCTTCTACCTCTGTTCCTCCAAGTCCACAACCCCAGTCTCATTCCCACCTCTGTATCCAGCCTTCTTCCCTAGCCTTGCCTCACCCTGTGCCCACCTTCCCTGAGATCTAACTAAGCGTATCCTGGTGGAACACCCTACTTTCCTAAACTCCTATAAATCCCCTATCCCAGCCCCTCCCTATTTCTAAGCTCCCAATAACCTGAAACACCCAGGCTCGTTTATCCAGAATACTACTAGGTATTCCAGATGAAGCCCTGCCAGGATCCCAGAAGAATTGACAACACACAGCTACAGAGCTCTCCTAAGAACCAGACAGGAAACAGAAACCAAGGAATGAAGTGTCCACCTGGCAAACACAAGACAAGGTGCAAGCATCTAGGACAAAGCAACAATCTTTTCAGTTCCAGAGGCCTATATGCCAGGTCAAAAAACACATCAGTAAAATCCAGGACAATATGTCCCCACTAGAGCCCAACAAGCCTCCAAAAGCAGGCTCCACCCTATGTGAAGCCCAAGGAAAAGACTTTTAAAACAGCCTTTATGAATATGATAAAGGTCCTTGAAGCGCAAATGAATGAATCCCTTAACGAAATCTCTGAAAATACAAACAGTGGAAGGGATTCAATAAAACAGTTGAAGACTTGAAAGTGGAAATAGAATCAATAAAGAAACCCAAAACTCAGCAAATCTGGACCCCAAACCTTAGGAACTTGAATAGGTGGTTGACAAGGGTAGGGTAGGCTATAAGTCCTTTAATTTAAAACTGCATTGTGAGAGCCGAAAGGTTTCAGTGGTTACAGTTCAGGATTGGTCTGCCCTTGCAGAGGAGCTGGGTTTAGTCCTCACTACCTTGTCAGGCCACTAACAGTTACTTTAGCCCCAAGGGAGGCCAATGCCTCTGGCCTCTTGAGGGCACCCGAACTCAGATGCGCATTCCCACACACAAACCTACATGAATACGCACGATTAAAAAATAAAATAAAAGTTTAATACTCTGCTTTTGGGGTGGGGGAGTTGAATTGTACCTTCTCCCTTCTCACAAGAATACAGAGTTCTCTCCAGTGCAGCCCGACAGCAGCCACAGAACATGAAGCAATTCGCTAGCTTCTGCTCCCAGCCGTCCCATCCCTCCACAAGTCTGCACATGACAGGTATGGGTAGGAGTTGGGAGTGGGTGGGTGACTGCGGTTTTTTTACAGTGGTTTTGGTGGGGATCCAAGCAGATGGCTGTGATATCCACGTGCTCCAAGATTCTCGTGGGAGTTGATGGCGGTGACAGGCGACTCCCAATGTGCTATTTACAGTTTTGGTTTGCAGTCTCTCTGTGACATCTGAATGCTCTTTAGCAACTGCTTTCATTACTGCCTTTCGAGGAGCCGCTAATTGGAAATGAAATAGTGGGTGGGCTCTGAGGTGGGCAGGCAGGGACAGGTCCGTGTGGTAAGTACTCCCTCAGGACGGCTGGGCATCCTTACACCCAGTCTTTGGACCTTTTTCAAAATAGGGGAAGTCAGAGTGCATCTGGAGGTTCCGTACACATGAACACTCCCTGCCCAAACAGTCACATGTACACCTGTGGGTCCAGGAAGGAACTGAGTGAATGCCAGACGCGCTCTGCTTTCCCTGGTTAACTGGGAGCAGCCGTTCTGTCAAGTCTCCTGGCAGCTTGTGGTAGCCTCCTGAACCCAATGTAGGACACATATTTTTTCTTCTACCTGTCTTTGCAGAACCACTATTGCTACTACGAGTGGGTGGAAGGGTCGCATTGCACAAGTGTCTGTGTGGATATGTTCACGTGGAGGCCATAGTATAACTTTCCGTGAGCCTTCTCAAGTGCTGTCCACCTCATTTAGAGATGTTATTACTTACTGGCCTGGAATCTACTCGGGGTGAGTGACGAGAAAACCTAGGAGATCCTCTGGGGTCTGCCTCCCCAACACTGGGATTACAAGTGTGCACCACCACGCCTAGAATTTTATGTGGGTCATGGGGCTCAAGTTCAGGTCCTTGTGCTTACAAGTCCGTGACTCTGCTTGCTGCGCCGTCTCTCAGCTGCTGACTGGATGATCTCCCGAGCTTTGGGATTTACTGCGTGTTTGGGTTTGCCTGTGTTGCTTTTTCATCTATAAATTCTGACTTGTGATAGCTCTGTTGGAAGTAGGCATGAGGAGGGGAGAAATATACAGGTTTGGCCTCTGATCGCAGGTGATGGCCTTGGTTCAACACAGGGTTATGTTGTGTCCTTGATCGTCAGAGGTGGAGCAGGTCAGCATGGCTGAAATTGTCCCTCTCCTCAGTGTTAGCATGTGGGAAGGATTAGCACTCATTCTCAAAATAATTTTGCATGGAGAATTCCTGGGATGAGCAAGGAATGACCTCAAGCCTGAAGTTGTTGTCAGCTTCCCTTTAAATTACATTTAAAGATGGATATAATAGTCTGTCTCTCTCTCTCTCTCTCTCTCTCTCTCTCTTCTCTCTCTCTCTCTCTCTCTCTCTCTCTCTTTTCCCTTTGAGTGTTTTGGTAACTGTTATTTGGGACGGCACCATTCTGAATTGCACTTTTTGTTTGAATGGAAAGTGTTTGCTCTTCTCAGCCCCTGAGGCTAGGGCTGAAGGGACCTCTGTGACATAAGCCTTTTTATGTACTTAACCCTCAGTCCCATTAGACCTGCTTTGCTCTAGGAACCCAACTGTTTTAATGCATCTGGGCACAGCTCCGTCCTAATGATGTTGAAACAGCAGTTTTTGGTATTTCAGATAAAGGCCCGAGTCTTGCCTGTTGATACAAGCATTGATTCTGTAGCAGGTAAAGGGAACAGAGTCCCTGCTGGAGGTCTGGTGCTTCCTCATACCCAGTGGTATGCATGCATCCGTGCACTGGTGCTCTTGCATATACACAGAGGCAGGAACTAAAGGAGCTCATAGGCGCTCACTCGGCCCACGTGATGCCTTCCCGGAGGCCTGATGAGTCGCGTCACGTGCTGCTGGCACACTTCACCTGCATTCATTGATCATGGCTCTGCCGAAGCTGCCAGTGTTTTCCAAGCTTCCGCCTGCAGTGATGCTGATGGAGAGGGTCATTTCGTAATCACTGTTTGCACCTGCATTTGCTCAGGGAAGGCGAGTGTCATACATCTTGAAAGCGTGCGGCACAAGGTAGACAGGGTGGTTCTGCAGGGCTGAGATTGGCTATAATTAGGTTGAGGAGCAGTTAGCTGCCCTGCCTGCATAGGGAATATGCAGAGTCATGCTTCTTTTTCAGAGGGCGTTCCTTAGACCACCTGTGTCAAAGTTCATCTTCTGTGTGCAAAAACCTCAGTCTCAGCTGCTACCCCTGGGGGTGACTCCCCCAGTGGTGCAAGAATCAGATGTTAAACTTTTATTTGGGGCCAGTAAAGTGGCTCAGGATATAAAGTCCAGCCTGAGGACTTGAGTTCAATTCCCAGAATCTCCGTGATGAACAGAACCAAGCAAAACAGACCCTATTCCTGAAAGCTGTCCTCTGATGGTAGCACAATGGCTCATCCATATAGTTATCCTGCCATAAACACAGGCGTGCGCACGTGTACACACATACACACACGGCGGGGGGGGCATGCACATACATATGTGCACATGCACATGCCATAGGAGCGTGCCTCATTTTGTGTGTGCAAGCACATGTGTACATGGGTGTGTGGAGACCAGAGGGCTACCTCCCCAGACCTTCCTTATTATAATTACAGAAACAGAAATGCTTGGCAAATCTTTATACAAAAATCTTTATACACCTTATATGGAGTTAATTTCATCAATAGCAGAATATTCTTATTTGATGCATTTTTATACTGAGCTCCCTTCTACCCGGTTATTAACAAGAAAGACGTGCTTCGCTGCATGCCGTGGACACTTCTGCACTCACATGGTGTTTGCCAGTGGCTGTCTTCCTGATTGTTTATTAGAATGATCCAAGAATAGTGCTTCAGTCTCTGAACCCAGCAAATGTATGTCAGAGTTTTTCTTTGTTTGTTCTCCTCGTCCTAAATTCCCTTTTATTTATATGTAAGGATCTTGGACCTTCAAAGGCATTCTAGAGTTCTTGCCCAGTATCTGACTTTAGTTCCCAGCATCCATATCATGTGACTAAAGCTACAGGGAGCTCTTAAGCCATCTTTTGGCCTCGTGGGGTGCCTGCATACCTGCACACGTTGACATATAGACACCTACATATGCACAAGAATAAATTTTAAGGTCTGTAAATTTAATTTATATTTTCTTCCCAGATATAGAAGTTGCCACGTTGGAGAGTATTGTGGTTTTCTTCCTAAGAAAGCCTGAGCTGGCTTTCTCTCTCTGGCTTGAGTCCTGCAATTCTTTAAGGGAATACTTGGCTTTCTCGTGGGTAGGAAAAGCTACACTTAGAACTTTGCAGTTGCCCATGGCATGTCCACGGTAGGTAACGCTCGCTACGCGTACACTGCTGGGAGGCTAGAAATGTTCTTCCCCTCGTGAGGAATGGTTGCTACCGAAATCATCACACCACATGAGAAAGGCTATGAATAATGACTCTTGACTTTAAAAAATGCATGATGAGGATGATGGGGAAAGCCTCTGACTCTGACTGGAATATAAAGCTCGATAATGGGCCTGGTGTGCTTCGCTGGAAAATTGAATGACTCCTTTTTTCTTTTGAATCTTCATCTTTTCTGCTGCATAATTTATTATCACCTGGCTCCTACCTCCATGTAATTACAACTCCATGTCTCTGTTTCTCTAATAGAGAACAGTACGGGACAGGTAGTTTTGAGGAATATTGACCATCTTAATGGCTATTACCTTCTTAATCAGAATGGCAGTGATGACTCATAAGAGATTTTCAAGATTGGGTCTGTGGACATTCGCTCAGAAAAGAAATGGGTAGGCACGGCTATTAGACCCCTACCTCAGATCCTAGCAACCTACTTCCCAGGCCACTTGTCCATGTTCTCGGTAGGGTAAATATAGAATAGAAGATCAGCAGTAGGAATGACTTCATTAACTATGGGGAAGTCATCATCCAAAGAGTCCTCATCCCTATGGGAAGTAATCGTTCAACCATGTTCCTATAAGCCTGGCGAGCCAAGGATGGAGTTGGTGTCTTTGCGTTCTTTCAGTCTACCCTCGGTATCCTGTCCTCAGAGAAGACTGCTGTTCATGGCCCCATAGGACAAGTCAGATAAATGCTGTTGACTGCATTAGGGAGAGCATGACGACTCCCCACAGTTCTGGTGCTGTGAACATACTGCGTGCAAGCAGGTGATTTCTCCAGCTCTTGCCATGGTGAACCTGCAGCTCATCATGTTCCTTGTTATTCTGTTCTTTCTCTGACCTACAGCTTTTCCCCTGCCCTCCTCTCGGGAGTGCCTTCTGTGTTAGCCACGGTATATGAGGTACCCCTAAGACCAGCTCCCAGCTTCTGCCCCATTGCTGCCTGTTCATACTGGTTCTTTTCACAGAGCACTTCATTTTATCTTTAAATGAAAAACTTCCCCTTTTAGCAGGTACACAAAAACATAAAGGCTGTGCATATTAATGGGGTGACTTACACACATATTGCACAATGCCCAAATAAGGCTAAGTGTGTTTGTTTCCTCACACGTTTTCCATTTTTATAGTTAGAAACTGGTTTTCAAGTTTTCTTACATTTCATGTATCTTGTGTGTGTGGATGTGGATTGGCGGTGTGTGCGCACGTGACACGGAGTACATGCATAGGTCAGAGAAGAGATTGTAGGATTTGGTTCTTTATTTTCTCCATGTGGAGATCAGGAATCAGGTTTTCGGGTTCGGCTTATAGGCCTATGCAAAACTTTTATGTTATACGCTGTGGAATGTTTGAATTAGATTGAGTATGATTTTTCTCAAGCAGTTATCATTCTTTAATGGTAGAAAGGTTCAAAATTGTTTCTTTTTGAAGTGGATAATACAGACCTGGTATTTTCAGTGAATGTTCTGTTCTGTGGTACCAATAGCTGCCTGACAGATACATCATTTCTCAACCTTTTCTGTCCTCCCCATCCTGTCCAACCCTTGTAACTGTCATTATAATCTCAAGTTCTGTGTGATTGAATTATTTGGGGATTCAGCGTGAGTGAGTCCACGTGCTACTCCCTATGCTTGACCTGTTTCATATAACATAATTTCTGGTTTCAGCCCTGTTACTGCATGGCAGGGTTTCATTCATTTTTATGGGCCGAGGCTAATAAATAGTATCAGGATATAAAAGTCAAAAAACCCTCCCTTCTCCTCCGTGGATGAGTTGCCGTGCTTCTGCCGTGGTTCCAGTGTCCAGTCTTCTGTCCTTAGGTTGTGCTCTGCTGTGGGTCAGCACGACCTTTGAAGTCATGCGTGTGATCCTATGGTTCCAGGTGCCAGTCTTCTCATCATCTATGACGAGAAGATCTCATCATGATACATTTCCTCAATATCAAAAGTAAATTTCTGTCTCCGCGTGTGGATGGTGTTTGGTTTCTCCAGGGACTTCTTCAGCCTTGTCTCATGTTTCCCTCGCTCTGGCTGCATCGTCTATGCATCTCCTCATGCATCCACAACAGTCACCATAGGCAGAGTTATCATTTATGGGGGTGGTCTTCCTCTCAACTCTTTCAGTGTCACCTCAGATTCATCTCTTCAGGGATGCTTTACCTGACTATATCTTTTAATCCAGGGAGCGTCTGGGGTTCTCTCTCCTCTGAATTCATCTCTTTACTTCCTTACACTTGGCATGATGTGTAACGTATAACTTCAGGTCTGTCTTTTTGGTTTCTTGTTTATTTGATACAAATAGTCCATCCTCAAACTCGCTGTGCAGCTGAGAATGATCTAGGAACGACTGCTCTCCTGCCTCTGGTAGAATTATTGTTGTGTTCTGCCACTCTGCTTATGAAGTGCAGGGATGGCTCCTAGGGCTCTATGCATGGTTTATGATTGCCCCTGATAGCTGAGGGGTAGCTGATGTCGTCTCTACCCCCTCTCTGTGTTTCTGGTATATTCTTCCTTATGTCTGGCCTTCCTTCTGTAGTATAAGCTTTTCAGATGAGTGTTGTCCTATTCAGTGAAGCACCGTTCAGAGTTTCTATACCCAGTAAATGTATCCCAGAACAGCTTGGAGAGGTCATCGGTCAAGAGTGCTTGCTGCTTTTGGCAAGGACCAGAATTTGGTCCCCAATACCCACATCAGGTGGCTCACAACCACAAGCCCTCTAGTTCTAGGGGACCACCCTCTCTGTAGTCCGAGGGCCTGGGCATGCATGGCATATGCTTATAAGTATACAGATGTGCACACACTCAGTACTGCAGCCTGTCCAAACGGTAGAGTTGGCGATGACAGGTAAAGCTGGAAACCATAGCTTCTGTTTCTCAGGTAAAAATGGTTGAACAGAGACACAGATAAAAGTGGACTAGAGCGGGGTGAAGTTCACCAAGCTTACTTTTTACATGGAAACAGTATTTTCACGAAGTGGCCCAATTACTTAGTTGTGCTCATATTTGCTCCGTCAGTACACAATATGCTGCTCTTCCACAGAAGATACACCCTTGAAGATCACTCTTCTGCCATTGATGTCAGTCTTCACTCCCATCCCCTCCATGGGGAGCTTAACAGTCAGAGCTGCTCACAGTGGGTGGCATGGAATGCCTCCCAACTTTGGGTGTCTTCTCAGAGGTGCACTGACAGTCTGAAAAACAGTTTCTTTCTCCGTGTGTGGCATGTTTCTCCGCCTCCCTTCTGACTTTTAAAGAAGGTTTTGAGTGTAAATGATGGGTCCTAAAATGTCAGCTCCTACTGTAAACAGTAAGATGATGTTGTTATCATTCCTCTCCGATTCTTGTTTTTACAAAAACAAAGAAAAAAGGCTTCACAGTCCCTTCATTTTCTCTCAGGTACCATTTAAATAATATATGTCATCTATTACATATATTCTTATATGTAATACTTATATCTAGAAGTTGTTTTACTTATAGGTATGGTTGTTCTTGTAACTAGTTACTCTGGACCTCTTAGAACTAGACAGTTTATGACTGTTTACGATTGTAGCCCGTCAGTGACAATCTCTATACAGTAGAAGTAGAAATAGCTGCCACTGTCTGTTGCCTATTTAATTGCAAGTAGATTACTTTTCTTCCAAATAGAACTTCAGAGCAGGAATATTTGAACAGAAATTTCCAGCTTTTGAAATATGAGAAGACTGATATTTCTTAGTTATTCATAAATTTTTGTTTTTTTAATGAAACAGAAGATAATACATTTTGGTCTTGTCTTTGGTCTTCTTAATTATTTTTTGTGATATATATTACATATAAAATTTGTATGTATTTTGTGTGTGTTTGTGGTGCATGTGCAGGAGTTTGCCCTTGGAAGCCAGAAAAGGCATCAGAGATCCTGTGGAAATGGGGTTACAGGCTGCTGTGAGCTACTTAGCCTCCAACTTACCTTGAAGCTTAGCCAGTAATTCTCTAGGATTCCCTTGTTTCTGGCCCCTTAGCTTTGTAATTACAGAACCAGTCTTTTTTGTTGTTTTTTGTTTGTTTGTTTTTAAAACTCTTAACACTGGTTTTGAAGTGAGAACTGAGGCCTTTGTGATTCAGTCTAAGCAGTACACTCACTGACCTGTGTCTCTGAACTCCACAGTCATGTATTTTGAAATGGCTTCCTTATAAGGAATAGGAAGTAAAATTAATTCAGAAGAATAAGTTTTGTAAAAGAAAAAAAAAGGATAAATGAGCCGAGTTTGTTGTGGGGATAGCATCCAGAGAGGTCACGGACAGCAGCTCTGTGCTTGGTTGGTGTTGTTCCAGGTCCCGCTTTCTTCTTTGTGGCTTTTCCCAGGCACTTGTGTTGCTGCAGAACTTGGGGACACTAGGAGCAGTTTGTAATAGAAATCAGATCTGAGAGTTGTGACTTATGAGTTTCAAGAGCGTTCACTGAGTGGTCTGGTTATGGTCTCACGTTAGTGAGGTAGATTTCTGTGTAAATAATGCTCAGGGTTTGAAGCTCAAGAAAATAAGGCATAATTTGAACCTCATCAGTCTGCCAAATCAATATTGATGGGGAAATTTATTGGTACAAGGACTTCTCTGTTACCAGTGAATTGTATGAACACTAAAGATTTTGATGCCATGATATATATGCTGTCTCTTTTGAAAAATGTAGGAAAAAAGTGACCTGGTTTGTCCTGAAAGTTCTGTTTGAAGCCAGGGAAGTATTAGAGCTCTGTTTGTACCACTATTTCGTGCTTTGTCTCACTGAATGAAAGCACAAAGCAAGAAACATCACAGTGTTAGTCAGAAACTGTGTAGGGCTGTGATCCTAGGATTTTAGTGGTAGCATCATTTGTAGGCTCCAATTTTCATAGCTCTTAAAAAACAAACAACAAACAGAAAACAAATATGTGTATGTGTGCGTGTATATGCGTTTGTTTGTGTGTGTGTATGTGCGTGTGTGTATGTATGTATATATCTGTCTGTATGAGTGTATGTCACCTGTGTGCAGGCACTCAAGTAGGCCAGAAGAGGGCGTTGGGCCACGGAGCATGAGTTATATGTATTCGTGAGCTGCCCCGTGTGGATACTGACCTTGGAAGTGAACTCATGTCCTCTGAAATAGCAACCTCTTTAAGTGTTTTACCTTCTCTCTAGGGTGAGCCCCAGCCCCCTTTTAAGTATTATAAGTGATGTGAGCTGTTGAAGTAGAACAAAGCAATCATCTGACGGAAAAATAGTTTTCCTGCTGTCCTCAATTCATTTCTGTCACTGTGATAGAATACTTTTTAAAAGAGCAACTTAGGAGAGAAAGGGTTAATTTGGCTTTCAGTTTTAGGTCACAGCCAGCCATTTTGTAGCAGTCAAGGCAGGAATTCCAAAGGAGCGGGTTTCATCACGTACTGCATCAGCATCCGAGAAAGATAACCAGATGCATGCGTGACTTGTCCTCTGCTGTCTTTTCACTTTTCACACTCCAGGGTCCAGAGTGGGTAAATGGTGCTGCATGCCGTGGCCTAGGTCTTTCGTATAATCAAGAGAATCGCACAGACATGCCCACTGGCTTTGCCTGGTCCAGACAGACGTTCATGGAGACCGTCTTCCTGGTTGGCTCTAGATCGTGTTCTGTAGAGTCTATTTGAAACTCATCTGTAGAGATACAGAGACAGTGAGCTGCTATAAAGTCCTTGTATTCAGTGAAGGAAGAGGTTTCAGTCTTGGCTTTTGTATTCTCTAGACTGCAGGGATGTTTTTGATGGGCTCAGAAGAGGAATCTGGTACCAATCGGTCGTCACCGATGGCGCTGCTTTTGCTAATCAAATTATTGCCCCCCTTTTTATTGTGAGTTTGTAGTTACAGCAGAATATGCTTGTTCCATGCCTCTAACACCATGTGAATCAAACCGCAGTGCTGAAATTCTTAAAATTTCCTTTCTTTGATTATCAATTCAATTTTACTGACCAAAAATAAGCAAACTCTGGTAGTTTTAATAATTTTGGCTAGTTGAAGCTGCCACAAAATGTGCGGCATACAATAATACAGTGTATGTGGCTGATAGTGACGGCCCAGAGTGGTGTCCCTGTGGCATGCACATGACTACACATAAGCAGCCACTGTGGATCCTTACACAAGCACAGACCAAAACCCCTAATGCCGTGGAGACAAGCTGCTGTGTGTGCGGAGAACAGAAGCCTGTTTCTGAGAACGGATTAAATAGGATTTCGGACAAACTCTTACCCGTTAGCACACCTGTTGACATTGATCTGATGGTTTCAGTTTCAAGTCTTTGATATTTAAATAACACGAATTCCTCGTCTAGGGTAATTCGTGTTGATGGGATGCAACTACTATTCCCGTATTTTATTTCTTTCAACCACTTAATGTTTCACTTAGTAAATCGTGAGAGTTACGCATCTACTCTCTTTGGCTCTGGGAAGTCCTTTCCTGGACCCCTCTGATACAGAGGTGATTAGACGATCATAAATGATACTTTACACTTCCTTCAGAAAGGTCCCCATGCATTTCCATTTCTCCCCGTCTGTGGTTATTATGAGACATGTGGGGGGAGGTGCCCTCTTTTCTAGGGCTTGAGTTACTTAACTACTTTGTAACAATTTAAAGTAAATAAACTGCAAAATATTCTTTGACCTGTTGATGTAGAATGCTATCTCCAAAGGTTTCCACTTATCTTCCTTGGGGTTTTTCTAATGCCATCCATTTTTTCTTGGGAGAATTTCCTCACAGATGTGTTCGTGATCCCAGGTGAGGATTTGTGAGCCACAACTATTATGCTAAACTTCGGACTTTGTTATCTGAGACCAAGGGTTGTGTGTGGTCTGTTTGCTTCTTATTAATATGTGAGGATTCTCCCTTCTCCAAATACAAACACGAGTGTTTATTTTTGGTACTGTCTCTTTAGGGTAGACTGTTTGAGTAATAACAATTGTGCAAATTGTTAATTTTTTTTAGCAGAAATTATAGACAAATATCCAAAACAAGATGTATAGAAATGACCTGGAAAAAAAAATGTCTTCTTGCTTAGCGTTTAGACTTGGGTGGTGTGCTTGTTTGTTTGTTTAATTGTCAATGAAGATCTGGACATTTGAATGGAGTAGAGAATAAAACCTTTGGTTTCCTGATAATAGGAACCTTGGTGAATATTGACTGATCCCAAGGATACTAAAGATGCAGTCAGAATGATGCCTAATGCTGGCCCATCAGACCATGCCATTGTGGGTCTTTGGGTGTATGCACCATCATAGTTTCAGTCCCGTTGTTCTGGTAAAATATCCTGAGGAATGGACTCTTAGTGAGGACAGGGCTGAAGTCAGTTTTAGGTTACAGACTGTCATGGCAGAGACCTTAAGGCAGTAGGAACTCAACTAGCTGGTCACAATACAACCGTCCTGAGGAGCAGAGAGAGACGAATGTATTCCAGCTCTTGTACTCTGCTCATCCTGTGTGACTCTGGTGCACTAGAGCCAACACCCAGGGAAAGGTGCCACCGAGTGGCTTGGGTGTTGGTTTCATTTAGAACACAAGAAACACAGCTCCGGAGAGACATGACCGCAGAGAAACCCGATCTAGACGCTCTCTCCTTGTGACTGGTTTCCAAGCTGGGTCTCGATCGTGTCTCATTGACCGTTAAAGCTGACCACTGCATTCATACAGTCTCCTCATGGTTGGATCTCTGGCCAGCCTTGTGATTAAAGATAGACTGTTACCCACCAGCTCACTCTTTCTCCCTCCCTCTCGCCTTCCCTCCCGCTCTCATTTTGGAGAGATTTATTGGAGCAATCCAATTACGTTTTCAGTATTACTTACCTATGTTAAACAGGTCATTTCTCTGCTGTTTAAAGGAGACTGTTTCCTACCTTGTAAAAATAGGTAACGCAGAATGGACTTTGCTATTAACTCAGGCTCTTTTGGGACTTTAGAAATGAGTAGCATTAGCTTTGTATGTGGGTTGAAGCGTATGAGAGGTGATAGTTCTAGGTGTGTAGGGGCCATTTTTCCCAGTCCTGTCTCTTTCTGCTTCACTTCTGAAGGGTTAGTTTTGGTTGTGGCATCTCGGAAATGCTGAGTGTAGGACTGCAATGGGGAGGCTTGTGTTTGAAAACTGTCATAGAAAGTGCTTCACTCCTCACAGCCCTCCACACTGCCTGAGGAGATCTTTGAATCAGTGTGGCATCTTTTGGAGTCTGGTTAGAATTGCTCCAGAATTGTTAGTGCAATTGTGAAGGAGTCTTGCCATGTGCACACACGTATAATCTTTCGGTATAAGAGAAATATTCTTTCCTTAGTTGTGTAGAGGAGTTTGTGTAGAGCTTTTATAGGGTTGTGTTGTGTTTTAATATGAGGTGGCCTTTAGTCAGTGAGTCTCCGTGGCGCTGAAGTGGTATTTTTGTTTTGTTATGTCTACGTTGGGGGTGGAGAAAATGTCACATAAGCAGTCAGGTAATTGTGTTGTGAACTCTTCCTGTAACTAACCTGATTTGGTTTCCAGCCATGTATAATTTATGCTCCTGATGAATTTGGCCATTTCATAGGAGCGTTCATTTCTTGACTCAGTTATCTGTAAAATATCCCTCTATTGTTCAGACAGCTGTCGAGAGCATGGTGGTCTGCAGTAATTATTATTAGCGTCGGCCCTTGTCTGTCTGTATCCCTGTTTCCTCTGCTCTCCCTGAATGTATGAATAGGCATTTATCAGTTTTACCAATTTCCTCAAAGAAACAGCTTTGCTTTCATTGATTTTTCTGTGCTGTTTTATATTTCATTGATTCCCTTCTTTCTGTTTATCTAGGGTTTACTCTGCTCATATTTTTGCTAACCACCTCCTCCTCCTCCTCCTCCTCCTCCTCCTCTTCCTCCTCCTCCTCCTCCTCCTCCTTCTTCTTCTTCCTTCTCCTCCTCCTCCTCCTCCTTCTTCTTCTTCTTCCTTCCTTCTCCTCCTCCTCCTCCTCCTCCTCTTCCTCCTCCTCCCTCCTCCTCCTCCTCCTCCTCCTCCTCCCCCTCCCCCCTCCTCTTGATGTGAGAACAAATTAATGTTTTTGTTCGTTTGTTTGTTTTTGTTTATTTTTTCTGTTTGGTTTTTCAAGACAGGGTTTTTCTGTGTAATAGGTGTCCTGGACCTAGCACTGTATACCAGGGTGGTCTCGATCTCAGGAACATCTACCTAACTCCACCTCTTGAGCGATGGGATTAATGACATGTGGTACTTCACCCGGCTCTGTATTCCTGACGGCCTATGATTTATGAACCTCCTGCTTCTGCTTCTGAGTCCTGGGGTTCCTTAAGGTTGCTGCTTCTCACACTGCTCTGTATTACTGTTAGTTTTAAGAATAAGCTGGAATCATCTTTCCTAATATAGGCATATAAATTTGCCCCATAAATGTACCCTAAATACTACTTCAGCAATACCCCCACAAGTTCTAATATGTTTTCATTTTCCACTCAAAGTACATTTTAGCTCTTTTTATGATATTTTTTTCTCTGATTAGTGGGCTTAAACCTATAGTACTTTGGGAAATTCTTTCCAGAGATCATTCTAATAATGATAATAATTTAATGTGGCCCTGTGATTTCAACATATGCTTCATGCCACTTCACATCTAAAATGGATTTGCATTCAATTTATTGCCATAATATGGCTTTTCTATGTAGGAGATCCCTATGCATTGACCAAGTGGTTATTCCCAGCAGCTAAGTAGAGCGTGTTACACATACCTTTCTGTTCATTTCGATCTTTACTTTTACTGTAACCCAAGTTAGTGTTTTCTGCTTGTTGAGAGACAGAGAGAGAGAGAGAGAGAGAGAGAGAGAGAGAGAGAGAGAGAGAGAGAGAGAGAGAGAAACAGAGAGACAGAGACAGGGACACAGAGAGATTGGTTAATGTTTCTGTCTGTAATTTAGTTTCTGTTTTATCTCTGTTGTTAGGTGCATAAGCATGTAAGACTGTTATGCTGTGTTGATTGATGGATAGGTTCTGCTATTATTAAATAGATGTCTTTAACCCCGGTCGCGATCCTTCCAGTGAAATCGTTTTTAAAAATGTGTTTATCAAATCCTATTTCAGTATTCCTATATTTTAACCAGATTTTTTTTTTTGGTTATTTTAAAAAATGACATGGATATTACCCCGTGCATGTAGGCTGCGCATGTGCATGGATGTTACCATGTGCCCAGGCGTGCACATGTGAGTAGTGCAGGTGCCTTCGGAGGCTAGAGAAGTGTGTTTGATCGGATGCTTTGGAGCTCGAGTGTCAGGCATTTGGGAGACACATGAGTGTGCCATCTTGCCAGCCCCTGCCTCTGTCTTCCAGTAGGAGTGTGGTCCTCTGAGAAGGTCAGTCTCAAGTCTGTCACGGTGACACTTGTTTTACATTGAGGACCTCCTTCCTTTTCTTGTTTCTCCCCCTTTTTTTAAAAAAAAAATAAAGTTAATCTTTCAAGATTCCATTTGATGTGTCTTGTTGATGCATTAGCTACAGCTCTTTGTTGTTCACTATTGCTTTAGAGTTTGTGTGTGTGTGCGTGTGTGTGTATGTGTATGTGTGTTTGTGTGTGTGTGTGTTTATGTGTGTGTATGCATGTGTGTCGTGTTATATCTTCTTTAGCTTGTAACTGCTTTTTCAAGTGATACATGACTTCATATGTGGTGTAAGAATGATAAGCTTAGCGTTCCATTCTGCTCTTGGCTTGCATGTTTTTATTTAATGTTTACAGTGCACATTTCATAGATTTCTGTACGCTAAACAGACAGCAGTTTGTTTCATTTCATATTTGATCAGGAAATTTTCTTTTGAAGCAATTTTCAATCAGAAAATATTGATTAGAACAAGGAAGCCAAATGATTTCTATGTCTTTTTTTTTTTTTTTAAATTAGGTTTGACTGACAGCAGAACCGTTCATGTTAAAGGCAGGACTTACTTTAGTATTTCTTACTGAGATATTCTAGTAAATGGCAAAAGATGCATGTGATCTAAGGAACACTCAGGAGCAAAGGTGGTTTTCTGTTGATAAATAGTTTCTCTGTCTCGTCTGTCTCTGTCTCTGTCTCCGTCTCTCTTTCTCTGTGTGTGTGTGTGTGTGTGTGTGTGTGTGTGTGTGTTCATACACTTTAAATGTGTTAATGTGCTGTCCTTTCTCAGTATTTCCCACAAGACATTTGATGCCACCGAAATTCTTCTTAACGGTGGCGGGGTCTTTCTTTGCTACTCGGAGTTTTTAATCCCCTCGTTTAGAGCATTTAGACTGCAGTGAGCCCTAGTCTAGTGTCATGCAGATTTCTTCCGGTTTGAATTTGTTGAGTTGTTTCATTCTGTGGGGGCACAATTTTTATATTTATAGTTTTTGGGTCATTATTTCCTCAAAGATTTACTTTGTGGTGTATGTGTGCGTACATGATTGTGGGTATGAGTGTATACATGAGTGTGTATGTGCATGGGTGTGGATGCCTTCAGCAAAAGATGGTGTTAGACACCCCAGAACTGTAGTTACAGGTTGTCGTGAGCCACCCATTCTGGGTCGTGGGAATTGAACTGGAATCTATTAGAAGGGCAGCAAGAGCTCTTAGCCACTTAGCCATCTCTCTAGTCTCCCTTTAATGTGTTCTTTTAAAAGAGAGAAAGGCGTCTTTACTTTACCTTTGATGGAACTCAAGGTACGTGATACCAAGCTTTTTGTCATCTTGTATTTAAGTGGTTGTGTGTGTGGGTGTGAGTGGGTGTGAGTGGGTGTGAGTGGATGTGAGTGGGTGTGAGTGGGTGTGTGTGTCCTTTTAGATAGTTCTTTTGTTGAGCCTCATGTTTTCCAATCTTCTTTCTTCTTTCTTCTTTCTTCTTTCTCCTCCTCCTCCTCCTCCTCCTCCTCCTCTTCCTCCTCCTCCTCCTCCTATGTCTGTTAATATTTTTGAGCTGTGGGTTTGTATGGTTTAAATAATAAGCTCCTTCTCTTTTTAAATATCCAAGTGTATCTGCTGTTAAATATTTTAATGGTCTTGTTTATGAATGGTGTCTTTGTACCTTCCGGGTCATTTACGTTGTTTCGTTCTGTTTTGAATATTATTCCATTCTGTCATTTTATTCGTTGCTGAGGAGTGTGTGCCATCACAAAACCACGCTGTCAGCTCATCCCTGGGCACCGTAGGCAAACGTTCCAGCACCGAGCTATGTGGCCGCTGTCAGCTCATCCCTGGGCACCGTAGGCAAACGTTCCAGCACCGAGCTATATGGCGTTCTTCTAAAAGGTAGGAGGGAGGTGTTGTAACAAGTATTCTATAGTGGAACCATGTTCCGAGCTCTCCTTACATATTTTAAAGAAAATAGTATCTTTGGCGGGATATGTGCCTCTGGACTGAGCCTCATGTCTTTGTGCCTTTTGAATTCATGCTTTACACCTGCTTTCATGTTTATTCTGTATTTTAAATTTTCTTTCAGATTGCCTGTTGTTGTTTCTCTTGTTGAAGATGTCTGACCAGTTCATTCATTAAGACGGGTGACCAGTTCGGGTTTCGTTCAGAGTGTTTGACAGCACATATTGTCGAGGCTTCGCCGAAAACGTTTGCATTATGCCAAACCTCAGTTGTCTCTACATTACAGCATAAAGCACGCTGATGTCTTTGTAGCTTGTTATTATGTGTCTCTGGTTTGTTAGGAAAGAGCTGTCAGAGAATAAGCTCTCTTTATTGCGTGGAATTACGAGTTAACTGTTGTCTCGCCGCTGATTAGAACAGCTGTCTTTTCCATTCTGCTGTGTTTGCTGTGGCATCTCACTGTCACAAGGTAGTCTTGGAGGTGACAGTCTCCTGAGACTCCTTTCATGACCTGTCACAACATCACAGACTGGGATCAGTCAGGGCTTTCTCTCTTTTGTATTGGCATTCTTATTTCTTAAAACATGCGGCTCTCCCTCTGACCCGTCCTCCTGTTTCTCTTTCTCTGCTTCCTGATCTGATGCTGTGTGTTATGGGGGAAGGCCAGGTCAGCTTCTAATATACTCCGTTCAGAAATACTGCAGGGGCTGGGGAGATAGCTCTCTGGGTTATAGCCAGCCATTGCTCTTACCAAGGACCTGAACTGGGTTGCCATGAACTCTGTTGAATGACTCAAAACCATTAGTAACTCCAGCCCCAGATCTGACACCCTCTTCTGACTGCCCCATGTACCTGCATGCTTGTGGACATGTACATACAAACACATGAGCACACACAGATAAAAATTTAAAATAGTTTTATAAATTCTTTTAAAAAACATACGCCCCAAAAAGAAATCTTGTGAGAAGACCCACTGATTTGAGAGCCTTGATTTCTCCTATTTACCTTTAGTTTAGAATTGCTATCTGCAGTATTCCTGCATTCACATTTTTCACTAGTGTTGGAATCCCCCAGTCCTCTGAAGACTGCTGACTCGATTTCTTTTGCATTGCATGGTTCTGGCTCCCTCTGCAGCCCCAAATGGGAAAGTGCTCTGCTGTCCTTTGTTACTGAAGAAACTCTAGCTGGCCGAGCTGCCTGCTTCCTGGAGGGAGCATTCGCAGCTGGTGTACAAGTGTAATCCAGAAGTTCAGCTTAAGGAACACAATGTTACTTTTGTTTTGGCAAGGTTTATTTATTGGAGACTTTGGCATATTTGGCGAGAAGATTCAGGTAGAGAAAAATTGTGAGGATGCACTGAGGGGAGGCTGAAGAGGTAAACCATGACATTTGCTAAGGAGGAAGTCTCAGGAGGAGTGTTAATCAGGTTATCACGTGGCCATTATATTTCCATGCTACTCTATATTGTTTATTCATTTTATTTCAGTAGAAAGGTTATTTGAAACTTTTATACTTTAAATGCAAAATGTTGTATAATAGTGCTTCTCTAGAATATTCTGCACAATTGTTTAAGCTTGGGTAGGCACAGATAATGGCTGTGTGAAATAGTCACCCTCAGAGGAAAAGTTACCACATCAAAGCCTGTGTGTTCTTAAGGGAGGAGTGATTAAATACACTGATAGATATATAAGATTACTTGTACTTAATGGAAATCTCCAGTGTTTATATAAACATTGGTGGGTTTAGCATGTTTGTAGTAAGCTTTGGACGCTTGAAACATGACCTTTTAATTTAATAGTTGAGTGTCTGTTGCTTGGTTTTTCTTTTTCTTTTTTCTTTTCTTTTCTTTTTTTTATATCCTTACCTGGATTTCGAGTTTTCTGTATTAACATCTTGTCTTTATTGCCTTTATGTATTCCTGGAAACTGCAAACTGCATGGGTTGTTATTGGGTTTTTTTTTTCTTTAATTTTTTCAAGCTTTGCTGTGTATGCTTAGCTCGCACGACACTTGCAGTCTAGAATGGCGTCAAACTTACCACAGTCTTGCTTTCGCCTCTGCCCTTGGTGCTGGAGATAGGAGCCTGAACCCACTCCAGGCTTTAGTCTTCTGTTCTGTCGCTGGACTTTTTCAGTGTTTCGAAGACAAAGGTGAATTATTGTTTGAAAATTTAATGAATAACAGTTACAGTGTGTCAGCGTCTCCTGTGAAGGTTTACTTAAAAATGTCTGATTTTTGCTGCTTGGTCTCAAATATAGTAATTACCTCCAGAGCCTAGTTTCTGTCCTGAAATGAACCTCACACAACCTTGTTGATTTTAGTGGGAATGCTAACATCTTTTCTAACATTCTTCTGGAATGTTCTCTAGGCTCTATATTAAAAGGACTGTAATATTTAGAAGTGGATGCAGTAATAAGGAGGGTCACAGGTCCTGCAGGGAGGCTGACAGCTCAGCAGATGAGATTTTAGGGTGTTGTTTTTGTTGTAGCTCATGTGAAGCCGACAGACTCCAAATCCAAATCTGTATTCCTCTTTGGAGCAGACATTAACCTCTTTTTCCAGGCCGAGACAGTGAAGTGTATCAGTTTTGGTAGCCTGGGTTATAAGAAACCTAAATTAGTTTGAAGTGGAATTATCCTGTTGAAAGGGCAGTTGAAAGCCCTTGACACTGGACAGAGGATTGTCTAGTGTCTAATCTTGGCTCAGAACGCAGCAGACATAATGAGAGTCATTATGAACTGGTGATCTCTCACCCCTCCCCTCAGCAGACCACATTAGACTTGCAAAAACAGAGAGCACTGTGTGTGCTTGGCCCTGTGCCTGCCCTGTGCCAGAGGAAGAAAAGTCTACCTTGTTTGTGCTCCAACCAGATACTGGCGTATCCTGTTACTGCTAGGCTGGGTTCTGAGCTCCTCTGTTCAAGCTCGTCCTGACAGATGCTGTCATGGCTGACCCTTAGCAAGACAAATGCAGCCACTTTGCAGGAGCTGGCTTCTTCCCAGCAGTGCTTGCCAGTGTCCTGAAAGCATTTGCCTGTGTATTTACCTGTGGTCTGTTACCTCCATCAGGATCGGAGCTGCCTTTAGAGTCTTGGCCGTATCTGAAAGCATTGTATAGTTCTGTTAGTTCAAGTAGAGTCCCTCAACTTGACTTCCTGGTCTTTCAGCAACAGATGTTGCTTCAGTACGTCCTGAGGATCCCTGGGAAGGCCTCCTGCTACAGAAGCAGAGTCATGGACTCTGGAAACACCACAAAAAGACAACCCCACACACGAATGTGGGGCAGTGGGCTCTCAATGTTAACCTTTGCCCAGGAAGAATGGCATTTGTGTTGTATTGTAGGGGGCTGGAAATGAGTGGGGTGAACTATGGTTAGTGTTTGCTTCTGAAGGCTTCCGGCAAAGAGGCATCATTGTGGAATTTTACAGCAGATGGGAGGCTTCTGGAAATTGTGTAAGAGTGAGCGAGTGTGAGTCTCTCTCTCTCTCTCTCTCTCTGGGTGTGTGTGTGTGTGTCTGTGTGTCTGTGTATGTTTCTGGCAGCTGTCTGGGGATGGAGTAGACATACACACTCACATGCACACACATGTACTATGTTTTCCTATCAAGCTCTTATACTAAGAGACTGGTCTGTTTATTAGAGAAAATAGGTGGCGAGGAAAGGATTGAGACATGTAGATGTCTTCCAGGAGAATGTAGCTAACAATCGTAGATTGAAAAGGTGCAACAAGAGATAAAACAGTTAAGGAGAATGGGTGTGTAGTTTTCGTCTGACACGGCGGAAAGAAGCTTTTGAAGACGTATACATGGCTTTGTAGACACATTATGACTTCAGTCTGGTGAACGTGACTTTTACCTTGCCCTTGAGGTGTATTTTAGTTGATAGAGGGCAGGTTTGCATGCATGAAGCCTAGTGTTTGACTTTGAGGACCTTAGAAACTGTGTATTGGGATGTATAGTGGTCATCCTAACACTTGGAATATGGAGGCAGAATAGACTGTTTTCAGTTATGTAATACATCCCGGGCCATCCCGGGCTTCCTTGACTGAAATAAGAATGTATTTCATAGACTATAATAGTGTAATGTAGATATTAATTAATGTATTTAAGTGTAGTTACTTAACCCAGAGTTCAGGCTTAAGACACAGGTTTGTAGCGTAATTTGATTCTTAAGTACCTTAGTTTTATTTCAACATTAAAGTTGTGAAATTTTCATCTTTTCTCAGCCTGTATCAGTGCTGATACAGACACCTCTCGTACTAGAGATCAGGTACTGTTTACGGAGAATGCACTGATTGTGTGCGGCGTCGACAGCCATTTACCTATCTGAGCTTTTGCCACCATGTGAATGGTGGGACAGTTGGTTCTGTGTGTTCACCACTGTGGAAGCAGTCCATAGGTCCACAGGTTAGAAATTGTCCCATCCTCGTGTAGAGCCCTTTGGAAGGAGCTTGGTGTGTGTTTTTTCTTCAGTACAGTGCTGAAGTCTTGCGCTCATTTCTGAAGTGGGATCAACAGGTTAAACTTGATAGAAAGCAGCTACCGTAGCTCGTCCTCCAAAAGCCTCCTGCGCCTGTGTTTTCAATGGAGGCTATAGTAGCCTGCCTGCTGTTTCTACCTCTGTCCTAGCTCTAATTGTTATCTACCAGGACCCAGAGGCCTTTCATTTTTTATCTGTTTGTGATTTTGAACTGGGTCTTACCAAATAAGACGTATTTGTATCAGAGAGACGGTTCAGCAATTAAATCCTGATTTCTGTTCTTCTAGGGGATCTGCCCTTACTTCCTAGGCTCACCTCAGACAGATCCCAGCCTGGAACTGCAGCTCTATGGCATTGCGTGCTCACTTCTCAACTCTGCAGGAGGTCTACTCACGGCATGCATCCACACATATAGAAACACAACCGTGTTTCTTCACAGTCTATTCTTTTACTTGTATGTGTGTGTGAGCGTGTGTATGTGTGTTGGCAGGGTGGGTTTACACACACCAAAGTACGTGTACAGGGATCCGAGTAGGACCTGGGGGAATCAGTTGTCAAAGGACAGTTAGCAGGCGTGGGTTCTGTCCTTCTGCCATGTGGGTCTCAGGAGCGGAACTCTGGCCATCAGGCTTGGCAGCAGGCATATTTACTTGCTGGGCTTTATTGTTCTGTATTCCTTTAAATCATACCATAGTTCATGCAATCTCATGGCTTGAAGAGTTCATGGACTGAACTAGATCGGGTCCTGGAAGGTGTGCAGTGAGGGACAGAAGAGAGCTTATTGCTTATTAAGCTCCTTGCTCCTGAACAGAGTTTCAAGCTTTCTTTACCAGGTAACAGTACTCTCTACCTGTGGATGTGTGTTACAGCTTCAAGAGAGAAATTTAGGGCCATTGGCCAGCATTTGAGATTCTTAGGTCCTTCCTGCTTGCCATGTGTGTACCCTTCCCATATCTTACTGTGAAGATCCGTTCTCTCCTCCAGGAAGTCTTGTTCTGTGCTATCCGTTGCTGCCCTTAGAGAGTGGCTTTGGGAAGCAGCAGGGAGAGACCTCAGTGAGCACGAGAGTAGCCATAGCGAGGGAAGCACTGTTAAGGAGATACTCCTGGTGGAAGTTGGTACAACACCTCTAATGTGTTTCTGCATCTTCCATGAGTTCTGGGACTTCAGCCCAGTCCTGCTCTGTCAGCCCTGTACACATGCTTTCCTGAAAGTCCTTCTTGGACCCATTAACAGCTCGTTCCAGTCCCCCACTAGTAAGCTCCCAGGCCAATATAGATATCTGATCTAGATACCTCCTCATCCATGCTTTCTTCCTGGTGGATCCAGGTTGTGTCATGTTGACAGTTAAAACTAACCAGCAGGGACTGCAGAGATGGCTCAGTGGTTAAGAGCACTCGCTGCTCCTGATGAAGACCCAGCTTCCATTGTTTTTTTCTTTTTCTCTAAAAGCATCTAAAGTTATTTTTCTGCTTCACACCAAGAAGCTTTATTGACTCTGAGGGCCAGATGACGATATTCTTAGTTTTGCTTCTGTTTCGGTGGGTAGAAGGTATTTTACAGTTCAGAACCACGTTCTCTTTTGTGAAGAAGGAGATAGGTCAGGGACTCATCTACTTGGTGCATAATTATATGCAGTATTGTAGGAATAGAAGGCTTCTGTGGAGATTGAGGAGACAGCACTGTGGGTAAGAGTATTTGATGTTCTTGAAGAAGACTCAAGCTTGGTTCCAATACTGATGATGGCCGTCTGGTAACTGCTAGCTGCAGGCGGTCTCCACTGCCTCTGATGTGATGCTTAAAGTCTTCTGTGTTTAAGGCATCTGTGTTTAAGAGATCTATAAAAGGAAAATGTCGCTTATTCGTAAGCCTTGCTTGCCCAAGGAAGGCTGTGGGCTCTCCTTCATGGAAAACAACAAGGTATGTGGTTTTGCTTCTGTAAACATGATTGGTTGACCCAACCGCACTGGATGTGCTTGATAACGTAGGTGGGAGGTCCTTAGGCAGGAAGTACGCCAGGATGTATTGCGTGTCCCCGATTGGATGAAGGTGGGAATTACATAGCCCTGTGAGTTTTGCCTTTTAAGCCTTTGACTGATGTAATTTGCCACCATACTCTAGGAATCTCATATACGGGCCTGGCCAGTGTATCATGCTGACCAGCGTTTAGTAAAGCTTGCTTCAAACTTGGCTCAAAAATTGTGATAGTGGTCTTAATCTTGACCAGTTGGGTTAATACTGCCCTCTGCTGGTGTCTGCATTATGTTTGTGCAGGGGTGTGTGTGTGTGTGTGTGTGTGTGTGTGTGTTTGTGTGTGTGTGTGTGTGCACATAATTATAAATAAATTATAATTATAAATAAAAAAGTAAATTTTAAGCTAAACACAATAAGGAGAGAGGCCTTTCTTTGACAGAGTATGTAGACCAATGACCAGTCTAAAAACAAGAAGGGTTATTCGTAACCGAATGGCCTCTGTTGAAATGTAGTGCTGTTCCAAGGAGGGAAACCATTTAAACTACCCCAGGGAACTACAGTGAGCCTGGTGTATTGGAGCCTGGTGTGTTGGGGTAAAGTACAGAGTTCAGACATTGATTAGATGGGCCATGGGGGGCTGGGTTGTTGGGAACTGCACAGGTGTTCGGACCCAGTACTGGGGCTCAGTTACAGGGGACAGAATAGGCAAATAAAGCAGAAATTCGTGGGGGTGGTGGCAGGGAGCTACAAGCTTATCCAAGAGAGACTGCTGAGATCAGCAGCTGTTCCCACAGTGGGAAGCATGATGAATGGTGGCTTGGGAAAGTGCATCAAAGAATGACAAGGCTGTCTGACAGATTAGCGCATGCCTTCTGGGAAAGGCTGGTCTTGTTTTGAAGTGGAACATTGTCATGCCATAGGTATATCTGATTCAAGGAAATCCAATTTGTAAAGATTTAGATTTCACGGTGATATCATATGCTGTATTTGCACAGCACACACAGTCTATGTTGCTATCAGGTCTTGTTATCTTCGACCTATTTATCACCTTTCTAACCCGTAAATGCCCGTGACACGCACCGAGCCTTGGAGTTTAACATGCCAGAGGTTGAGTCTGTGAACAGTGAATCTGGTGGACCAAAGGTAATCATCTTTTTCCTGCTATTCATATAAGAATCTGCCTTATAGAAATATTTCTAAAGGACCCCCCTCAAATGTCAGAGACTCTGCAGGCTTAAACTAGATATTTAAAAAAAAAATCAATTTAGCATCACAAATTCAGGATGGTAACCTATCAAGGCTCTTTGTGAGCTGTTGTCCCAACACTGTTACTGCCTGTGTCTCTGTGTCTCCACTGTCTTGCTGCAGTGGCCAGGGCAGCTTTGGCCCACCTGCATACTGCCAGGGGATAAACTTGATACCTTCGCTCTCGTGAAACACTATCTGTGAAGTGGGCTCTTTGATCTACAGTCTCCCCCTCTAACGTGGGTGGGGGATTACGAGCACCTCTGAGTTTATGAATATTGTATGAAGTTTATAGAATTCTGCCTTGCACTCCCATTAACCCTTTCTGAATGCAGGGCCGTGTACCATTTCTGCCGCTCTTAGGCTATGGAACTGCGCCGTCTAGGTAAATCCTTTCTCATCTCTGTAGGATGGAGAAAGAGAATTTAGCAAATGTTTTTTCTTCTGATAGCTGTCTTCTTACACCCGTGTGAAGTCAGATAGCTGTCAGTTTTTACAGCTTCCAAGGGAGAACTGTCTCTATAGCCATTGTCAGCCTACTGGAGGAGGTATGCTGATACAGTGTGGGGATCGCGTGTCATTTATAATCAGGCCTTGGACAAGCAGCCGTAATGAGAATGCCTGGTTAAGTGCTTACCGTAGAAGGTTCTACACCCTTTATTTTTTACAAATTTATAATCACGTGTCTGCATTTGTGTTTCTGTCTGGGTGCATGAACATGTGTGTAGAGAGATAGCAGAGTTCCTAGGGCTGCCACTGTAGGCTGTTGTGAGTCACAATTTAGGTGCTGGGAATTGAATCCTGGTCCTTTGGAAGAGCAGTCTGTGCTTTTAACTCCCGAGTCATGTCTCTAGCCACAACAGTTTTCATCTATTATAATTCTTACAACACGCTTAGGGGATAAAACCCTTACCATCCCAGTTTGATAGGAACTAGATGGGAGGTGCAGGCTAAGGTACTGCTTTGTTCACGTTGGCACTACATGGAAGCGTGCTTGAGTTTGCATCAGGGCAGGAGAGTCCTAGACCTGGCTTTCTCTTGCTTAGCTACCGGTGGAGAGAGAGGCAGACAGTAATGGAATAATATAATACACTAGGCTATTGAATGGGTGGAGGGGAATGGTCCTGAGAAAATACCACGTAGATGAGACCTGAAGAATGATGAGGATGAACAGCATCCCAGCATGTGTGGTGAGGGCCGGTATAAAATGTGGTGATTTTGATAAAGTGACAAGGCCTCAGGCAGAAAGAGTGGCTGAAGCGTGAGCTTTGCATGCACCTCATGGAGATTGTGGAAAGAGATTGGGTCATCCACGGATTCATGCTTCTACCAAAGGGGATGGATGGGTCATGGCAGAGTGGCATGTGGTGAATGCTACCTTGAGGGTGACACAATGAGACAGGGAGTAGTAGACAGGGGAGTGTCACATCCATACCGATTACCACCTGCTCTGAAGAGGCCGCACAATCATCAACTCTTGTTTTGGTTGTTGTTTTGTGCAATGCTGATAATTAACTGACCTTACAAGGCAATTGTGTTCCCACTGAGCTATACTCCCTGATGGTGGTGGTCATTGTTATTATTGTAAGTGTCGAGACTGGATCTCCCTAGGAACCCTGCCTCAGCCTCCTTAGTACTTGGGCATAGAAGCCTATGTTCCAGAGCCTGGCTCAGTCCCTGTTTCACCTCCCCCTGCCCTTGTGCTTCTGCTTTTCACCTAAAACATCCTTTTCCATCTAGAGAACCACTAAGTACTCCTTTCTGGTTGTCGGCATTTCTGCTTAATTTTTTCCCCATCTTTTCTTCATCCCTTGTTTCCTTCCCTGGATGTTTGACACTGGATGGGGTGAGGTAACTCTGTAGCAGCTCTAGTTAGCACTGCACTCCTCTCTGGAATTTCAGCTTCTACAGTTGAGCTGCGCCAGCCATTTGTGACTGTGCGTGTCGCCAGGATCTTCATGACTCCTGTGTAGAACCTCTGCAGAGTTACACTCACCCGCAGTCACACTTGACCTCGATTGTGGGGAAATGCTTGGGGGGTTGAGTGTCGTCTTTGAGAAAAGAAGTCATCCCTGGCTTCAGAGCTTCTGAAGGGAGAGGACAGATTCCATATGGCTTGACCCGCGACTATAGACACTTGGTTTTACGTTTAAATTACTGCGTTTACCAGCTCTGCTCACGATGATGGACGCATTTAAGGAAAGACATAAAATAAAGAGGCCGGAAAGAGAGCAAGAGCTCAGGTAAGAGCGACCCGTGCTTCAGCAGGAGATAGGTTCAGTTCCCATCATTTGGTGCCTCTCGAGTGTCTTTAACCTCAGCTCCAGGGGATCTAATCCCAGGCAAACGTCAGGAGCCTAACTGGACAAACTGACTGTGACTGTACTGAGGATACATAATTTATGAGGCAGTCGCATTGCCTGCTTGTGTTTGGTTTATGTGCACATTTATAGAAGACACAGGGCAATGGCAGGGTCTCCTGCTAATCTAGAAGCTCGCTAACTCTGTGGACTGGCCAGCCATCCATACTCAGGAAGTTTCCTTTCTTTGCAACCCCAGGGCTTGGTTTACAGAGGCATTCCACTGTGTTCGACTCTTACCTGGCTGTCGGGAGTACACTCAGTCCCACACCTTGTACATCAGGCCCTTTCCAACCGTGCCATCCCCAGTCTTTTGTGGTCCCATGGCTTCATATGCTTCATGGCTCCATACTATTCTTCCATGCTCTCCTGTGGCTCCCACATGATTAGGTGCTGGCTACATACAATCAGCATCTGAAGGTGCTTTCCTTCCTCAGAATGCTTCGTCCCCGCAAAGGCTCACCGGGTCTCTAGCACCTCAGTCAACACCTCGCACATGGCCAACACTCAGTACGTTTTAGCCAAGCAAATAAAGGAGACTCTCCATGTAGTACAGGCCTGGCATTCTGGGGGGTCCACTTGAGTCTGCTCCATGCTGATGTTTTACCCAAGATTTACAGTGGGTAGACACACGCACGCACGCACGCACGCACAGCCCAGCCCAGGAGTAAGAGGAAGCTTCTGCCCACCTGTGAAGGCGTGGCCGGGATGCTGGGTGCCTGCCAGCGTGGCTTTGTTTCCCCAGCTGCAATCCTGCCGAGTGCACTTCATCGTGGTAGCTAGGCATCTTGGCAGTGGCCCTTACCGCACATTTCAGCTGGGATGAGTTTTTGTATGACAGGCGTCACAACAGAAGTAGGATGTGACTTGCGTCTGAAGCCATCTCATCAGTCGGAGCTGTGCGAACCAGTTTGCATGTGTCAACAATTTAATCCTCTAATGTACTTGCCAATGGAAAAGTGACACTGGAATTATTTTTGTGTATTTACTGACGAGAGCGATGTGGTTACCAAGTGCGCCGAAGGAAAAAAACCTTCAAATTCCAATCTTTCAATTGGGACCATATGTGTGTTTTTCCCTAGGCAAAATGAGTCGATCACCAATCCACATACAAGTGTGCGTCCACACATTACCGTCCCCTGGATGTGTTTGTGTTGCACACCTGCATATTTATACCAAATACCTTATTGTGTTAAATAAGCTACTAGATGTACGGCCCTCACAAAAGTGCTTCGTATGTCACATATTCTCTATAAACTTTAGGATATTGTTTTCTTCTGCCAGATTCAGCAGTAAGATTATTGTTTTATTTAACCTCTGCTCATGAAAACTAGACTCCAGAGGCTGCTGGTCTCAAGGAATTTTCCAGTCAACGATGAGTTGATGCCACTCCGATGTGTCTACAATCAAGTTTTATCTCACTCAGAAAATACTACTATTTGTATTTTTAAATCAAAACCATTTTCTCAGGTAGATTCATATTGGCTCTTATCGTAGAGCATTTGTTTTCCCTTCCTTTCTCCCCCTTTCTTTCTCTTACTTTAGATTTTTGAATGAGGGTCTCATGTAGCCCGGATGGCCTCAGACTCTACTGTGAACTTAAGATAACCTTGGACTTCTAAGCCTCCTGTCTATACCTCCTGCGTGCCAGGATTACCGGCACATGCAACCAAGCCCAGTGTAAACGGTCGTGGGATCGGAACCCAGGGCTTAATGCAAGCTGAGGAAACACTCTTACTGACTGGGCATCTTCTCAGCCTTATGCTTCTCTTAAGTTTCCGTTTCCATTAAGCCTTCCAGGAAGATGCTTTCAGTGTTCTTGTTCCTTGTTCTTTAAACTGGGTCTTGGTCTGAGGCCCAGCTGACCTCTCTTTATAATCCTACTTAGTCACCAGGATTACAGGCACATGTTGCCAATCCCACTTTGAAGGTGACATTTTTAACCTTTGGTCTAAAACAAACCTCACTGGGATCTTAATGTGTACCTGAACTAGAAAAAAAAAAAAACTTACTATTTATAACTTGTAAAAGTTACATCAGCTGTTTTAAGTCACCAAAAAAAAAATAATATAAAAGAAGACTGTGAATCAGTCACACCTATAAGAACAGTGCTAACTTGTCAGTAAGGAATCGATTGTACTCATAGGGGAAGTGGTGTGTGTCAGCCCAGTGTCGAGTTACCTGTGGTTAACAGTAGCTGTTTTGACTAATTGCTCTTCTGTCTGCCTCTTCCCCCTCCCCATCCCCTTTTTTAACCTTTTTCTCCTCCTCTGTTTCTTGTTGTTACTTTCCTTTCCCTGTTAGATGTCTTTCTCTCTCTCTCTCTCTCTCTCTCTCTCTCTCTCTCTCTCTCTCTCTCTCTCTCTCTCTCTCTCTCTCTCTGGTGTTGATCCTTGGCTCAGTTTGATCACCTGGTCTCCCCTGGAACTTACAGCTATATAAATTCTTTGTACATGGGTATCATCTTGGGTTTGTTGTTGTTAAAATAAAAAGGCAGCCCAGTTTAAATGCAGCCCACAGATCCGTTAGGTCCAAGTATGTCTGACCAAAGTTTACTCCGTTGTGAGTGAAGGGAAGAAGTAAAGGACCCCGCCTCCCACACGTCCTTTAATGGAGTATTACTTGAAAACGCAACACGTGGACTTGAAATGTGCACCTGAGTGTTGTCAAAGAGTGATTCCAGCTGGAGGCTCAGTTTATGGTGTACAGATATGCAGATTTCTCTGTGGATGTTGGAGATTGAGTTCAGAGCTTTGTACCCACTGAGCACATCCTGTGCAATTGAGCTGCATGCATTCCTATCCCAGCTATTCTTTTCCTTTAAAATCTTTGTTCTGCGTAACACACTGAGGTGGGGCAGGCAGTCCACAGCACACCGTAGGGGAAAGACTACACCTTACGACGTTGTTTCCCTGTTCCCCTCACAGTTGAACTCAACCCTAGCCTTTCCCTGCTAGGCCATCACACCAGCCCCCAGCTGTTGGCAGCTGCTTTTCTTACAACTGCTTTGTAGCAGAAGAAACTCACTGTATAGATCTTTTTGTCAGGTTTGGCTATGATTGGAAACATGAGTGTCAGTGTTCTCAGATGGAGACCCCTGGAGTGCAGTCAGGATCTGCTAGTAATTTAATCCATGCACTGTGTGTGAATGGGAGACGGGCTGTCTTACATCTGAACTCCAGCCGCAGCCCCAAAACAATATCGATTTTGTTACAACAGCAGCAGCAGCAGCAACAACAACAGCAGCAGCACTGGTTTGGGACACTATTTCCATGCGTTACCAGCAATGGCGTTGCCTTGGAAGCAAGGAATGCAGTTCTGAGAAGAACATCTTATCACCTTCCCCTCATGATGGCGCTCAGCTCAGTGACGAGCCCTGGAAGCCATCTTAATACTAGGATTCTCACTGTTATTCCTGGAGTGTTCCACTTAGCCTCCTTGTCATAGTAAATGCTCTGTCTGTGACCCTGAAGGTGGCCTGAAGGGATTGAGTGAGACCACCATTGTGCCTGGCCCAGAGGCTTGCCCATCTAGTGTCGAGCCTCTTTCTTAATCGACATTCACATCAAGCTCTTAGGCGCTTGTTGTGTGAGGGGATTGAAGGGACCGACTGCTCGGCTGCTCAGGGCTTGCCAACGTGAAGAACACAGAAATTGTTGAGGGCGTAAGTGACATCAGACAGGAGGTTCCTATCTCAAGCAGTGAGACATCCTGACAAGAAGAACCTGTGCACATCCGCCTTCAATCATTTGAAGAGTTAACAATCCGTTCAATTACTGAGTGACAGGTGGAGTTCTGGTTGGGGTAGCATGTGGAGGCCAACAGGATTGTCTCAAGGCGTTGATGTGCATTTTCTTGGCTGTAGACATCCTGTCCACATATTTCTCAGGAGAAGAAGCATTTCTGAGGTAGAGTGTGGCTTAGTGGTGCAGAAAGTGCTTTGTAGGCCTGAGGCTCTGAGTTAAATCCACTGTCCCTGTAAAGGGATTTTCTCGATAGCTGATCATTTAAAGGTCTGAAAATGAAATTCTAACTCAGTTCCTTTGTTGTTACTAAGTGGACATCACTTTAGCATCGTAAGTTTTTGTTTGTAGCTTTCTGAGCAAAAGCTTCTTCCATGGTCAAGGGGCCTGTGCCTTGTGTAGGCATTCTAAGCTCATGGGCTTCACCCTGGAAAGGCCAGCAGGGTGCTAATAACCCAACTGCTGGGAAGTAAGGTGCTGTCCTGAAATTGGGGAAGGTCATTCCCTTCCTTCTAGAACTCTTGAGATGAAGAGGCAGGCCCTTCGTCTCATAGATTCTAACTGACACTTCTTTTCTATGTTTCTAATTTCTAATTAATTGATTAACTAATAATCAGGTTTGAGGCAGAGCCTCCTGTATCCCAGACTTGTCCTATACTCTCTGTAGTTCAGGATAAGTTTGAACTCTTCCTCCTTCCTCTGCCTTCTGAGTGTTAGGAGGACAGATAATGTCCACCACACCTAGGTCATGAGGTGCTGGATAGAGAACCCAGGGCGTTGCGCGTGCTACATAAACGTTCTGCCAACTGAGTCACATCTCCAGTCCTAAAATCCCGTTCGTCAAATCACTTTCAAATTTCGTCCTGTATTTTAAAGTTATTGTTTGATTTGTTGCCCTGGCCGGCTTAGAACTTGATATGTAGACCAGGCTGGCCCCAGACTCACAGGAAATTGTTCGTGGTTACCCAAGGTATGAGTGGAAGTATGGGCCGTCAGAAGTGCCTCTAGGGTCTATGCCTGCAAACAGCAAGACAAGCATTGACTTCACTCAGAGAATTCATACATTGGTAAATGAGGTGTGGGCTATAAGTACTTGTGTCTAATCATAACAAGTGGTATCTTTTCACAGTGACCCGTGGTCCTCTTGCTAATCTAACGTCATCATGTTGTACCTGTAGGTGGTGACCACTCTACTACGACTACGACTATTACTATTGATGATGGTGATGATGATGATGATGGTAGTAGTAATAATAATAATAATAACAACAGTAATAATAAAGCAAGCAGAAAACACATCCCAGAATGTAAGCACGCTAGTTTTAACGTGTTCAACTGAAACAGTTGTCAGTTGAAACTTTCTTCCACCAGCCTCATTGATCACATAAGTGTTTTCCTGCTTGACTGATTGGAACGGGACCTCAGAGTCCGGTTGTCTTGCCTCCTGTATGAAGGACCACACTTTTCTGCTGAGTCTTTATGCTGTCCGTGAAATGATCTCTACTAGAAAAAACAGTGTAACTGAAATTGAGTGGGAAGAAAATTCTCCATGACCACACCAAGCCTTCAAGGTATCACTTAAAAAATTAAAATAATCTGCCATTATGTGTTTTTTTTCTTCATTCTGGTTACCTGGCCTTCACTTTAATTTAGATTTACTTTTTCCCACAGGACCATCCCAAACCCAATTATACACAGAGTAGATGCAGTCAAATATGGGCATGTCATATTCCTACCATGACGTACAAACAGGTCTGTAAGAAGTCCCTGTAAGGCACATTGGTTTTACTCATCGCAGTGCCATACCTTGTGCTCATATCGATGGGGTTACTTCACCACGCTTTTCTCATTCGTCGCCTTATCTAACTGCTACACCTCCCTTGCCGTCCAGGTACTCTTTGTTTTCTCTACACAGTTACATAGTGGCTGAGGGAAGACAGGCCTGTCTGTAGCTGCAGACGTAGCCATTAGCCAAAGCCATTGCACCCAACCACTGTGCAATTTTCCTTGCCCCGAGCTGTGTGAAAAGATTCCCTGCTACCTTTCAGGTGAGGACACCAGCAAATGTATGGCCTGAAACTGACGTAGCTTTGTTCAGAGACATGGGATGCCTCCCAGTATCTTCAGGAAGTCCGTCACTCATCTTTCAAGACCCCAGCCAAATCTTTTCTTGCGTGCTTTTAAATATTGTGTCTCATTTTAAGAATTGTGCCCATTCGTGTGACAGGGGTACTGCGAATCTGAGCATTTGTGCTGCCGACATCTAATGGGTCGGAACCTTCCCTTTGGGGTCAGAGTTCATGGTGGTTTTGAGCTGCTTGACTTGGGTGCTGTTAAGCAGACGTATCCTCGGAAAGACCATATGCAGTCTTAACCCCCGAGCCATCACTCCAGCCATTCTAACTCTGCTGATCCTTTTTTTTTTTAATGGGGTGCCCTTGCTTTTGGAGTTTCCTGGGCTTTGAAGCAGACTTTGGGCTCTTTTATCAGCTGTTGCACTCTCGGTTTGTTATTTGGTGGCTGGCGCATAGTAGAAGGTAAGTAGATGTTTGCGGGATTGAGCAGATGAGTGATTAGTGTTTTACTTTAATTACTGATAATTTACGTCCTGGGGTGGGCTTCAGGTACCTCAGAAGGTCTGTTGCAGCAGCAGGAGTGGTTTCCTTGGCTTTGCAGGCTTGGAATCGGTGATTCACTATCCTTTAAAATGACTTGTGTGCATGATGCGGGAGCTGATTTTTTTTTTCCTCTAAAATTTTTTATTGTACACACTGTTTTTTTTCTTTGCGAGATTGTCAATGCCGCTGCCGTCATGAGCATAAGAAAGCTGTAAGTCTAAACAATGTATTTTTTTAAAATGTGGCACGCTGTGCTTTTACCATACCTCGTGAGTAGCTGTATGCACCTCGGTACTCAAAGAATTAATTTTCAAAGCTATATTTGCTGGTTTATTGTTGTACAGAGCTGTCCAAGTTGAGCAGACATTTTTAGCAGAGCGACGATGATTGGTTGAAAGAACACTGGTGGTCTGGCCTGCTGACACTGACACTTAGCAATGTGTGGGGAGGGGAGGCCATTGGACCCTCATATGATCTCAGTTATTTCCTCTGTCCGGTCTATCCATGTGTATGTGATTCTTCCATAATTGCTTCTGGCTTGGTGATCTCTCTGGGTCTCTGGGAGTCCCATAGTATGTAGACTATATAGTCTTAAAAGAACGGGGGACTCCATCTCCACAGGTCTGGAGAAGTCATGCTGTACTTAAAGGCAGTACAGCTGTTTAGAGGTCACCCAGGCCCCTGTAACTAACTCCTCACCCATATCTGTCAGTAAGCCTAGTGAGCGCATTGGTTCTCCACATTGGATCTTGGTAGATTGCCCTCTGGTTTGTATTCAACATGCTATCCAGGCTAGAATTGCGGACTATGATAGTGGAATATATGGTAGGAAATTAATTACAATGAATGTTGTTGTCTACTGACAGAAGTGGCTTTCAGTAACCTATTTTAGAAAGATTTCAGTATTCGTGCATTTATACTTGGTAAAGTCAGTTGCAAAAATGGTGGCTAGAACTTATTTTAAATGCACCTAATTTTTGTTCTTAGCAAATTTAGGCTCATTATAAGGTCTGATATTCAGTCCTTCCTCAGAGTCTTGCCTGATGGGAAACGCCTGGTTGGTAAGGCTCTTTGAGCCACTGTTGCGAAGTTAAATTCTCCATGAGCTCCTTACTGGCTGGACTAAATTTGGACTTTACTCTTCATAGTCTGTTTAGCCTACCATTGAAAGGTCACATGACAGCTCAGGTCTCAGGACAGCTATGAATGCAGCCCTGCACTTATAGATGACCATGCCGTTAAGAGTATGAAAAGGTAACACTTGTCTTGACTTTCAGAGCTTTAAGAATAGCAACATTCAGTATTCCTCTGAGCGGAGTTAGCCACTGAAATGTCGCAGGGATGCCGGAGTTTGATTTTTGTTTTAAAATAGCGTTGTGATTTTCAGTCTGCAGGAAGTAGCAGTTCCCTGTTTCCGAGTTCTTTTGGTAGGGATTGCATTTTTATTGTGTCGTTTTATGCTCTGAAGTTACAGGAACAGGTAGAGTTGATATGACCTGGATGAAATATTTAGGACCGGGAGGACCCGCGAGTGGGTATAATGAATAAGATGGAGTGGACCATCAGCATCCAACCTCCATCTTCCGCCTCTGAGGACTCAGTAAATCCACATGCTGCGTTAACAAGGTCTCCATTAGTCGCAGCCAGGAGGATCATGAACTCTTGGATGCTCTCTAAAGCCACTCTGGGGAGCCTGACAGGAGGTGATCCCAGGATGGAAGCCGGGCTGTCATCTGTTCCCTGGGACTCAACAAGGAACATTGTGCTTTTAGCTGGATTTCCCCTTAAGAGGAGTTCACTTGTCAGTCGGTACTCAACAAACTCAAGTAGAAGAGATCCTTACAGCAGGGAAAGGGATCGCGACTCGAACTTAGTGATGGTTTTGGTATCTTTGGAAACCTCTGTTCTCTCTATCTGGGAAACTGATACAAATAAACCTTGAGGTTTTGTTTGAAAATACTGGGGAAAAAACAGATTATCTTTTGTACTTTAACAGATTTCCAACAGAGTTGTTAGATTTTAATTTCTAGGTATATTGTTTATATACTGCCCTTTCTCCACTTTCATAACTTGTAAAGACTGAAACTCTTAATGTGATATTTTTCTATTGAAGATAACACATCTATTTATTTACTTCTAAAAGTTGAGGAAAGCGTAAACATACCCAGTAGTAGTACGTGTAGTACATACTTTATGTTTTAAAGAAGTTTGTGGGGCTACGACTTCTTCCCCATTGAAAGAGGATACTGAATTAGCCAAGTCAAACACCAAGCAATTTGTAATTAAGCTATTAGTGTAATTATAGATAAATATGTTTTATGGGTGGTGGTATCATGGCAGTAGGGGTCATTAGGATTCCCTCTCGAGCATCAGCGAGGGTCAGACAATTGGGAAGTTGATTCTGAAAAATAAACTTACTTGTGTTGTTCTTGTTTACCTCTGCCTAAAACCTAGGCACAGGAGGGTGTTGCAAAGTAATGAATAATTGAGGAATCATGCTGCTAGATTCATTACCTCATTTCCTCGTGTGAGCGTGTCCTCCCCTGTGTCCTTATTTTTATAGTCCTCCTTGCTGTAGCATTGGACCAGTTCATGATTCCCTAGCATGTGTTTTCTAGTTTATATATCAGGAGCTTTGCGAGTCAGATGTCAATCAAGGGCTTTTAGCCTTCCTTCCTTATCTGTGTTGCTAAAGGCTCCTGGCTATCCCTCAATTTTACAGTTAGATAAATGTAGAGAGGTAAACAGAATACATATTTAGGTATGTAGTCCATTTCAAATGTTTTGTCTGTCGTCTGTCCGTCTGTCCATCCATCTGTCCAAATATCCACCCAATCTATGTATTTATCTATGTATCTATCTTTGTATGTGTGTGTGTGTATGTATGTATGTATGTATGTATGCATGCATGCATGAATGCATCCATCCATCCATCCATCCATCCATCCATCCATCCATCTTTTCTACCTACTACCTACCTACCTATCTACCTACTTATCTACCTGCCTGCCTGCCTGCCTGTCTGTCCATCCATCCACCCACCCACCCACCCACCCATCCACCCTCCCACCCTATCTATCTATCTATCTATCTATCTATCTATCTATCTATCTATCTATCTATCTATCTATCAGGTATGTGCCTTTTTTATGTGTAAATTCTTTTAAGTTCATTAACTGAAGAGGCTATCTTTTGTCTGGTTTGCTTTTTTTTCTTTTTTCTTGTTTTGTTTTTTTCAGCTTCATTAAGAATGAATTTGCTCTAGATTCATGGGTTTATTTCTGAAATTTCCATCCTTTTCCCTTGGTGTTGGTGTTATGCTGGATGCTGTCTTGGTGAATGCAGTCCTGAAGTGAGTCTTGAAGCCAGGCGTAGTGATGCCCGCTGCTGCTCTGTTATTTTGTCCTAAGACTGTTTCAGCTGTGTGAGGTCTCATTCATGTCCATGTGAAGTTTAGGGAGTGGCCTTTTCTATTTACGTGAAGAATTGTATTGATATTTCGACAAGTGTTGCATTGGATATCTAAATTGTTTTAGCATAATGTTTCTTCTCATAAAATACCAGAGGTAACTGGACTTTTAAAGAGAAAGAGTTTATTTCAGCTCACGGTTCTGAACTCCCAGGTCTGGGATGGAATGGTAGCCATTTTGCTTGCTACCTCTGGGCAAAGTAGTACACCAAGGTGAGAGTATAGCTAACAAAAGTCAGGGTGTGACTTAGGGACCGCCCACAGGGTACTGCTTCCTAAACGTTCATAGTAGTGTCACCTTTGGAAGAAGGAACTTGTGAGGGTGCTAATCCCAATGATGGCAGGCAATACGGATAATTTAACATTGCTTCCAGATAACGGTCATGGGGGTGGGGCTTTACTTTTTCACATGTGAACTATTTAACTCTTTTTTATCAGTGTTTTACAGTTGGTTTGTAGGCCTTCTAGTTCCTTGGTTAAAGTTATTCATGGTTGCTTTAATGTATAGCTCAATGGGAATGAGATTGCTTTCCTGATATGTTGTTGTTGTTGTTGTTGTTGTTGTAGCAAGTTTGTTACTGGATATAAAAATGCTGCTAATTTTGTTGGTTGATTTTTTTTTTCCCTGTCATGTAACCGGTAAATTCATTTGTTGTAAGGTTTTTTCCAGTGGCGTACTTATTCTTTTTTATATGCAAAATTTGAGGGTCAGTGTATTAAATGGCCCATTTTTTTTCAACTTACGTGCTAGTGATATGGGGGAAATTTACATTTTGAATCTCCCTTTCCTGTCCTGAGTCAGTGTTAGTGTGTGTGGAGGTGTGGCCTGTGTTGGTCTATCTGTGTACATGGAAGCCTGATGTCAAGATTACATCCTTCTATTTGGTTGTCTGTTGTATTGATAGAGGACAGGCCTCTGGATGAACTTGATTCATCTAGCCTAGCTGTCAGGGGACTCAGTGTCCTATCTTCGCTGGAGTTTCATTGTGTTGTTGTTCCTGTTGTTGTCGTTTCTTTGTGGGGATACCGTGTTCGTTGTATAGCCCTGGTCGGCCTTACCTTGCCTTCTTCCTGAGTGCCTCATTGTTCCACGAGCACTGCGTGAAGAGATCTTGTCCTGAGAAGATGGCACTTCCTGTTGGAATTGGAGAGTGGTGGGGTGCAGTCAAGTGGTTCTTGCAAGCTCGCCAGAGGATCTCATGTCCCCTCAGATCCACCGCTTGCCTATCGTTTTGTGTTCCCCTCTTCTCCTTCCATTTCAGCCTGGAGCCTGGCAGAGCAGAAATCTGTTTTTGAGTTTAGTATGCTATTTCCCTCTTCCCTCCTGTCCTTAACAGCAGTAAGCACTCAGGATGGCAGCTGCTGTATTAAGCCCAAGAGCTTAAAAGATTAAAGCAACCACTAACAGCCGTCAGGAAGAAGTTGAAGGGCCTTTTCTTTAATTTTTTTTTTCCAGGAGGGTTGAGTTTTCATTCTGGCGGTTGAGTAGAAAATTACAAACAGGCTGTGTTCCGCAGCTTGAATGGGCCCCAACATCTGGAGAGACACAGCCTTCTGCTCTCTTCCCATTCAACAAAGGCTGGCCAGCCTGTGGTGGGAACTGTAGGCATAGACATTAAAACTCTTTGTGTGTCTAAGCCATTGACATTTCTTCGTTAATTGTGATTTTTTTTTCAAATAAACACCATCTTGTCTTCCCTTTGTAATTCAGGCCTGCATAATGGAAGCCCTTCCCAGTTGACTGCTCCTTTCAGAAATTTGAGAATTCCCACCTTGGAGGCTAGAATACCTGTTAAAACTCCATGTTTGCTTCTCTAACTTTTCTTCTTGTGGACGTGTTGTCTGACTTCTAGAATCCCCAAAGCCCTGTCTCAATATCGCCCGATTGTTTGAGCTACAGTATACATGTACCTGTTCGTAGTCGTTTCATTTTCTTTACTGGGGGGGTGGGGTCGCTCAGACTCACTCTGTAGTTGAGGATGACCTTGAACTTCTTATCCTCGACCTCTGTAGTGCTGGGATTATAGATGTGCATCACTATGCTTGGTTTAGACAGTGCTAGAGATAGAACCCAGAGCCTAGTGGATACTAGGCTGGTGCTTACCCCTGAGCCGCATTCCTAGCACCAGCCCTTATGGCTGACATGTGCTCAGAGATCCAGGCGGTGGAGATGTATAATACATGCTAATTTTCCCCAGATTCCTAAGTACAGTTACACAGCGTTGTTTTTATTTTATAGACATTTTATCAATAATTTTATTTATCTATATCTCAAATGTCCCCATTCCCAGTCTCCCCTCTGCAACCCCCATCCTCCCTCCTCTTTGCCTCTAAGAGGGTGCTCTCCCACCCTCCCACCCATCCACTACTTCCTCACCCCTCTGGCATCTTCCTTCACTGGGGCAAGAAGCCTCCACAGGATCAAGTGCCTCCTGCCCTTTGATACCAGATCAGATAAGGCAATCCTGTACTACATGTTTGGCGGGAGCCGTGGATACACCCCTGTAGACTCCGTGGTTGGTGGTTTTGTCCCTGGGAGCTCTGAGGGGTCTGTTTAGTTGATGTTGTTGTTCTTCCTATGGGGTTGCAATCCCAGTCAGCTCTAACAGTCCTCTCATGTGAGAGTCTTTGAAGGTGGATGTGGGCTGCTATGCTCTTCTTTCCTTTACCTGCAGTTTTCTAGTTTCAGTTTGACTATCAGTGCACTAGATCAGGCACGGAGAAGCCTCCTGTGTTATGCACAGGACCTGTTTCAGATTCTATAACAGGAAGAAATGGATCCCCTGGAAAATTGTAGTGTTTGTCAACTTTCAACCTGTTTGTGTGTGTGCGTGTGTGTGTGTGCGTGTGTGTGTGTCCCATTACACTAAACTGTCTGAGCAGTGATCTCCAGGGTTCTCTCGTTCTCCCATGTCCAGCTTTTTACATGGTTGTTGGGGATGGAGCTCAGGTTCTCTTGCTTTTCACCTCAGCTATCATCCCAGCTTGAGACTTGTTGATTCATTTGAAAGGTGGTCTTTCATTTTTGGACTCATACACTCATCTTGCTCCCTCTACAATATGAAATTGTCACCATGATCCAACTCATTAGCAAACACTTAACCCCACATCCTGACCACTTTTTTTCTGAGGGGAGAGTATTTGTATTCTGACAGTACTGTATTCTGGCTGGGTTTGGGTGTATATGTCTTTAATCACAGAAGACAGAGGCAGATGGATTTCTGAGTTCTCTGTTAGACTTTGTCTCCAAAGTTGAATTAAATTGAATTAAAATTTAAAAAAACAAAACTGCTAATTTTTTGAACAGCTATGCTCTGAATATTGTTTTGACTGAAGGCCACAGTCTGGTGTATTAGAGTCTGAGAAACCTAGAACCTGTTCTTATTGAGGTGTGTTACAAAGTTACAGGACCCAAATATAGTTTAGTTTTTCTGTTTTTGATTCTATACCAAGAAAGCAATTAATATTTGGTGTCTTTTATTTGAGGATTATTAAAGCTAGTGGAGCATTCGAATAAGTCAAATGGATTCGGATTTGTCAGTAAGAACCTATTATGAATAATACTGAGCTTTCAGGCAGATTGATTTGTAATTTTCTGTGATATTATATAGGTTTTCTTGGATTTTGAAGTAAATACATTTTGCATATTGCTTAAAAGTTTGGACTGCTTTCACAGATAACAAAATGTATTCTGTGGGAAGCTAGAGAGTTCGAGGGGCTGTGTGTGAGTGCGTGTGTGCTTGTGCCTGTCCTTGTGTACACACACATATCTACCTACCTGTGTGTCTATGTGTAGTTGTGTGCACATGCACCTGGGGTCAGTCTTGGGCTTTGTTTCTCCGGATACCATGTAATTTGTGTTTTGAGTTAGGGTCTTTCATTGGTACCTGGTAGTCACCACTTTGGCTAGGCTGACAGGCTAGGATAACCCAGGGGGTCTCTATTCATGCTTTCCCAGCACTGGGGTTTCAAGAGCATACCACCATCCTGGTTTCTGTTGTTGGCTTTGCTTTGGTTGTTGATGTGGTTGAAACATAGTTACTGGAGCTTGTACTGAAATCCTCATGCTTGTGTGCCAAGTCCCTCATCCACCAAGTGGTCTCCCCAGCCCAAGTGAATGACTCTTACTTGATATTTGTGTGTGTGTGTCTGTCTGTCTGTCTGTCTATGTGTGTATGTGTCTGTGTATGAGTATGTGTGTGTGCCTGTGTCTGCTTGTCTATGTGTGTGAGTCTCTGCTGTGTCTGTGTGCATGTCTGTGTCTGTTTGCGTATGTATGTGTATTTGTCTGTCTCTCTGTGTGTCTGTCTGTCTGTGTGTGTATGTGTTTGCATCTTGTAGTCTTAAAGGATATTGCAGAAAGAAAAGAAATGGTATTCATTTTCTTCTTTAGGGAAGGAGAGGCAATGTATCATGTGTAGATTCATAGGCAATGGCTTGTGTTGCAGAGTATGGGCGCGACTTACGTTGCATACATATCTCCATATCTTTGCTCCTCTCTTGGTCTAGCCACGGTGCGTGCTGGCTGGAACACTTCCAGATGTGGAGAGCACTCCTATAAAACTGATCTTGACTGTGCTGTGTTGCATATATTTTAAGCTTCCCTACCAGGGGTTCTCTGCATCTTTAACATGAATGCCTACCATGTGCCAAGCATCCTAGGAATGGTCTGGTTTTCTGGAGCACCCACAACAACCCTTCAAGGTAGGTATTATTCTCCCTCCTTTTATGTAAGGAAGGGAAAGGCCCAAAGAGTGTTTTCCCTAAATGACACGCTAAGTATAGACATGGCATTTCGGGTGAAATGTTCCTTCCACTTGGTATCCTTTCCAGCATGTCACAGCTGCTGTCTCACCTCCTCTCCTTTCTTTACTTGGCATTTCTCCCTTAGCACCTCTTCAGGCATCCCAGGATATACTTCCTCCAGAGGTATGGACTTCAGAATGGTTTTGTTCCCGCTCATACAGTTTAAAATGAATTGTAGAAGATATTACTCAACAATGACCATGCTTCCTGCCTCTCAAGAGTATTCAACTTTGGATCCTAGAATCTATATTGGACAGCTCAAAATTTTCCACCTCCAGGGCATCCACCATGTGTTTTAGCGAAAGGCACTCTCGCCCTCCCCCTCTCTTAGTTTCATTAAATAATGCCCTTAACATATTCAGGGTGCTCTAAGAGTTCTTTTTCTTTTAAACTTCATCGTGTGTGTGTGTGTGTGTGTGTGTGTGTGTGTGTGTGTGTGTGTGGTGTTTATTTACTAAATAGATTCTGTAATCAAGGATTGAAAAACTCTGAAGTTGAATCTCTCCTTCCTCCAGACATACAACATGGTTCTGGACCTCATAGAGAGGTAAGAAGTCAAATTGATACATAGATTTTCTTTGTATCTTTAGTAAAGGCTTTAAACATCATTCATATCTAATACCTAGTTTCACAGTTCTGTCTTGTGAGTCAGGTAGGGCAGCATTCCATAGGGTGTATAGGTCCTGAGGAGAATCCCCAAAGGTCAGATGAGTTCAGCCCTCTGTTACCAGACTTTGCAAGTCCAGTTTCAGTGTCTGTGGCTCATAAAGTGTGTTAATGAATTATTTTTTTTTAAGCGAAGAGGGCTTAGTTACATATGGTGGTCTGAATGAAAAATGTCCCCTATATGCTCATGTGTTTTAATATGTATGGGACGTTTAGAAAATGGAGACTTGCTGAAACCTGCCACTGGCTTTGAGAGTTTATGGTTTCACCCTGCTTCTCCTACCTCTCCCCCGTCCTGTGTTTGTGTGGATGAAAATATGATCAGCCAGTTTTCTCCTTCTGCTTCTGCTTCCATCCCATGCTGTCCCACCTAGATGCCCTCTGTCCCTCAGGAACTGTTGGCCAAAATCAACTCTCTCTGCTTTACATTGATTTGATTTACGGTACACAGCCATAGAAAGACAGCCAATACAGATAGCTCACTGGTCACGACGTCTTGGTGCTCTTACAGAAGATGAGAGTTTGGCTTCTAAGCAGCCAAAGGTGGTGGCTCACAGCTCTATGTAACTTCAGCCCCATGGCATGCATGCTCCCTACACACACACACACACACACACACACACACACACACACACACACACACACACACACACACACACACACACACACACACAGAGAGAGAGAGAGAGGTGAGAGAGAGAGAGAGAGAGAGAGAGAGAGAGAGAGAGAAAGAGGGTGAGAGAGAGGGGTGGAGGGGTGGAGGAAAAGAGATGGGACAGGAAAGAGAGATGGAGAGAGAGAGAGAGAGAGAGAGAGAGAGAGAGAAACAATATTTCTTTTAGCAAAGGGATGAATGCATTCTAAATTATCCTTCTGGGAAGTAACTGGAATAAAGTAACGTATGCACCTGGAAAACAGTTGGAGAAAAAAAACAGCAAAGAAAACATTTCTGGTTTACTCGTGTTAAACTGTAACTACACTCCACCTTACAGTCTTTCTGTGATCTCAGATTTACCCTATTGTATCTGACCTTTTCCCATTGGGTGACCAATCTTGTAGAGCAAAAGGAACCGGTTGTGGCAAGCTCGCTTCCACAGCCTGCACTTCCTCCTGCTGCTGCGTTTTCCTGCCTGTTGGCTTGTGAATTTCTGGTTGTGTGGGTCGTGTTGATTGGAAGGAGCTGCTTTCTTGATTACCCTGAATAGCTGACATTCCCAGAACTATCAGGAGTCTATTAGTGCCAGACAAGTTGCAAGTTTTTCGTAGAATACCTTCCAGTTCTCTCAAATTCATCATTTTAGAAAAGAATCACTGTAGCGACATCAGTGTCCAAGCAGATGAAACCCACCCAAGCTGCTGGGTGGCTTTCTGCCCCCCTGCACTGCTTCTCTATTTACTCTTAGGCTCAGAACTTGACCTTCTGGTCACCCAGGAACAAAACTTGTCCCCTCATAGATCATAAACATCAATGATTTTGTTCTTTAGCTCACAAGTTAGACAGACTTCTTATTCAGTCTCTGCCAGACAGAACCATCCTCTTATCCATCTAATACTAAGTTATATAATCATGCCTCTAGTAACTTAACCATATAGCGACCTACTCAAGAATAGTTTTGTCTTACTCACTTTGTCTCTTACCCCAGAACATGCAGTGGGCGCTTGCTAAGCATGGTTTCACTGATCTGGAGTGTGTGAGAGGAGGATGCCAATCATGTCCGCCTGTGTTTCATGATGTTGCTGTTGTGTTCCCGCCTCCCTCAGCCTCCAGGCATATCTGATGTGGGTGGCGGAGGAATTGTTCAATAGGACATGTCACTTCTCTGATGCTCTGTCTTTTCCCTCTACACAGTGAGTTATTAGTGAGGATTCCTCATGTTGTCAAATTGCATTCTCTCTTTTTAACTTAGGCTCAAGCAAGGTGGTTTCCGACATCCTGAGCACATGTGGAAACATGACTTTGTGGGTCTCTGTTCTTCTTAGCGTTAAAACATAGATATACAGCCGTAATTACTAATTGCTGTACTCTTAAGCAGAGACAGATGATGTAGAAGTTTGTGACAAATTTCCAGAGGGAGAGCTAAGTAACCAGGCTCATTTTTCCATAATGTGACTGTTACTCACAAACTATTACCATAATTGATGCCCCAAACCACCGTAGGGCAAACACCGTGCCTTGTGTGGGTAGCAAGCTAGTAGTCAATGAATATTAAAGAGCCAAACCCCATTTTTAAAAGAGAAGCTTTAATTAGACTCATCCAGACTCATACGATCAAACCAGTTAAAATGCTTGACTGCCATTTTTTATGCCGTTCCACATAGATGTATTAATTATGCAGAAATATATGAATATGTGTGTGTCCATGCATTTTTCTAGCAGTGAGTACGGAAATGCAGAGATGAGAACATGAAGGTTAATTCGGTGAAATGTATACTGAATTAGCTTCCGTAATTTTCTTGAGAGCAACCTTTCCAGAAGGGGTTTTTCCCATCTGCTTAGTCCTTCTTTCTGCTCAGTCATCAAGTGCCAGGGCAAGCATGCTAATTTATATTTGGGGATTTGTCCTTTGATACTTTAAGGGTTGCATTCTTGTGTGCATAATTAATATTCATGACCACACTTCTAACTTGTTTTAGGGGAGGTTGTGTACGTGCATGGGGTACATGGTTGTGTTTAGTATATATGCGTATGTTGGATGCAGTGTATGTAGTATATATGTTGTATATACATGTATGGGATGTATAGGAGTGTGGTATATGTATGTAGTGTGTGTGTATACATAAGGTATAGGTTCCTAATTTTTTTAAGATTGCCTTAGTAGAATAGGGAAAGATTAGAACAAGTTTTGTTGTGTTTTTCTTCTTTAAGATTATTTTTATTTGTGTGATTGTGAGGAGTGTGTGTTCTACAGGCCTTGGGTCCCTTAGAGCTCTACTTATACAGGTGGCTATGAGCTGCCTGACAGTGGTGTTGGGCACTGAACTCGTGTCCCTGTGTCAAGAGTAGAACATACTCTTAACCACTGAGTGCTCTCTTAGCCTCCTGATCCAGCGATTTCAATGGAGCATTTAATCAGAATGTACACTATGCCCTCTGTGACGTATCTAAACCCCGTCTCTGATGTGTTCTGAAATTAAAGGAATAGGCTCTTGTCTCTTGAAGTTACGATCTGTAGTACACGTCTTAGATCAAGAACAATTGAACGTGGAGGACTTCAGTAACCATATAATTTAAAGTAGGTCATGGCGTGTTTATTCTTAGAGATCTTTTAGAAGAATCTTAGTGTATTTGAGCGCTTTCCTTTGAGTCTGTCTACAGTAGGAGCATCTGCTTCCTTTTCTTTTTATAGCAGTGAAAATGTGGACACTTTTGCATGTGCTTTCTTAGCTCAGAATTCCCTGGTTCTTCATGTCAAAGTCAATTTTTGAACCAGTTTATACAACTGGACATATTTCTATAGCAGTTTGAGTAAATAGAATGTTCCTTATCGTATGGCTTGTCGACATGGCCCATGTCCTGAGGCCGATATAGCTCTTCCTTTAAAGTGGAAAATGTTTCCTTTAGTTCAGTCTCTCAAGACTGGGTTCACATGATGTTGGAGACTGTGACAAAATATAATATAATAAAATAGAGCTAGAGAGACAGCTTAGTCAGTGAAGTGATCGCAGTGGGAGTATGAAGACAAGTGTTATCTCTAGAGCCATGGTCAAAAATCCAGGATTGGTGGCTAGAATTTGTAATCCTAGTGGTGGAGACAGATCCATGAATCCTTGTCGGTCACTTACCAGACCGTCTAGCCTACTTAGAGACTTCCGTGCAAAACAAGAGTCCCTCCGTTTTCAAAAGCAGAGTTTGTGATGTCCTTAGAACCTCTAGCTCTTCACCGACAGACTGATGTGCGCATGTGCATGTGCATGTGCACACACATTAACACACATAAATGAAATATAAAAAGGTCACAAGGAAATGAAGAAAAACAGAAAGGACTTTCAAGCATCCTAATTGAACCTTTATATCAGAGTGCACATGGGAGAGTCATTGCTCAACAACTACATTCTTTTCTTCCAATGAACATGGTAGGATGTTGCATGCGTTTCACTGTGATGTCATATGCCTGCTGGCCCTGGCGTTAATTACCACAGAGAAATCTGTTGTCTAGGAGCATGTCCTGTGGAGGGCCTAGGAGCCCTGCATTGACCTTTACAGAGATCCCTGTCCTCACTCTTTCACTCATGGCGGTTTGTATCTGCAGAGGCAGCTTTCCGTTTCTGGAGCATCCAAAAAGTCCTATGCCCTGCTTATGTCTAGCACTCTGGAGGGTACTTAGCGTAGAGCCAGTTCCTTTTGAGTTGATTCTTGGCAGTGGGCCCTGGCTTTCTTCCGGCCAGGTCTAGTGTCTCTTAGGGGCAGAGAGGAGATCGGATGTGGATAGCACAGGCATAATTTCTGCCTCCTGAATCTCTCAGTTGAAGAGTGCCTTCCCTCCTCCCAAACGCTGAAGGACGAACACATTCATCATGCAGGGTAATGAGCAGGAAAGAGCTGTAGCTTCCTCTACTCCACAGCAGAGTGTGGGATGAAATCCTTTCTGTTTACGATTCAGCTGTCTCTTGGTGGTTTGCATGGAACTTGAAGTCATTTAAGCTGTTCTCTTATGCTCAACTTGTGAGCCAATTCGTCTATAAACTCGTTCTTGGAGGTTCAGGAGAAGCTTTTTGTAAATTATGGAGGTCTGAGATTGTGTGTGTGTGTGTGTGTGTGTGTGTGTGTCTGTGTGTGTGTCTGTGTGTGTCTGTGTGTCTGTCAGAGAGGGAGGGAGGGAGGGAGGGAGGGAGAGAGAGAGAGAGAGAGAGAGAGGGAGAGAGGAGAGAGACATAATACATGGGGTTGACTGGCTAGGAATCAGGATGTTGAAAACAGATGACCACTTTTCCCCAGTCGAGTCGGTGCCATACACAAATCTGGAAGATGCCCGTGGGTCTCCGCAGACAGAGGAGCCCTTTTGACAGTTTTATAGTCTCTCTTCTGAGAAATGGAGGCGATCTTGAGCACCCATCACCCCTTCTCAGACTCTGCCCGAGGAAGGGTGGCTCCAAGTGCAGCTGCAGTGAAAAGAGCCTTCCCTCACTGCAGCTGAAACAATTCCTCCATATAGTTCGTCCCATTTCAATAGTAAACTGTCTGTTTAAAGCAAAACAAAGAAGGCAAGTGGGAGTCGGAAGGAGAGTTTATGCCAGGAAATGGAAATGAGTTGCTGAGGAAGTCTGTCTTGGTGATGGTTTCAGAGTTATTAAAAAGGCTCAATTGCTAGTTTGTCATATCTTTGTGTATGTTTCCGTGAACTTCTAATTCTCCCAAAATATTGACGCTAAAATAGCAAGTCAGACTTTAATTAGAGAGCGCACTACTGGTGGGAGAAATGATGGGCTCGTAGCTCTTAAGCCTTCACATCCTTCCACCAATTTTGCCTTCCAAAGCTGGCAGTAGCAGTAGGGAGAGTTACAGTGTCCTCTAGTCCTTCTTGCTTCCTTATGGCTGTGAGCTGTTCAGACAGTGATCAAGGCTCTGTCAGAGCAGATGGGGTTTGCCATTGGAAGTGATGTTTTCGGTAGTGTTTCCAGCTGGCTCAGGTATGAAGCACATAGGAGTATGTGATGTCATTTAAAGGCAATTTGTCCTTACCTTTGATCTCGCCTGAGTGTGAGCCTGGAGCCGTTCTACAGTGGTCACGTGTTAGGGTAGGGCTGACTTCCCTCAGTCGCTGATGAAGAACTGAGGCAGAGAGATGGACGGTTACTTGGCATGGCTGCCATGGATCCCAAAGCTCTTCTGGGTAGTCACTGCCTGCCGAGTATATTCTCACCTGCTCCTCCTCACTTCCCCTTTTTGCCTCCCCAGAAGGACCACCAGGAATCTCTCCGCCTATCCGAGTTTCCTTCATTCCCACCCATAGAGACCATCCGACCCTCAGACAAACATTCCATATTTGGAGTGTGTGGTTTTAGTTATCGACTGGCTATAACCTAGAATCACCAGAGAAAAGAACTTTAGTTGATTAAGAATCATCGTGATCAGGCTGGTTTGTGGCCTTGTCTGTTGGGGGTTGTCCTTACAGTTAATTGATGTCGGAAAAGCCAATTCCATCATGGCTGACAACCATCCCTATGCAAGGTGTTCAGATTTGTGTAAGACAAAAACACTGGGTGAGAGGAAGCAAGCATTTGTTTGTTATCTTGATTGTGGCTGCGATCGGATCTGCTGCTTGAGTTTTTGTGTCAACTTCCCTCTGTAATGGAGGGTAACCTGGAATTGTAAGCCACGTAAACAGCTTTCTTCTCCTAAGCTGCTTTTAGTCATGCTATTTTTAACACAGCAGAAATCAAACTAGAACAAAATATAAACTAAGTGGGCTGTCTGTCTCTGCCCTTTTTTCCCTGACCCAGAGGCAGTTTTGTGCTCTTACTGGTTCCCACTGAGCCTAAGGTGTGTGGCACAGTGCCAGTCTACCCAGTGGACCAGTCTTTTGACAGGGACACTCCCATAGAGGGCAGGAGAGAGCCAGAGGTTCTCAGAGAACCCCCTGAGCCACCAACCAGCAGTCAGTCCTTGTTAAAACCACTGTACCCCTCTGGACTTCCTGTCTCCGATGTCTGGTCCAGGATACTAAGCACCTGAGAGAGACTGCCTTTATCAGAATGCTAAATCTGGTACGTAGTTCCCTTTGATTTACAGATTATTTTTAGAAATGTGTTGGAGGAAAGGCTAATAAAATATGCATCAAAAAGTATTTTCTGATTCTTAATTTTTTTTTCTCCTCAATCAATGGTTGATTGATAAAATTAGTATCTCACCGCATGGGAGTATTGTTCCTGCTTTTAAAACGATCCTGCCAGTCGAGGTTAGGTGGTGACGTGTTTCATAAATTCTCAGTATCCTTCCTCAGATACAGTTCGTGATGGCTACGAATGAGTCCAACTTCTTCACCGTCCCCATTTTTAGACTCTTTATCTTTTCCTTCTTTTTGAGCATTTGTGTCTTTTAGGAGAAGCAAGGGAAGCCACAAGGAAATGGACCGACATTTAAACAAGATGCCCATCAGTAGTCTGTCATGTAGACACTGTATGTTTGTGCGTGTGTGTGTGTGTGTGTGTGTGTGTGTGTGTGTGTGTGTGTGTGTGTGTTTTGTTTTGCTTTATTTTGTATTGTGTGTGATTTTGAAGACAAAGTTTCCCTGTGTAGCCCTGGCTGTCCTGGAACTCGTTCTGTAGACCAGGCTGGGCCGGGACTCTGAGATCTACCTCCAGAGTGCCAGGATTAGAGGTGTGCACTACTACGCCTGGGTCTGGTCATTGTGTCTTTAAAGGCAGGCCGTCAGGGCCATACTCCACCTAGCCTTTTCTGGAGAACACTGAAGCTGTGTTTCTTCTCCTTCACCACGATTACCCTTCCATTCCTCTTTCTCCAGGCTGTGCTGTCTGCCTCAGCCCCCACCACCTCAGATGCATGCTGAGTTTGACACTGCTCTCCCAGGCTCTGCTTACTGGCTGGGCTTTCACAGTCCTCACTGTTCCCATTAGGAGTATGGGAACCTGCGTGCATTGACAGCACTGTGGGTTAATAGGGTCTCTGCACCGCATGCATTCTTCAGTGCTGTTCCCTCAATGCATCTCCTCGTTGCTTTCTTTGTTCCCTTGCCGTTAAGTCCAGCTCTTTCCACACAGTCTTCAGGGCATCAGTGATAGAGTCCATTTTCAGACAATCGTGTTAGAGGCTGGAGTCTAAGGAGTTCATCTATGTGGCATTAGCTCAAGTATTGGTAACAGACTGGGTCTTCATCCCTTCCATTTCTCCAACTACCTAGAAAATACTAAAGAAACATAAATTGTGTCATGCATATTGCCAAACTACGGGCTTTAACTGTTTATTTGACTGGTGACTTTTTGTCTGGAGGCCCCAAATGAAGAGGAGGAGGAGGAAGAAGAGGAAGAAGATGATGATGGTGATGATGATGATGATGGTGATGATGATGGTGATGGTGATGATGATTGGGCAACCTTTAGCATATGAGGCCTTTTTGGAAAAAGTATATCACTGGAGATTGGTTTTGAGGGATTGTATTTTCATCCCACTTCCTATCTGTTTCCTGCTTCCTTTATATTGATTAAAATGATCAGCCAGCTGTAGTCATGCCCTTCCAGCCATTGTGGACGCTATCCTTCTGGAACTGGATTCATGAGATGAAATACATCCTTTCCTTCTCAAGTTGCTTTCCGTCATGGGATTTCAAGCATAGCACCCACAAGGTGATAACACATCCCCCTTTTGCATCTTCCGTGTGCTTTGTGTCTGTAGACCGTCAACTCAGATTGGAATACTCTGAGATCTGTTACTGTCACAGTCTTGTGGAAAGTTCTGAGAAGGTTGTTGTTGGTATCTACAGGAAGCACTCTGTGTAGGTGCTCTGCAGAGGCCATCTCCACATCAGCATGGGTAGGTGTATGATGGGTAGGCTAACTACCATGGAGGTGTTGGCCTTCTTTGTAGGGCAGGATTTTAGTGATACCTAAAATAATAAATGCATGTGTCCCTGTCTATGTGCACATATGAGCACGTGTGTGTGCATTTGTGCATTCTATGTGTATGCCTGTGTGCATTCATGTGCACATGTTTGTGTGCGCATACATGCATGTGTATGTGTGTGCGTGTGTGTTAGGTGGTGGAGAGATGACCTAGAAGTTAGGAGCACTTGCTGCTCTTTCAGAGGATCTATTTTTAAGCCATTTTGGGAAGTATGTGCTGGAGACTGGGGACGTGGTTCAGTAGGTAACGTGTTTGCCACACTAGTGTGAGGACCTAGGTTTGGATTCTCAGAACCCAGCTACTGAAGCTGAGGATAGTGGCATGTGTCTTTCACTCCAGCCCTTGGCAGTAGGGGACAGAGAACAGAGAATGACTGGAGCTTGCTTTCTACCCAGTCTAGCCAGTGCAGTTCAGTGAGTTCAGCACAGAACAGTCTCCTGGTTCATTTTTATTGTCAGCTTGACCCGGCATAGAGTCCCATCGGTAGAGGAAGCCACAACTGCACAATTGCCCTGTCTGTGAGTGATTGTCTTGACCGTTGGTTGATGTAGGAGTGCTTGGATCAGTGTGGGTGGTGCCATTCACAGGCAAATAGTCTTGGGCTGTATAAGAAAGCTCGGGTAGTGTGAGCTTGTGAGCAAGCCAGAGAGTGCAGTAAAGGATGCCCTTCCATGCTTTTTGATTTCTGCTTAATTTCCCACCCCAGCTTCCCTGAAAAGTGTAAACTAAATAAAATCTTCCTCTTTGAGTTGCTGTGGTCCAAGTTTTGATCAGAGCAAAACTAGAAGTGGAGCCACTTGGCGTCAACCTCTGCCACCCCCCTCCCTCGCCACACACACACAGTTACCTGCATATACAGCGGAGGTCCTCACTCATTCAAAATCACCAGTTTCTCTTTCTCTCTGGTGGTAGGATCATTCGTACACACTTATGAAGTCTAATTTTAAATGCAGCTGAATCTCACGACGTTTAGCTTTAAATATCAGATTGCAGAAGTCTGGAATGACCTGAGGGGAAAGTTTCAGTCGAGGAGTTATTACCGGGTTGGCCTGGGAACATAGCTATGGAGGTTTTTCTTCATTGTTAGTTAGTAGAGAAGGACTCAGCTCATTGTGGGAAGAGACATTTCATGGCAGTGTCTCCTTCCATACAGGACAGGAGGAAGCTAGATGAAGGGAATGCCCTGAGTACATTCCTTTCTCTCTGCCACTGACAGTGGCCATGTTGTGCCTAGCCACTTGGCATTCTTCTTCAACTGCCCAGCATGATGGACTGAAACCTGGATCTGCAAGGTGGCTAAACTTCCTCCTTCCCCGAGACGCCTCGGTGAAGGCATTTTGGCACAGCAAACAAAATGAAAGTAGAACAGATGTTAATTATTTTGTTTTTAATAAATACATGGGGGATTTTTTTTTTTGGTTGTGTAGGAAAGAGGGATATATCAGCATAGTTGAAAAACGCATATTGTTATTGTTAGGACTTTGTGACAGCCTCTCACTATATTGATCAAGCCGGCCTCTGTTTGTCGATGAGGTTGGCCTCAAAGGTGGAGTCTTCCTGCCTCAGCCTCTCGGTGCTGAGTGCTAGAGACACCGGCACGCACCACATCTGACTTTTTCAAATCATGTCTTGAGTTACCATTTCCCGTAAATCTGCGTATTGCCAGCTCGTTGCTGACTGATTTGTGTGGTCAGGTGCCTACCGCTCACACATTGCCAAGCCATGGAATCACAGATGATTTCACACACTGCGTGTGCCTTATTCTTATCTGTAGAAATCCTGATGCTATTGCATAATTCCTTGTAGAAACTTGGCAAATTTAATTGTAGGAATACATCAAATACCGAAATGCTTTCCCTTGACTCTAAAAATTGTCACCTGCAAACTATCAATAATCTTTTGCCATGCTCATAATTTTTGTAGAAGAATGTCGACCTCAGTGCCTGGGAGAAGCAGAAAGAGAGTCTTTTCTGAAGACCTTAAAATGGAGTCTGAGTCACTTTCTAAAAGCTACTGAGAGTAGATTGTGTTAATGCGGTGGGAGACCTCTATAGGCAAGGAGAAAGGTCAGCTTCGGATTTGATATGGCCATGATGGAGTTAAAGCAGAGGCCAAGCCTTTTCCCCCACACTGGGGCTCTGTCAGAATGATGTTTGCCCAGGTGTTAATCTGTGTCCTGAGGGGAGGGCTGGAAATCATTATTCATCCCTGGAGAGCCAGGAGGGGAAGCTGAGGCTTGCCTTCTGGGAGGGTGCCAGGGCCAGGGCCTGCCCCTTGCCTACTGACATGTGCCATTTGTGTTGAAGACAGCTGAAGTCCATTTGAGGAATTCTGCTGTCAGCCAGCCAAGAGAGAAACTCAGAGGGAGAGGCAGGCAGCTTGGCAAAGCAGTCTGGAGTGCAGCTTCCAGAGCAAGCTCGCTCCTTGTCGTGGGCACTGGGGAAGGTGCACGGGGATATGGAGAGGTAAAGGACCCGTCTGGAAACGGTGTCTTTTCCTGTGTGCCTCCTCTGGCCCCGCCTCCTTTCCCTATAGCTCCATCCCTTGGAAGCTCAGAGTCTGAAAGAATCCTTTGTGGACGCTGCATTGTGGGCTTTTCCCTTCCCTTTTTCCTCCCCTGCCTCTTTCTGCTCTGAGGGCAGGAGGTGAGACGATGATCAAGTCAAGCTGGTTCTACGTTAAGTTCAAGTACACAGACAAGGTAAGCCGGGCTGTTTTTCTTTTCCCAAGGGAATCCTGCTTCTCCCTGAGGTCTCTTGTTGACAGATCTCCCAGTGACTCTGAAAGCAAAGGAGCACAGGAGTGTTGGATTCGAATGTGTTTTCTCAGGCTTCAGGATTCCTGGGGGAAACCTGGCCTTTAGAGCTTTGCATCTGACTTTATCACGACCAAGGGGAAGGTTCCTCCCCTGTGCTCCAGAGGAAACGGTCTTTGAAGAGGAGCAGTCCTGACGCTGCCATGGGCACTGCTGGTGCTGCCCAGGGTGAAGAGGGAGCTGGGGTATTTGTGGAGACACCGGGCACATTTGATTCTGACACAACTGCTCACTTTTCCTTACTGTATCTTGATGAATCGGAAGTTAGAATTTTGTTCTTTTTTTACTGACTTTAGCCTTTTGTGTACAGACCAGCTTTAAGGTTGTTCGGGGATTGAAATAATCTCGAGCGTGTGTTCTGGGAATACAGGAGCCCACTGCTACACTCTCTCCTCAGGGAACAAATGAATTGTGGTTGTGTCTGAAGTCTTGGTGTTCGAACTGTTGTCTTTCCTTCCTGTAACGTACCATCGTCAGTGGTTCCGACGAGTGTGTGCTTGAATTAGTGTATATTTACTGTATACAGCGGTGGGATTCTTAACGACCATTTCATTCACCTCTACCATGTACTTTTACATACTCACTCCCCCACCCCAACCCCCATATGTCCTCGATTGCCTGAGGCTGTCTGCCAAAGTTTTGATTCTGGGTTTTCTATGTTATTATTATTGTTTTTTTCTTAAGGAACTTGCAGTATTAGAAATGAGGTTTTCATATCAATCTTAACTTGCTTCCGTCTTGAAATTTTCATTCATTTGCTTGTTCAAAACATGGGCATATCAATTGTAGAATTAAGCTCTGAGGGTGGGATGGGGATGTGGTAACATAGAAAAATTAACATTGTGTGTGTGTGTGTGTGTGTGTGTGTGTGTGTGTGTTTTATCGATCAGTCTATACCCATCTATCTCTTTCTTTATAGACAGGGTCTCATAGCACAGGATGGCCTCCAACTTAACATTGTAGAAGACGGCATTGGACTTCTGATCCTCCTCTGATTCCCAGTTGCTGACATTGTAATTGTGCACCAGCATGGGCGGTTTATGCAAAGTTAGAGATGGAACGGAGGGGGCTTCATTCCTGCTAGGCAAGGGTGTTGCAAAGCAAGCCACATCCCCAGGACTTCTTGCTTGTCCATGTATCTACTTAGGCAGTTTTTATTAAAAAAATGCTCCTCCCCTTCTCTTTGGATTTTTTTCCTTGTTTTGTTTATCTGATACTGTTTATTTCACTGACAGCAAAGCTGTGTTTACCCACAGTGAAATTACATGATTGTTTGTTGTAATTTAAAAGGCTCTTGTTCCATTTTAAAGCCATTTGCTTTACCAGTTCAAGCGGTAAAACAGCACCTCTTGGAGTCTGATGTTGAGAAATGTTATCCTCCTGATTGATTGATTGATTGATTTACCTCTTAGAAGCCTTCTACCCCATTGTTTGCTGTTAGGAATTTGGATAATTACACGTCCACAGTTTCTTTACGTTTTGAGCGTTTCCTCTTGGGAACGTGAAATCGGGAGTTACACCAGGTGGACAAAAGCGATGCTAAAGGGGGCTTTTCCAGGAAGGCTCTCACAGGAAGAGAAAGAAGGCAGACAGTTATGGCTTCATCTCAGTGGCCATGGTTCACATCCTTCAGCGCAGAGAATACTTTACATAAAAAAAAAAAAAGGTAAAGTCTATGAGGCTTTCGTGTAGTGAAGAAGACCCTCTTTGCTTTTATTAGTAGAGAAAAAAAAATGGAAACATCATGTTCATTTTGAGTATCCATGGCAGGATCCAGATCTCAGTGGTTCTCTGCAGAATTTCTGTTCAATCAACAGTGTTTTGTTTTATAGTACAGCCCTCCCCACCCCAGAGAGACTTTAAAAGATCTTAATGTAAACACAATTACAGAGATGCTTATAAAACAAAATTGAATCATACTTTGTATTCTTTCTAAAAGACCCCTGCCCCCTTTTTGAGGCAGGGTCTCATTAAGTAGCCCAAGCTGGTCTGGAGTGTGATGCCCCTGCCTCATCCTCCTAAATACTGGTATTATAGGTGTGCTTCCCCACTCCCCTCAGTACATAAGTCTTGTATTACTGCCTCACAGACATGTACAGGCCTTTGCTGGTTAATATTATTTGAAAGCATTGGATTTTTTGTTTATTATTTTCCTCCCAGCTGACAGCCTGCTCTTATTTGGATGTTGATTCTTCGAGAACAGTGGAGCCTTTCTCAGCCCTTGATTATTTTAATTTGAGTAGCAAGGGTGCCAGATGGTCACCCCAGTTCATTGTCTCACACCCAAGAAGAGTAAGGAAATGTGGACAAGATGTGAGAAAACACATATATTATGGAAAAGTGAGGCAGGCTCCAGGGAGTGGGAAAGACTTTAAAGGAGAAGTATTTCTTCCCTGTCCAGTGTAGCGGTCTTTGGTGAGACTTATGGTGGGGATTGGTTAAACTCTGCAGTGCCCTTCAATTTTGTTGGTCATCTGATTGAATAGCAAATCCCCTTTGTATGCCTCCTCGGCCCGACCACAGATGCAGTACTTTGCTTCTCTACTTGGGGAAGTAGTCATGACTTTGTCACCATCATCTACTCTCTCTTCCAGTTCATTCTGCTCATTTGGAAGGCTGTAGTTTATTACAAGTTACTGGGGTCTGGGCCAGACGTTTCTATGGTCTTGGACTTTTATCCAAAGAGAGACAGCTCACCAGTGACGAGCACCTGGCTGCTCTTCCTGAGGTCCTGAGTTCAACTCCCAGCAACCACGTGGTGGCTCACAACCATGTGTAATGAGAATTGGTGCCCTCTTCTGGTGTGCAGGCATACGTACAGTCAGGACACTGTATATATAATATGTAAGTAAACAAACAAGCCTTTTTAAAAAAGCAAGGTTACTTTCTTCAGCACATGACAATGGTAGATTACAGAGGAATAAAGTTAATACTGATTACCAAGGGTTAGGGACAATTAGTTACTACAGAGCATATTTTGAGTGTTTCTCTATCTTGATTGCTAGATTGGCGGTATAATTATTTCTCCACATTGTGTGTCTTATCCCATAGTGTATCTGATTTTAACACATGCACACCTCATTTTGTATCGGATAGCAAGTAGAGGGTTCTCTTTAAAAGTTGACTTGATGAAATTGCCTTACTACAGGAACATGCATCCAAAACCGTTTCAGGGCCAATCAGCCTTTCATTCTTTATCACAGGATGCCTTGGGAATACACTTGAATAAAAACTGTCTGAATTTGGTTATGGCCAGGGGGGGGAGGAAATTACCATTGTTTACAGGTAGGAATACCATTATTCAGAGGTAGGCAAGCTTTTAACCGGAAGCAGGTAAGGAACTGAGGCGATTCTGAGGCTGTAAAGTGCATTGTGAGGGGAGGGATACGT